>NW_008352659.1:6421268-6456876 GCF_000622305.1 Nannospalax galili | reverse complement strand
TATGTTTGTATGTGTATATATATGTATGTATGTATATATGTATATATAAAGTGAATAAGTCTTTATCTAAGGGGTATTTCACATGATTTTCTTCACTGTCCATCAAGGTTGCAGAAGCTCAAGACAATCCAGATAATCCTAAAGAGAGAAGACCATAAATTACCAAGTCTTGAAACTCAGTATTGGTGATCTAGGGAAATGCCTGTATCTCCTCAGAAGAACGCAGCACCAGAAAGAGCCTCTGGCATTCTGTGGAGAGTCTCAATCTTTGGTCACAGCATTAAGAGCTTTGGGTTTACAGTCCAACAAGCCCTCTTTAAAGTGACCTATGATTTAGTCATCTATTTTATGGGAACTCTGAATATCTGAACTAGACCTAAAGTCATCTTTAGATTGAAAGTGAATATACCTGTAACAGGTTATGTCCCAACAGCTCTCAGATAAAAAACAGAGACCTCTCCCAGGAACCAACATTCTCAGGGAAGAAAACAACACTAGGTGTGGTTAAGAGCCAACTATAGTTCCGAACATTTTGAGGGATAGTTTAAAAACTGCTATAGCCAGGAGTGGTGGTTGAGGCCTTTAATCCCAGCACTCAGGAGGCAGAGGCAGGCAGATCTCCATCAAGGCCGGCCTGGTCTACATAGAGAGTTCCAAGCCAGCTGAGACTATGGGAAGATTGTGTCTCAAGAAATCAAAATAAGACAAAAAGAACAAATAACTCTTAAGGCCACTTAACATCACAGTACAAATAAGTATCCTGGTTCTCATCCAGTAAAGTTTTACTAATTCATATTTAGAAAATATTTTTGATTCTTTTTTAAAGCTGTTTCCAGGGCCAGTGAGATTGCTCAGAGTAGAGTCGCTTGCACTGAAGATGTAACTCAAGTCACCAGGCTTGGTGTCACATCCACCCCCTAACCCACTAAGCCATCTTGCCAGCTTCCATCCTCCATTCTTTTGCTTATTTGAGACAGGGTCTCCCTGTCACCATCAATGGCCTGGAACTCACTATGTAGGTCAGGCTGACCTGGATCTCACAGAGATCCACCTGCCTCTGCCTCCCAAGTGCTGAGATTAAAGGTGTGCTCCACCATACTTGACCACTCATCCTCCATTTTTAATTGGGTTTCATACAGTTATGCAAAGAAGTGATGGAAAATTCTTGTGATTTTTTTTTCAGTTGTGTAGTAATTAATAAGTTGCCCCTTCTCTGTATTTACCCCTGACCCAGGCTCATGTAGGCAACCCTTATGAAACTGAGTAGGCCCCCCCCCCCCAAAAAAGGGAAAAAAAAAAAAAAAAAAGCACAAAAGAGTTCAGACAACTGGCTACTCCAGTCGCAGGAGATCCTCTTCTGGCCTTCTCGGGCACTGCACATACACCAATAACATATTGGAGATGTGAGACTGTCAAAAATTTATGAAAGAATAAAAAATTCCTACAATTCTTTTTTTCTGTAGCACCACCTTCCTTTGCTTCTTCAACTCAAAGAACTAGAAAATAACAATAAGTATTCAATACACTGTTTTGCATATTTCTATATTCAGAAATCAAAACCTTGTAAACGCACTGTTGCCTAAGGGATTTTCTTAATGGTGACCTAGGTTGCCAGCTACCCACTGGTCAATGACCCTACATCAGTGATACCACCTTTCCTTGTCTTTCCACTCTAGTAGGACATTTTCTCTATTTTATTTCTTAAGTAAAAAGCTTCCTTTAAAGCCATCAAAATAAAATATGAAATTCACTTGGTTATTAGGAATTTGAAATAGTCACCACAGACAGCAGACCAAGTTCATGCAAAGAAGAAAAAGATACTCACACCCTTGCAGTTCTAGAACGCTTCATTACATAATCCACCAGGCTATTCCAAGAACCCTGCCTATGATTCCCTGAGCCTTGAGTCTTTAGTAATCCAAAGAGGTCAAGATTATATTTTCCATTTATGAAGAATGTAAGGGACAGGATTGAGAGAGAGAGGAGGAAAAATGAATATCACTTCAGTCTGGAATTTCTTACAAACACCAACTTCTCTCAAAGATGTAATACCCTAGATGGCCTCCATCTAGAAGCTACTGTAAAGAGATAATGGAATTCAAAGACTATCTGGTAAAGATTTGTTTAAGACCAAGATGGTATGAGTCAGGAAGACCATCAAATGTGAGCCTTAGTTTTCCTGTATTTGAAGACAAT
This sequence comes from Nannospalax galili, assembly GCF_000622305.1. Lineage (NCBI taxonomy): Eukaryota > Metazoa > Chordata > Mammalia > Rodentia > Spalacidae > Nannospalax > Nannospalax galili. The sequence goes on along the minus strand of NW_008352659.1, from coordinate 6,454,680 downwards.
CAAGAGATGTTTATTCTGAGAAAATAATGATATGAGATTTTAGTGATAGAAGACTATCACAGTTAATGTCATAAACAAAATTCCTAAAATTCATTTCTCACAGTTCTAACATGGCAAAATGTAGGTGTCAGTTTCCTGAGCTGAAATATCAGTTAGTCTAGTGGAACTAGTTTGAATCTTGCGGTGGTCATCCTAACTGCTATTACATGGCTGTAGTCAATTTTGCTTTATCTGATGCGCATAACAGTTAGCTTCTGATACATACTTAACTATTTCCAAAACTTAGTAATCCAAAACAAAAAAATCCATCTGTTTTGCTTTATAAATCTAAAGGTTGAAACTGTGCCTAACCTCCTTTTGCTAGTTTCTCTAAAGTTTTGTGAAAATAAGTAGCTTGTCCAACATCAAATTGAAAGCCAAGAATCAAACTTAAAATTTAACCCCAAAGTTGCTGTGTGACTTCCTGTTGTTCTATCATATCTTCCTCTCCAAGTGAAGAGAAACAGCCAAAATACTTTTTCAAACATTGCCTGAAGATGATTGCCAGCCTGTAATATAACAGAGTTGGTGAGTTGGCTGGCTGGCTGGGTTTTGTCTTTTTTTTTTTTTTTTTTTTTTTTAAGATAGAATCTCATGTTGCTCAATCTGTCCTGTCCTCAAAGATTGAGGAGCTGAAGATGACCTATGTAGCTGAAGATGATCTTGAGCTTCTTATCTTCACCCAAGTGCTGAGATTATAGGCATATGACAGGACAGCCAGTTTATTCAGTACTGGGAATTGAACCCAGGGCTTCCTGCATCCCCAGTTCATAACAAAAGGGTTTTTCTGTTGTCATTTTTTGGTTGGTTGGTTGGTTGGTTGGTTGGTTGGTTGGTTGGTTAGTATGGGTATATTTTTCACTTCTTTTCATATGTATACATGTATTGTATATGTGTGTGTATGTGTGCATGTAGAGGCCCAAGGCTGATGTTGAGAATCTTCCTTGATTGCTCTTCCATCTTCTTCTTTGAGGCAAGATCTCTCAGTCAAACTTAGAGCTTGCTGATAAAACTAGTTTCACTAGTCAGCTTGCTCTGGAGAGCTCTTGTTCCCACAAGGCTGGAATTACAGGCAGGCTGTCACATCCATGCCGCATTTTTTGTGGTGAGGGGTCCTGTACATATGAACTTTGGTCCACTTGGTTGCACAGCAAGGGCTTTAACTGTTCCAGCCATCTCCCTGTCCTCTTAACAGAGTTTTTAATCAGCCAACATCAGTATGAAATAAGATAGGGGCAATATAAGTTTTCACAAGGATAAAAGTTTTCAGTTTTAAGTCTTGTCCTTTCCACCATGGGGAAGTTAAATTATCCTTTCTTCATAAATAATGCTAGTAACTGGGGGCTGGAGAGATGACCAGTGGTTAAGAGCACTGCAGAGAACCCAAGTTCAGTCCCCAGTACCTACATGGTGGCTAACAACCATCCGTAACTACAGTTTCAAGGGATCCAATGCCTTCTTTTGACCCCTATGGGCACCAGGCATGCATATGGTACATTTATATACATGCAGACAAAGCTTACTGATACATATAAAATAAAAACAAGTCAATCTAAAACAAGTTTTTGTTTTTAAAGAATGCTGGTAATTGACTGAGGTCCACTGCAATAGGGCTTCTCCATCTGCAGTCACACACCACTAGAAATGCTCACACAGAAACTCGTGATTTTTCTGGATTCACAAGACTGTTTCTTAGGTCTGTGGACAGAACTACAAGACAATTAGCAAAGTATGAAAGACTTACTACTTTGTCTTTCGGCTTTAGGCCTTGGCATACCCTACAGACCATAGCATTCCTGAGTGGGATGACTCAGGGATGACTATGGTCTGAACTCATTTGTGTTAAACAAGTTGAGGTGTCAGTAACTGAGAAGCAGGTTTGCCCTAAAGTGGTTCTTAAATTGTTTCAAGAAATTGGCTACCAACCAGCTCAGGTGCAGAGCGTTGAAGTTGTCACATGTGTGCCCTAATTTTAGCAGACATGACAGAACTGTGGCAAGGCTGGGTGCACAGCTGGGTTAGGCATCCATTCTCTCAGGAAAGATTATTTTGAGAAATTTTGAACTTCAGCAACCTTGATAAACAGTGAAGGAATCACATGTGAAGTCCCTTAAATAAAAATTTATTGACTTTATAGTAAATAATTTTGCCTAATTTGTATATTGAAAAAAATTTATACAGTTTTTTAAAAAATGTTTGTAATTGTATGGACTGGAGAGATGGCTCAGCACTTACAGGTGCTTACTGCTCTTTCAGAGGAGCAGGGCTCTGTCCCCAGCACCTGAATTGGGCAGTTCATAGCTGCCCAGCTCTAGGGAAAACACTGTCTTCTGGCCTCTGCAGGGACCCATAGAGATATTCAGACACTTATAATAAATGATAAATTAACTTTTTAAAAAGTGAATGTTAGCCGGGTGTGGTGGTGCACGCCTTTAATCCCAGCACTTGGGAGGCAGAGGCAGGCAGATGGATCTCTGTGAGTTGGAGGCCAGCCTGGTCTACATAGTGAGTTCCAGGACAGCTGGGGCTATAGGGAGACTCTGTCTCAAAAAGACAAAAAAAAAAAAAAAAGTGAATGTTAGTGACTGTGGGTTGGTATTTTTTCTCTCCCTCTGTAGTACTAAGGAATGAACCCAGGGTGCCTTATGCATGCTAGACAAGTGTCTTCTACTGTGGTGTGTGATGGTGTGTGTTTGCATACTTTTTGTTGAGACCAGGTGCCTGGCTAGCCTGGAACTTTAGTAGCCTGGCTTTGAATACACAGAGATTTACCTGCCTTTGCCTCCCAGTGCTGGGATTAAAGGTGTGTGCCACCAGTCCCAGGCAACATTAACATTTTCTAAGCTTTGGATAAACAAGTTTAGGATTGTCTTATTCCAACAACATGACTTTGCCCCATGACTGAACTTCGCCCCTCCCATATGTGCTTGTGTGTGTGTGTGTGTGTGTGTGTGTGTGTCAGAGAGAGAGAGAGAGAGAATTAAGTAGCCCAGATTATCTTCAGACTTACTCTATAACCAAGAATGGCCCCGAACTCCTGATCTTCCTGCCTCTACCTCTCCAATGCTGGGATGGCAGATACACTGTTGCACTCAATTTATGGGATGCTGGGTATCAATCAAACCCAAGGCTTCATGCATGCTCAGCAAGCACTCTACCAACTGAGCTGTATCCCCAGGCCCCTGGTTTTATTTTTAACTCACATACAGTACCCAGTACAGCAATTAATAGAACTAAACAGATTTCTCTTTTCAGCCACCACTAAATTAACTTCATGGTGACAGATACAAGAAGAAATTCCCATAGCTGTAGCGCTGACCACATGCCTGTGTGTTACATGCGCTGCTTCTCGGTTGTGCTCCTTGTGTTGGGAGTGTGTTGTGCTGAGCTATCACCAAGGAATCTCTGCTCTCAGTTGACTTCCTATACAGGTCAGCCACCACACCATCAGACCCACAGAAGCTTTGGTTTTCATTATATTAATACCTGCTAGGGCAGACATCACCCTGGCAGGCACAGTAGCTTTTGAAGTTGAAAAGTTCATGTTCGCTGATTTCCTTTTTCATGAAAAATCTGTTTACTATATGGACAACGAGTTATGTGAGTTCATGACTAGTTGGTAGTCCTAATCAAGATGAAATCAGAACAGAACAGAATTGTACTAACTAGACTAGGAAATAGAAGATAAGTTTGCATCTGAACACTTCTCAGACCAAGGGAAACTGTTACTTTGTCACATCTGGATAGCCTAAGCTAGCCAAATTGTAGTGGGAATTTCCTGCCAGATGTTAGTTCTTTGAGCAACCCGTGGACCTCTAAATGAGAGTCTATGAGTCCTTGGTTGCTCATGCTGTACCCACTGGAAGCTTGCTCCTAATAGGTAGCAGACACCCTACATGTACCGCCACTACTCGGCAGGTCGAGCAGCCTGTGCAAAGCCAACTCTATTTGCTCCTGTTAAATATGCAGGAACATGAAGGGCCTAAATTTGAAAGTACAACATCAGCCTCACAGGTATTATTTCAAGAGTGAACATTCTATTGAAAAGATCTGCAAAATATAGATGGTAAAAAGTTTAGTATCATTAATAAACAGAAGAGACTGAATCAGCACACTTACTCCTGAAAACATGAATAAAGCCATTTTGTAAAGTCAGTTCAAGAACAGAATATGTCTCTAAATATGAAGGAAAATAAAGAATTTGAAATGGCATGAAAAACTGCAAGTACTTATGTCAACTTCCTGTTCCAGATTCACATGGGAATTAGGAAGTGAAAATTTAATTCAGAGAGGCTGTGCATAAAAAGTAGAAATGCTTCGGGGTGTGATGGTGCAAACCTTTTAATCCCAGCACTCGGGACGCAGAGGCAGGTGGATCTCTGTGAGTTCAAGGCCAGCTTGGTCTACATAGTGAGTTCCAGGACAACTGGGGCTACAGAGAGACCCTGTCTCAAAAAGACCAAAAGGAAAAAAAAAAAAAAAAAAGCTTTATCCAGTTGAAACAAGAAGCATTGTTAAGGGAGGAAAAGGGCTTTCCACATGATCTCACTGTTTCTATCATCCTCTGTCAGGGAAAATATTGACATTTACCAGACTGTTTGCTCCAGCTTTCCGATCTCCTGCAGTTTATTTTTATAACAACCTTATCGATGGGCCTCTTACCCAGCTCTCTAGGTTTAACTGAGTTGAGTCGATTTGTTACCACAGCTTCAAGTAGCTGTTACAGAACAAGCAAGACATCCTAATAAAGCTGTAAACGTGTTTACTCAAACAGAGTATTGATTTTACTTGGAGAGGGAGAAGCTGATGCTCAGCACAGTGTCAGGGTGGATGAATTTCACTGCTGTTTTTCATTGTCATCTGTCATGGTACTCAGACACTAAGTAAAGCCATCAGAGAATAATTAGAAGTACCCGGAATTTAGTCCCTAAAATCAGTGGTTACTGGGGAGTTTTGTAGCTTAATTAGCTTTTATTAAAACTTACCCCTAGTAATAATAGCGAGGCACTTTTAACAGTATTTTCAGGTAGACAGGATTCAATACTGTGACTTGTCATTTGACTGTAATGTAATGGCTAAAGCTATTGTAGACTTTTTTATATTGTAGTAATTAAGCCCATTTACACCAAAACCAGCATAAAGGCAAAGATCTATGCATGATTATTCTGAAAATCAACTTAAAGGAATTGGTACAGCAACTGATTGTACATAACTTAAAGCATGTCTTTGAAGGAAAAAAAAAAAGATTAACATCTTTAGGACACTTAGATGTTTTTGTCCTATACATATAAAACTGTCTATGCAATTCTTTTCCTTAATTCTTTTCTTTTTTGTTTGTTTTGGATTTGGGGGATTTGGTTTTTGGTTTTGTTTTGTTTGTTTTCAGAAATAGAGTCTAACTGTATATCCCAGGATGGCCTGGAACTCATTGTAACCCTGCTGCCTCAGTTTCCACAGGTGTGAGCTACTATGCTTGGCTAAATACTTCCATTAAAGAAGATTCTAAGGTATTCTCATTCACTTTTCATTGAAAACGTACGTGTGTGTGTGTGTGTGTGTGTGTGTGTGAGAGAGAGACAGAGACAGAGACAGAGACAGACAGAGAGACAGAGAGAGAGAGAATGTGCAGGTCAGAGGACAACTTTGTGGAGTCACTTTCCACCTTCACATGGATTCCAGGGATTGGACTTGGGTGGTGAGGCTTGAGTGGCAAGTGTTCTCACCCAATGAGCCTTCTTTCAGGCTGTTTTCATTGCAATTTTAGTGATAAAAGTTAACATACATCAAACAAAAGCTGAGCAAGAGTCAAGTGTCACTGACCTTCTTTGGAACCGCACTGGCCCCAAGCCTAATGAAAGGTTTTCATGGGATCAGTCCACCTGCTGTCTTACAAATGGGTGAGAAAAGATGATAGTTGAAAAACAAAACAACAAAAATCACTCACTTAGGATAATGAACATAAAATGAAAATTTACTTAAAATAAGTTAGACCATTGAGCACGTCTTCCCACATCTACAATAACTTGTTCAGTTCTTTACAGTAAACGCCTCCTGCCTCTTGCACCATCGCCTCCTCCTGCCTAAAGGACTGATGAAGAATTATGCTGTCTAGGGGATGACCAGTTCTAAAGCCTAGGGTTAAAAAGCTCTGTCAGAAAGACAGCAAAAGGTGTTGGGGTTTTCTTTGTCTTTGAAATACTGTCTTGTGCTTGTTTGTACATGCAGTTCCAAACCAAAAGCTACCCTGACTTAAATCTTTAAGCCATGAAGTAGCATTTTTTAAAATTTTGTTACGTAAAAGAGTACCACTAGGACTCTCTATGTTTCAGAAGGTAGAGGAGGAAAATGGCTTTTGGCAGTTGTATCTAGATCTTTTCTTCTTTGCTAAAGTATTTAATGACTGAGGAAAAAGAAAAGATAAGGACTTATGATTCATAATATATCATATTTTATATGTGCATTTCAAAATCCCCATAATACAGTCATTTATTCTGCTTTTAGAGAATGACAGCTGTATGGGGAAGCTTATTAGTGGAGAGGGGCAGGGTACCATCAGGCCATCAGATGTTAGTTTTACAGGGCTGTTTTTGTTCCACTTGGTCAGAAGCAACAGAAGCCCATTTCAAATCAAGAAATTTGGTGGATAAAGAGGTGCATAAGTGTCCAAAGACATAACGAAGAGATTAAGACAATACCTCAAAAGGTATTTGAGTTCCATTACCACCATTAACTAGTTTGGGGAATATTCCCGTTTGAAATGTCCCATCCAAAATTCAAGTTACGTTGCCAGCATGATTCAGTATTCAGATATGGAGCCTTTAGGGGCTGATTAGGCCATTAGGGCTCCTCTCTATTAGTGGAATTTTAAAAACAGGCTTCAGGGGCTGCAGTAGCTCAATAGTAGAATGCCAAGCGTGCATAAGATCCTGGGTTCAATCCTCAGTGCCTGTAAGAAAAAAAATATTTTAAAAAGAGATTCCAGGGCTAGAGAGATGGCTCAGCAGTTAAGAGTAAGAGACTGCTCTTACGAAGGACCCTGGTTTGGCTTCCCAGCACCCACCTGGCAGCTGAGAACCATCCATTAAGTCCAGTTCCAACACATCTAATGTCCTTTTCTGGCCTCTGTGGGCATTGCATAGATGGGTGTGTTTATATACATGCAGGCAAAACACTCTTACACATAAAACAAAAATAGGTTTTAAAACTATTTTTTATTTTTGTGTGTATGAGTGTATTGCATGCATATATGTAAATGTACCCATAATGCCCATAGAAGTCAGAAGAGAACATCAGATCCCCTGGAACTAGAGTTACGTATGGTTGCTAGCTGCCATGTGGATTCTGGGAATCGAACACGGATCCTCTGCAAGAGCACCCAATGCTCTTACCCACTGGGCCATCTCTCTAGCCCCATAAATAGTTTCTTAAAGAGTCTTCACTGAAGGCCGGGCGTGGTGGCGCACACCTTTAATCCCAGCACTTGGGAGGCAGAGGCAGGCGGATCTTTGTGAGTTCGAGGCCAACCTGGTCTACATAGTGAATTCCAGGACAGCTGGGGCTACAAGGAGACCCTGTCTCAAAAAAGACAAAAAAAAAAAAAAAAAAAAAAAAAAAAAAAAAAAAAAGGGTCTTCAATGAAATTATGATTCTTTCCTCTTCCTTCCCTTCTACTTTCCACCATGTCAAGACACATCAAGAAGGCCCTGCCCAAACAGGATGGTGCCTCAATCTTGGAGTTCCCATTTCTTTTACTGAACAAAATGAATTTCTATTCTTTATCAATATCTCATCTCAGGTATTCAGTTACAGCAGCTAGACAGAGTCAATGGACAAACAGTGTCACTAAGCTTCAGTTGCCTCAGCTATGAAATGAAGATAAGTGGTACCCACCTTGTTTGAGTTTTTATGAGAGTTAATATTTACAAAGCATAATGCCTGACCCATAGCGAGGATTACCTCTTATAATTGTTACCTGTTACAAGAGGACTCTCAGTGGAATCTCAAGAACCTAAACTGGATGTTTCATTGAGGTGGAGCAGATGGTGATTCTAGATTTGAATCAGCTCCAGAGACCTCTGCAACGAATGCTCACAGATGTCTGTCCTGGCGCTTCGTTGGCTAATGCTACAGGCTGCCTTGCATGTCTGTTCCTTCCTGTCTCACATTCAGCCTTTGCATTGCTATCATGGGACATGGGAGAACCATAAATTGTTTGCCCTGGGTGGCCCAGATGCCATCCCTTGGTCTGATTGGTAGTTAAGTTGATTCACATGTATGGGACATTTCAGCTGAACCCTTCAGTAATGCTGGGCATGAAGCAATTTTTCTTAAGACTAGCAGGTGGTGATGAACATTTAAACATTCCAGTTTGTGGCATTCATGGACAAAGGCATTTTTAAACATCCATATGTGTATGTTTCTTCCTATTTTTGTTTCTCCAGTTCTATCTAGAAGTGGTATGTGCTGTGTGCACACTTAACTTTGGAAGAAACTGCCAAAATTTTTTGCTGAGATTGCTGTACTTTTCACACTTCTACCTGCAGAGCGTGAGAGTTCTCGTTGCTCTTTATCATTCTTTTTTTAAATTTATGCACAATATTTTTGCATAAATAAATGGTCCGGCAAAATAATTTGATATATGAATGTGATGTGTAGTGATTGCTGCATTTGGTTTTCTGCAGCTTTCTAGTAGGCTCTCTCTTGTTTAATCTGCATGTCTGTAGCCAGTAATGTTACTCAGCACCTTTCCTCAGGATATCATCTTCTTTTTAAAACTTTAAAATTTTAATTTTAATTTTTTTGAGACAGGGTCTCACTATGTAGGCCTGGCTGATCTGGAACTCTCTAAGTACACTAGGCTAGCCTCAAGCTCATAGAGATCCACTTCCCTCTGCTTCCCCAATGTTGGGATTAAAAATGTGCCTTTAAGGTAAAGGTGACTCTTGGTAGGTTAACCAGGCTCTGGACTCACACTGAAGAACATTTGGGGACACAAATTTGACTCTATAGACAAATATATAATAGATTACATGAAATTGGGCATGTAGCAGTAAGAGAAAGGTACCAAGAGGGGAGGGGATCTAAATACGATCAAAATATCCTGTATGAAATTCACAAAAATTCAATGTAAAAATGAAAAAAAAAAAAGCATGTGTCACAGTACATGTCCTTCCACAATACTGAAAAAAAAAAAAAAAAAAGAAAGAAATATTCACTCAAATGTTTTGCCTACTTTTTAGATTGGGTTCTTGTATTTTTCTATCATGTTGCATAGGGTTTTCATATACTTTGGGTTCTAGCTCCCTTCCAACTGTGTTTTTTAAAATATTTTATTTATTCTTTTTATTTTATGTGTATGAGTGTATTGCCTGCATGTAGATAACTGCACCCGTGTTGTGTAATGCCCATGGAAGACAGAAGAGGCTGTCAGATCCCCTGGAACTTGAGTTACATACAGTTGTTAGCTGCCATGTGGGTGCTGGGATTCAAACCCAGGTATTCTGTAAGAACAGTGTTCTTAACTGCTGAGCCATCTCTCCAGCCCCCAGCTGTGTTTTGAAAATATTTTCCCCTAAAAGATTGTAAGAGCCAGAGTGGAGCATGACCATAAGGAAACAGAGGCTTCCAGGCTGCTGAAAACTTGCTGATATGAACTTACAGCAAGGGTGTCAAGCATGCACAAGACCCATGCAAACTCAGTCAGACAAAAACCCAGCACAGAACCGGGGAAATGGGCAGCAGGCCCCAACCTTAGCTGAAGAAATGTTGGCAGCTGATCACTGCTGGGTGAGGGAGAGTTGGTCTTCCTTAAGGGATTGGCACTAGATGGGCTGACAAGGCTCCAGTGAATGAGCTCATACAGAGGGACATCTGGGGACACAAACTTGACTTAGATAGATCTAAATATATATGACAGAATGCATGAAATCTGGTGGGAAGGCTATGGGGGGGTACAGATAGGGGTGGGGGCCTCAATATGATTAAGATGTTGTATGAAATGCAATAAAAATACGCATTAAAAAGACTAGCAGGGGGCCAGGTGTGGAGGTGCATGCCTTTAATCCCAGCACTCGGGAGGCAGAGGCAGGCAGATCTCTGTGAGTTCAAGGCCAGCCTGGTCTACATAGTGAGTTCCAGGACAGCTGTGGCTACAGGGAGACCCTGTCTCAAAAAGACCAAAAAAAAAAAAAAAAAAAAAAAAAAAAAAAAACAGCAGGTAGGTAGGCTCTATAAACATGTTTGTTTGCCTTATTTGTACCCTTCTTCCCCATCTATATGGTTTTTCAATGTTCCCTACAACATGATCCATGTTTTCTACTTACTGCATCTTCCTATCTGATCTCCATGTTCACTCTGTTTTGTGTGCTGCATTCCATTTTCTCCAAGGTAACTAAAATAATCACTTTCAGAAGACGTTTCTTTCTCCTGCTCACATCTGTGCAGTGGCTTCACACTGGACTTAGACTAAAAGTCCAAGCTCCCATGGCGCTCTAAAAGGATCTCTGTGATCTGTTTTGTCTGTATCTTGCTGTGGCTTTGCCACAGCTGTAATTATACTGGTCCTTTCTGGCCTTAAACACTTGACACAATTTAAGATCAAAGCTGGAACTCACATAGGTCTGTGATGTTTATGTGATACTGAAGCTGCTGTTCTAAGCAGTGTGCCTTGAGAACCATCCCTCGAGTACGGCAGTCAAGGTCTCCTGGATCTCTCTAGGAAACAGTCTCTCTCCTAGTATGATCCTAGTCTCTACATCTGCCAGGAGTGCCTGACCAGAAGCAATGGAATCAGAGCTCAAAGATAGCTAGCTCCCCCAAATCCACATCACATCACAGCAGATCTTTGACTTTCTGTCTCCTTTTTGCCTCTCCTGTCACATCTTCAACACAGCTGAGCTTACTGCTGTCCAGATGTGCTTTGCCTAAACAAGACTTCCTTTCTCTTCTTACAGTGTTCGTCTCTGATAACAGTATTCTCAAGGCCCAGCTCTTGACACCATCTCCAGAGAGCATTTCTTGATGTCTCCAAATACATACTGTGGCCTTTTCTTCTAAAGTAGAAAATCTTCTAAGGCAAACACTATATATCCATCTTTGGATTCTGTGCTGTCTAGCCTAGCACCTCAGTATTCAGTAACTATTGGTTGATTTAATGAATCATAGTACTTTGATACATTCCTATAATAAAAATCAAGTATAAACGTGGTAGTGGCATGAGTCTGATAAATTTAGAATTCAGATTCGTTTTCATTTATATCAAAGTCCCTTTTTTTTTTTTTTTTTTTTTGTCTTTTTGAGAGAGGGTCTCCCTGTATGTAGCCTGAGCTGTCCTGGAACTCACTATGTAGACCAGGCTGGCCTTGAACTCACAGAGATCCGCCTGCCTCTGCCTCCCAACTGCTGGAACTACAGGCATGCGCCATCACGCCTGGCTCAAAGTCCCTTTCTTAAAGTAGCGATAGATATAAAAAATGCAACCTGCCGGGCGTGGTGGCGCATGCCTTTAGTCCAGAGGCAGAGGCAGGTGGATCTCTGTGAGTTCGAGGCCCTCCTGGTCTCCATAGTGAGTTCCAGTCCAGATGGAGCTGCAGGCAGACCCTGTCTCAAAAAGACAAAAAAAAATGCAACCTTTACAGAAACAGAACCTTTGTGTCCACAGCCCTATCTGCTACGTGGCAGTATGTATCTGGTGTTTCCTGGTGAGACAGTGAGACGATTAAGCAGTGAAAAAGCACCAAAACCCCCACTAAAGGGCATGGATCTTTGTTTTGTTTTTTAGTGATTTGCACAAGTGTTTTGGTTGACAGTATATTTACTGGTATGTGTGCGGTACCCTTGAAGGCCAGAAGAGGGTGACAGAGTGACCATGTGGGTGCTGGGAATTAAACCCCTGTCCTCTGGGCAAGTGTTAAATAGTACCTGAGCTACCTCTCTAGCCCTGAGTTTTGTTTTTAAGGCAGGATGTCACTCTATAGCCCAGGCTAGCCTATGTAATGTGAGCCACCTCACCCAGCATCTAAAGGGAAGATATCTAAAAGAGATGGAAAATAAAGAATTGAAAAACTAAATTAACAGAGAAATGACTGAGAACAGTCTGTGTCTGTGTGTGTGTCTATGTGTGTGTATGCAGGAAAAGTTCAACAATATTGCTTGCTAAAATATTATATTAGGTTTGCTTTAATTACATGCTAATGCCTTTAAGAACAAAGGTAATTACATAACTTTTGTTATTACTCCCACATTATCTCTTAGTAACTGTGTAATTAACTTGTCACTGCTGTACAGTATGACATTTGATAGTACCCATGTATAAAGAGCATTGATAAGTGAACTGGCTGAGGCGAGGCAAGGGATGTAATATAGCAATCAGGAAAGCAAATGATTAATTAGATTATTGTACTCTGTCCACAAGGACTGACACTAGAGCCACAGGGAATACCAAGAGTTGGTGTTAAAGGGTGTGACTCTGAAGACAGCAAACAGAAAATAAAGAGAAGCTGACCAAGTCCTTAAGAGCTGTTTGGGTATAATGCATGAGCTCATCCGCAGTCCGTTTGAATTGGTTTTTTATTTTTAAGTGAACATTGGGGTGGTTGGTTGGTTGGTTGTTGAGATGGGGTCTTACTAGGTAGCCTAGGCTGGTCTGGTATTTGCATTCTTCCTACTTCCTCATTCTCGGTACTAGGATTGCAAGCATTTCCTACCAGGACTGGTTCAAACATTTAAAAAAAAAAAAAAAGGATAAGGAAAACCAATACCTGTCATTCCAGCCCCTGGGAGGTAGAGATAGAAAGATTAGGAATCAAGTCCATCCTCAGCTACATGAGTTCCAGGCCATCCTGGGCTAAATCAGGTCCTGCCTAAAAATAAAATGGAAAACCTTTCTCTTACCTGATTTCACCAACATCTTGAGTTTCTGTGTGTGGCTTATGTGGCAAAGTTGTGCAGCCCTAGAAATTGATTCACTGCTGGTGAAAATGAAACTAGGACGGCCACTTCAAATGCAGCCTGGTGGTTTCTTACAAACTAAACATATGCCTACCATATGATCCAGCAATTGTGTTCCCTGGCTGCCCAAATGAGTTGAAAACTTATGTCTACACAAAAACCTATGCACAAATGTTTATAGCAGTTTTCTTCATAAATGACAAGACTAGTAAGCAACCAGGATGCCCTTCAATAGGTGACGAATAAACAAACTGTGGTACATCTAGTCAATGTAGTATGGGTAAGTCAATAAGAATAAATGAGCTAACGGCTGGCAAGATGGCTCAGTGGGTAAAGGTCCTGTCACCAAGCCTGAAGACCCAAGTGTAATACCCAGGACCTGGAAGGAGAGAGCTGACTCCAGGAAACTGTCCTCTGGCTTCTCCACACACTGGAGCACATACACTCACACACACACACACACACACACACACACACACACACATGTGCACGCGCATACACGTACACATACAATAAATAGGTGAAAAAGATAATATTGTTAAAGTAGTAAATTTTATGTTACATATATTTTTGAAGGTACAAAAGTGTTTCAGGATATTCTAAAAGAATTACCTGTGATTCTTTAAATATAAGCATGATGTTTATTTAAGTAACTGTACAGTTTTCAAGATGAATATGGATTACTTTTTGAAGGCTCCACTTATAGTTGATTATGTTTATTTCTAGTTCATCTAGCTGGTCTTTGAAAACAGATTATTGAAAAACTGATAGTCTCCTGGGCAAAGGTCTTGGCTGTTTCAACATCCAGGTTTCCCACTTGTCAGAGCAAATGACTCTTCAGAACACTTCACTTCATTCATCAGCCAGCTCTTCTCTCGGAGAGGATGCTGGGACTTAGGCTTCGCAGAGCATTCCATAAGCATAAGGTTTTCTTTTTCTCACAAAGATCATAGCAGGAAGAATGAGGAAAACAGATGTTGCCTATACAGCTAATATACGTGTTTCCATTGTAAGCTGATCTGACTCTGAATTTGGCACCTGCCCCATTCACTGTGTGGGCTGAGCGTTTTAGTCTCATAGTTTGGCAGAAAGTTAATGTTGACCTTTGACTGTTACCTGAAAACTCGGTGATAAAAAAATACTCTTGCTAAACCTCTAGAGAGAATGATTTCACATTCTTAAGCAGAAGTCTTCTAACTACATCATTCTGTTAACCAAATTAATTTTACTCTGTAATTGGGCACACTTACTTATTTTATCAAACACAGAGAATTCCCCAATCTGACTGGGAAAAGAGGAAGGTCATAAATCTCATGTAATGCTCTCTGCAGGCCATTGCACCACAGCTTCTCAATTAACCTTCAATTCCGCCCTCCTCCCTGGGCTGCCCAGGGCCTAAGGGAAGGCCTACAACTGCAGAACCGTTTCTCATTCCCCTCTGTCCTGAGTATTCAAGTGCCACAGCTCGTTTCCCCTAAGGGAAAGTAGCACAGGATTTTCTGGTTTTGACCTATCTTGTTTGTAACTACACCTTTTTTCCTTTTTCTATATTTCTTTTTTTCTTTCTCTCTTTCTCAGTTTCATCGCAGTGTATAGTTGGCATTCAGTAAAGCACACTTTTTTTTTTTCTTTTTTGGTCTTTTTTGAGACAGGGTCTCCCTGTAGACCCAGCTGGCCTGGAACTCACTATGGAGGCCAGCGTGGCCTCGAACTCACAGAGATCCTCCTGCCTCTGCCTCTGCCTCTCAAGTGCTAGGACTAAAGGCATGGGCCACCACACCCGGCTAAAGCACGTATATTTAAAATAAAGAGTTTATAAATTTTGATGTATGCTATGCCCACCCCTATGGGCATACCCACCATTCCCAAGCCCTTTCGTAGCCCTGCCTTCCTGCCACCTTCTCACCCACCTGGATTGCCTTCACTTCCAGGCTCACAGAAAATGGTGCTGTGAATGTTCATTTACAAGTCTGTGGTTGTATGCACTCTTACTGTGGGTAAATAGCTAGAGATAAAATGACTGAGTCATAGGAAGTTCAGCTTTTTTTTTAATATTTTCTTTATGTGTATGAGTGTGTTGCCTGCATGTATGTGAGCACACCCGTGTTGTACAATGCCACAGAGGTTAGAAGAGGGCTTCGGATTCCCCTGGAACTGGAGTTAAGGACAGTTCATAGCCGCCATGTGGGTGCTGGGAATCGAACCTGGGTCCCTCTGCAAGAGCAGTCAGTGCTCTTAACCACTGAGCCATCTCTCCAGCCCCAGGAGGTTTAACTTTTTAAAAATATTTTATTATTTTTGTTTTATATGTATGAGTGTATTGCCCACATGTATGTAAGTGCACGCATGTCATGCAGTGCCCACGAAGATCAAAAGAGGGCATCAGATTCCCCTAGAACTGGAGTTATGGATGGTTGTTAGCTGCCACTTGGGTGCTGGGAATTGGACTCAGGTCCTCTGCAAGAGCAGCCAGTGTGCTTAACCACTGAGCAATCTTTCCAGTTCCAAGTTTAACTTTTTTCAAAAAAATATTTGTAGTTTATGTATATGACTGTTTGCCTGCATATATGTATGTGTACCATGTGCATGTTTGGTGCCCACAGAGGCTAGAAGAGGGCATGTGATCCCCTAGAGCTGGAGTTACAGACAGTTGTGAGCCACCATGTGCTGGGGTGCTAGGAACTGGATCCCAGTTCAGCAGCAAGTGCTGCTAACCACTGAGCCATCTGTCCACTGATAAACGAAGCCAGTCATGGTGGTACACGCCTTTAATCACAGCACTGGGTAAACAGAGGTGGGCAGATAAATCTCTGTGAGTTCAAGATCAGCCTGGTCTACACAGAAAGTTCCAAATCAGTCAAGGATACATACTAAGACCCTGTCTCAAACAAAAAACAAAACCAAAAAACCCTGATAAATGGTTTTCCAAAGTAGTCTTAATGTCTTACATCCCTCGGCATGTAAAGGTGCTTGCTGAGTAAGCCTGACAACCTGAGTTCAATCCCTGGAACTCACATAAAGGTGGATGGAGAAAACCAACTCCACAGAGTTACCCTCTGACCTCCACATGCCCACCATGGCACATCTGCCACACACATGCATCACAGACACACACACACAATAATAATAATAAAATTTTTTTTTTACATTCTCCAAGTCAGTGTGTGAGAGTTCCAGTGGACCCACCATATTTAGGCTTCATGTGGACAATCTTTCTAATTTAGCCATCCCAATGGATGTGGAGTGGTACCTACCTGTGACTTTAATTTACATGTTTTTAATGAATAATAATGCTGCACTTTGTAAGTGTATTTGGCATCCGTTTTCTCTTTGCTTATTTTTTTTATTGACTTGGGTTTTGTTTTTGGGGTTTTTTTTTTGTTGTTTTTTTGTTTTTTTTGAGACAGGGTCTCCCTAGAGCCCTAGCTAGCCTGGTACTATGTGAACCAGGCTGGCCTCAAACTCACAGAGATCTGCCTGCCTCTGCCTCCCAAGTCCTGGGGTTAAAGGCATGTGCCATCACACCTGTCTTGAATTGTTTGTAGTTACTGAGATACAAAGTGTTTAAGTTACCTTCAGCAAACTTGAGTTCACTAAGATTTTCTCAAATATGATGGTGGTTTTGGTTTTGGTGGGTTTTTTTTTTTGCGGGGGGGGGGGGCTTCAGCTAGTTGGTAGGGGTTTTTTTTTGGATTTCTGTTTTTGCTTTTGTTTTTTTGGTGCTACTAGGGGTTGGATCTAGGGCCTCTTACATGCTAGGCAAGTGCTCTACCACTCCACTATACCCCTAGGCCTTTTCTCCCCATAATTTTTTATTTTTGAGGCAGAGTTTTAAGTTGTCCAGGCAGACCTTGAACTTCCAATCATCCTGCCTCAGCCTCTTGAGTAGCTGCGTTTACAGGCCTGTGCCACCAGGCCTTTATCAGCTACATTTAGGGCTGCAGTTCATTTCATGTGAACTTCTATAGATGGCCTGAGGTAAGGGTTGACATGACATCTCTTCATATACAGCATCCAGTTCTGTGAATTCTTTCTCCACCGGATTGCTTCAGCACTTTTGCCAAAAATCAGTTGGTCCTCTAGAATTCGATTTATTTGTGCACTCTGTACACTTCCATTGATGAATCTGCCTATATTTATGCCAACACCATAGTGATGTGATGTGGTTGGTGTGATTTGCTTTGTTTTGTTTTGCTATGTTTCATTTTGTCTTGAGACGGTCTCACTATTACCCAGGCTGACTTGGAACTCACTACATAGCCCAGGCTAGCCTTGAACTTTTGACCAATCAACCTCCCTCAATCTTAAAACTGCTGGGATTATAGGCATCTACCAGTGTCCCTGGCTTTAGTGCCTTACTATAATTCTATAATAAGTTTTAAGAGCAGCTAGTGTGAGTCCTCCAGCTCTTGTCTTCAGAGTTGTGTTTTGGCTAATCTAAGTCCTTTACGTTTAGTTAGTTAGTTGGCTTGTTACTTTGTTATTGAGAAAGGGTCTCACTATGAAGCTCTGACTGGCCTGGAACTTAGTATGTAGACCAGGCTAGTCTCGAACTCACAGAGATCTGCCTGCCTCTACCTCCTGAGTGCTGGGATGAAGGCCTGAACCACCATGCCTAGCTTTTCTTATAAATTTTAAAGGCTTCTTGTCAGTTCATTGGCATTGTACTAAATCAGTAAAACCTGCTGCCAAGCTGATCAAACCACAGACTCTTGACCTAGGAGTGAGCACTCTCCCCGGTTATTTAGGGCTTTCTTACTTTCCTCCATGTTGCCTGTGGTTTTCAGTGTGCTGGTCTTAGATGACTTTTGTCAGATATTTTCGTAGGCATTTCACATATTTGATGCTGTGAGTAAATAGTATTTAATATTACCTTTTTTTTTTTTTGAGACAGGGTCTCCATGTAGCCCCAGCTGGCCTGGAACTCACCATGTAAACCAGACTGGCCTTGAACTCACAGAGATCTGCCTGCTTCTGCCTCCCGAATGCTGGGATTGAGGGTGTGCATGGTTAATACTAGTTTTTAATTGTTGGGTATTCAATATAATTGCTGCATATATGGGTGTGCATACATGCTAGTATAGCTACTCAATTGATTTTTCTGCAGTGATCTTACATCCTCCAACTTTCTTAAACTCTGTGCTCATAACTTTTTCCTAGATTCCATGGGATTTTGGGGAGGATTTAATTTTGAAATATGTGTGCGTGTTGTTTTTGTCATTTATTTGTGTTATTGTTCTTATTCTGGGTCCTCTGTTACCCAGGCTGTCCTCAGATTCATTGTGTAGTTGTGGATGATCTTGAACTCCTGATCCTCTTACCTCCACCTCCTAAGTACTGGGGTTACAGGATGAGCCACCATGCCCTGCCAAAATAGACTGGGATTTCAGATCTTTGGCATTATTGATACTATAGAGTGCTGAGTAGCAGCCCTGGCTCTACCAACTAACTAGGTGGATATTACACTTCTCAACTTAGTTATGACAACTAAAATGCAGGCAGCTGTCTCCTGGGCATCAGATTGACCCACTGCTTTCACCTAAAGGCACAGACAGCCGTGCCTTCTGCACATACTCCTAGTTCCCGTCTATCTCGATGCTGTGCTTCACTTCACAGGAGTCTCCAGGAGAGAGCTTCATTTTTAGTCTTTTTTTTTTTTTTTTTCTGTCTTTTTTGAGACAGGGTCTCACTGTAGCCTCAGCTCTCCTGGAACTCACTATGTAGACCAGGCTGGCCTTAAACTCACAGAGAGTCACCTGCCTCTGCCTCCTGAATGCTGGGATTAAAGGCCTACGCCGCCATGCTCCGCCTTAGTTCCTTCATTTTTAGTCTTAGAGGAAAATGAAATATTCCCTTATTCACCTTTAAAATATTGGCAGTAATTTTTCATAAAAACAGCCAGTGCTCTTAACCACTGAACTATTTCTCCAGCCCCATGGACCTGAAACTGGACATTTTTCTAAGCAAAAGTGGATTTTAGTAAGAAGCAGAGCTTTAATGTGATTTGCCCACTGGCATTAAGAATGAAAGAAGCGTGCAAGCACAGTAGTGCACACCCTGAAGTGTGGACACCGGTTTCTTGAGAGAGAGTGGAATTTTCTTTAAAAGAAGCTTTTTTTTTTTTCCTGTCTTTTTGAGACAGCTAGCCTGGAACTCACTACGTAGACCAGGCTGGTCTCAATCTCATAGAGATCTGCCTACCTCTGCCTACCTCTGCCTCCCCAGTGCTGGGATTAAAGTTGTGTACCACCAGGCCCTCAGCTCTTGATATTTCTGATGCTGTTCCCAATACTCACACTCTCCTTTCTCTCGTTCTAGGGTTTCTCTCTCAGCTGGTTTCTGACAAGCCTCTGACTGAATGCATCCGGGCTGGCCACTATGCAGCAAGTGTCATAATCAGACGAACTGGTTGCACCTTTCCCGAGAAGCCAGACTTCCACTGACAGAGGAAAACCCAGGCTCGCAAGTAGACATAGCCCTGAGTGCCTCCTCAGAGTTCCCACAATAATAAAGAAAATGATCTGCTCTTTTCCTACTATAATAATGTTTATTCTCAATCTAGAGAGTGCAGTACTGCTCCTAGAATCTTTAGCCTCTCTGCAATCTGGAAAAAAAAAAGTTTATTTCCATAGCTTGTTACTGCCTCTTAAATGTCAATCAGGAATATAACATTTCAAGAGAAATGTTTATTTAATTTCCAGTTCCTTTGTAAATTCATCTGTATTTAGTAAATCGATCAGTTTTTTTTACATTTCTGCTTTAAATACAGGTGCAATTTAATATAATAAACTTTTTAAAGAGAGTAATCCTAACACATCAATCTTTAGCTTTTTATATGAATATATTTAATTTGCAAGTGTGTGCACACACACATAGATAAGTCGCACATGTATACCTGATAATTGGTCAGATAAGGTACAATGTCTATCATGCCAAATTATTCCAAGTAAGTGCTTCAGTATACAACTGGACCTGTGATGAGCTTTGGATAATTGAATGATTTGCCAAATTTTGAATTATGTTACAGGATTCGAATCATAACCTGTGCTTACTTACGGTACTCTGTAATTTGATACAAATAAAAACTTGTCATATGGGGACTTCTTTTGTCTTTGGTCTATGCTCAATAAAACTAAGGAAAAAATATTATTATTTAGTACTGGGCTCTGAAGTGATATTTAATTTGTTGATAGGATAGGGAGAAAAAGAATATAATACATTGAAAAATAACATTCCGAGACACCAATAAGTCATTATTTTTCGTGTTTTCGTTTGACTTGGGTTGACATGATGCAGTGGAATTACTGGACCATGTATAAACTTTTTTTGGGGGGGCAGGGGCCTTTTTGAGACAGGGTCTCTCTGTCCTGGAACTCACTATGTAGACCAGGCTGGCCTTGAACTCACAGAGATCCGCCTGCCTCTGGTTTTGAGACAGGGTCTCCCTGTAGCCCCAACTGGTCTGGAACTCTTTATGTAGACCAGGCTCACCTCGATCTCACAGAGATCCACCTACCTCTGCCTCGGGAGTGCTGGGATTAAAGTTGTGCACTACCATATACAGCTCACATGTAACCTTTTTAAGGAACTACAAAATTATTTTCCAAAAGAGCTGCAAAATTGCACATTCCTTCCAGAAGTGGCATATATCCTAGCACTCAGGAGGTTGAACAGGAGGTTCACAAGTTCACAGCCAGCCTGGACTGCATAGCGAAACTCTACAAAAACATCTTTTTATATTCCCATCAGAAATGTGTCACAGTTCAGCTCCTCCACATCCTTACCAACATTTTTTGCCTATTTTCTGATTACAGCCAGCATAGTGAAGGCTCTCTTGCTTTAGGGGTGTGTGTGTGTGTGTGTGTGTGTGTGTGTGTGTGTACGCGCACGCCTGTTTGTGTGGCACATGCCTTTAACCCAGCACTCAGGAGGCAGAGGCAGGCAGATCTCTGTGAATTCAAGGCCAGCCTGGTCTACATAGTGAGATCCAGGCCAGTTGGGACTACAGGAGACCCTGTCTCAAAAAGAACAAAAAAAAGACCCTTGGCTCAGAATCTCTCACTGGCCCTGGACTCGCTGGTAGGCTAGGCTGGGTGGCCAGTGATCCCCAGGAATCTGCCTGCCTCTGCCTCCCCAATGCTGGGATTATAAGCACGCACTATGGCATCTGGCTTTTTTACATAAGTTTCTGGGGATCAAACTCGGGTCCTCATGCTTGTGAGATAAACATTTTACCAACTTAGCCATCTCCCCGGACATGGATCTTTTTTCTTAACCTGTGGTAAAACACATAAAATAAAATATACCTGTTAGCCATTTATATATACAAATTGTAATGGCACTAACTGCATTCACAGTGCCGAGCACTCATCACTATTTCCAAAATGTTTCTAATACTCCAACCACTGCAGCCACTTAATAATCCCCATCCATCTCTGGCCCTGGTGACCTGCAGTCTACTTTCCTTTCCACTGGTCTATTTGCCTAATCCATCTATTCCATCTGGGTGGAGGAATCCTGTTTGTCTTTTGGAGTCTGGTTTATTTCACTCAGCATGATGTTTTGAAAACTCATCCCTGGTGTAGTTTGTACTAGAAGGCTGCTCCTTTTCATGACTGAATGCTCTCCACTGTAGGAATCCTCCACATTTTATTCATTTGTTGATAGACATTGGGTGGTTCCTACCTTTTGGTAGTTGTGAGTCAGCCATTGTCAGCCTAGCTCAGCGCATCAGAGTCTATTTTCATTTCTTATAGGTATTTACCTAGGAGTGTGTCTTTGTTTTGTGTTGTTACAAAATACCCAAGACTTGGTTTTTTGTTTTTTGGTTTGTTTTTTTTTTTAAAGTATCAGTGTTTTGCCTGCATGTATGTTAAGTGCACCTGTGTGTGCAGTACCCATGGAGGCCAGAAAAGGATGTCAGATCCCCTAGAACTGGAATTACAGGTTTGTGAGCTGTTTTGCAGGTGCTAGGAACCAAACCTGTGTCCTCTGCAAGAGCAACAAGTGCTCTTAACTGCTGAGCAGAGCTCAGTTCTTGAAAGAGATTTATTTGGCTCATGGTTCTGTAACTAGAAGATTCAAGTGGCATCACTTCAGCATCTTGTGAGGGCCGCCTTGCTGTATCACAGGATGGCAGAGAAGTGAAAAGGGAAATGGCCACAGGGGAAGCATATGAGGTCTTGTCACCTCTTAACAGCTCAGTCTCTGAACCCATGCACTGAGGCACTTCTGAGAGACAGTATTAGTCAGGGTCCTGCCCCTGTAAGTAGACCTCACCTCTTCAGGGTTCCACCACATCAACACTGTCTCACTGGGGACCAAGCCTCCAACATGAACCTCTTCAAGACAAACCTCAGCACAGCTCAGTTGCCGGGGCATCCTCTAATTCTGTCAGACTTTTGTAGGAACCACCCTAAGGAAGTAGCTTTACCCTTTTAGATTCCTACTGGCAATGCACAAGGTTTCCAGTTTCCCCACATCCTCATCTACCAACGCTTTACTCATTTTAATATTATTGCAGCCGTCACAGTGGTTAGGAAATGGTTTCTGCCTGTGGTTTTGATGAGCATTTCCCCAGTCACTACTGATGTTAGGCATCTCTTTCTCTGCTGTGGCTCACTTGAGTTATTGGGTTCTCAGATCCTTTTCTTATTCTTGTGGGTTTATCTGTTTCATTGTGAAGTTGTATTTTCAATATATATTATGTGGAATTCCATCATCTGACCTACAAATGTTTTCTCCCATCCTGTAGATTTCCGTTTTTCCATTTCTAGCTGGTGGTGGTTGCAGCAGGACGGTTTCAGTTTGAACACAGCCCAGTTTATCTTTTTTGTTTTGTTTTGTTTTGTTTTGTTTTAGTCAACTTGTGGTTTGGGGTCATGTCTAAAAAGTCACCATTGAATACAAGGTCAAAATATTTACTTCTGTATTTTATCCTAAGGATTTATAGTTTTACTTTTTTTTTTTTTTTTTTTTTTTTTTTTTTTTGAGACAGGGTGTCCCTTTAGCCCCAGCTGGCGTACAACTCACTATGTAGACCAGGCTGGCCTCTATCTCATAGAGATTGGCCTTCCTCTGCTTTTGTTGGGATTAAAGGTGTGTGCCATCATGCCTGGTCCTATAGTTTTGCTCTTAATTTAGACTATGAGTTATTTTTGAGTTAGTGTTTGTATGTAGTATGAGGTAGAGATATGGCTTTGTTCTTTTACAGTTAGTATCCTTTTTCCAGTACTGTTTGTTGAAGAGGGTATTTCTTGGAAACTGGTTGGAAAACAATTGATCAAAAGTAAATACATAACTTTTTTTCCCCTTTTTGAGACAAAACCTCGCTTAGCCCAGGCTGTCCTAGAACATATTATGTAACTGAACACGGCCTTGAACTCCTGATCCTCCTGCTTCCACCTCCCAAGTCCTATAGCTATAGGTATGTGCCACCACACTCAGCTAAGTTGGATTTCTTGACCTTGGGTGGTTCCAAAGTTCCTTGTACTTTGTGACACTTCACTGAGCTGAATCTGGACAAGGTTCACAGGTGCTGTGCTCTGCAAGACTTCAGCATGCTAACCTCTGCATTAGTCCAAGTCTGGTTCATGCACTGCCCAAGTGCATCCTGTATAGATGTTATATGACAAATTTAAAATGTATATGGAATATTTATTTAGATTTGTGTGAATTCATTGTATGAATTCATAATGTGTGTTGTGTGTGTATATGTGGGAGATACATGTGTACGTATGTGTGTGTACATGTTAGAGGCCAGAGGTTAACATCAAGTGTCTTCCTTAGTTGTTGTTGTTATTTTGTGAGAGAGTCTCTCACTGAACCTGGAGCTCTAAGACTCTGTCTAAGGCTTCCCAGTACTGTGTTTACTGATACATGCTGCTACACCAAGATGTTTAGATGGGTACTAAGAATCCACACTCAGGTTCTTTGTACAGCAAGGGCTTTACCAACTGAGTCATCTTCCCAGTCCTGCTTTTTTTTTTTTTTTCTTAGTTTTTTATTAAATTTTTGTGTATTTCATACGTAAAATCATCTTTATACCCCTTCCCTTTTGGCACCCTCCCATAGCACCCCTCCCCTACTGGAGTTCATCCATTCTGTCATTTGTATTAAGGCCTATTATGTAAAGTTAGTGTCCCCAAATGTCTCTCAATGCAAGTTCATTCACTGAGGGTTAATCAGCCTATCTAGTCTTTCCCTTCAAGAAAATAAGGTCTTCTCACCTGGCAGTAATCAGCTGCCAATAATTCTTTGACTAAGATTGGGACCTGCTGTTCATTTCCACAGTTCTGTGCTGGTTTTTGTCTGTCTAAATTTGCATGGGTCTTGTGCATGCTGGCACCATTGCTATAGGTTTGTATGACAGGGGTCCCAGGCACCTGTAGGACTATTTCCGTATGGTCATGCACCTCCTCCCTGGCTCTTACAATCTTCCCACCCCCTCTTCTGCAATGGTCCCTTGAGCCCTGGGTGGGTGGACCTCTGTAGGACTCCTATCCAAGGACCCACATTCTCCTGACTCTTATTCTCTGTGTTTTGGCCATTTGTGGCCTTTTTTGTTCCTGGCCCTCTTTTGCATGAGAGAGCTTCATTGATGAGAATTGAAACATGCGTTTGTGTTCTCTTCATCCCTTGTTCTATGTTCCCTGAGTCTTAGGTGCAGAGGTTGCATCCTAGATGTGCCACTTAGGCTTGGGCAATTCACAGAGAATCTCTATATGTGACCAGTGGTATAACTCTGTAATAATGTCTGACTGTTGAAAAAGAAGTTACTTTGGGGGGCTAGAGAGATGGCTCAGTGATTAAGAACACTGGCTGTTCTTGCAAAAGACCAGGGTTCAAATCCCAGCACCCACATGGCAGCTAACAACTGTCCGTAGCTCCAGTTCCAAGGGATCCTACGGCCTCTTTTGTCCTTCTTGGGCATTGCATGCAGGTAATACATGCATACACATAAAATAAAAATAAAATTCAATTTAAAAAAAGAAAAAGCAGCTACATTGATGAGTGGTAACTAGGATACTTGTTTATAAGGATTAGGTGCTACGATCCACAAATGAGGGAAAGCATATGTCGTTTGTTTTTCTGAGTCTGTGATACTTCACTTAGTATAACAGTTTCTAGATCCATCCATTTACCTTGTTCGTTGATTTTTGAGACAGGATCTTAGGCATCCCAGGCTGTCCTAGAATTCCTTATTGAGGGATAATGACCTTGAACTCCTGATCCTCCTGCCTCTACCTCCCACATGCTGAGATTATAGGTATACACCACCAAAAAAAAAAAAAAATCTCTAAATGAACTGTTAACCTAAATATAAAATCTAAACTTATAAACTGGAAATTCAGATGTTAGGAGTTTGAGGTCCAGAAAGACTGGAGCCACCTTGGACAGTGAACCTGAGCCCAGAGCAGCTCGAGGTGCCAAGAAAGGTGCGGAAGACCCAAAGGAGGATAAAGACATCGTGTACACCAAGAAATGAAGAACAAGTCACTGGGACAGTGAAGATATTTAGTAGGCATTTAAGAAGGGAACAATTAAAGTTAGTTTAGTGATAAAATCTAGTATAATTTTTACCATCAATGTGTAAAATGAATTATGTAAATAATGTTGTCTATGTTTAAACTTGAGTTTTCCTGGCTATACTGTCTTTAAAAGTCCATGTGGAGATCATAAGGGGGTTACCAGGAACCTCAGAAATAACAATTTAAAAGTTTAGGAGTGGGTAGGCACTAGCGTGGCCCTCCCTGTTGCTCAATAAAGCCCTGAAGTTCACTGCCAAAAAAAATAATAATAATGTTTTTTTTTTCCTCAGTGCTGGAGATGGAAACAGGTCTTACACATACTGGGCAAGTATTCCACCACTAAGCTACACTCTCAACCCATAAACTTAAAACATTTCTTTAAAATAGAAACCTGGGCTGGAGAGATAGCTCAGCAGTTAGGAGCTCTGGCTGCTCTTGCGGAGGACCCAGGTTTGATTCCCAGCACCCACATGGCAGCTAACAGCTGTCCATAACTCCAGTCCCAGGGGACCAACAGCCTTTTCTGACCTCCACCAGCATTCATGACACGGGTGCTCTTACCTACATGTAGGCAATACATGCATACGCATAAAATAATAAATTTTTTAAAAATACAGTCCTGCTGGGCATAGTGGATCAGGGCCTAAAGAGATGGCACAGTGTAAGAGGAGTGAGTTCAGATCCCAGCACCCATGTTAAAGTCAGGCATGGTCACATGCATACCTGCAACCCCAGCACTTTGCACCAAAGAAGGGGATGGAAACAGCCAACCTAGCCAGTAAATGGCAAGTTCTTGGTTCAGGTAGAGACCCTGTTTCAAAGGAGTAAGGCCGAGAGTGAGAGAGAACACCCAGTGTCCTCCTCCAGCCTCTGCTTACATCTGCACACACATACAATATGCACACACAGACATACACCACACACACAAAGTTGTGGGGGGTTTTTTGTTTTGTTTTTTGAGATAGGGTCTCCCTATAGCCTCAGGTGACATGGAGCTCACTGTGTAGACCAGACTGGCCTCAGTCTCACAGAGATCCACCTGCCTCTGCCTCCCAAGTGCTGGGATTAAAGCTGTGCCACCACCATATCCAGCAAAATTAAAATACTTTTTAGAAGAATCAAGTTACTATTTACCATAGATGGAACAACATGATTGAACCTGAAAGATTTTATTCTCCGTGAAAAAGGCATCAGAGGGGGCTGAAGAAATGGCTCAGTGGTTAAGAGCACCGGCCCTCTTCTGACTTCCTCAGGCATTGCTTGACTTGGTACACGTACATACATGCAGGCAATCCATTCATACACATAAAAATAATAAAGTATTTTTTTAAAAGGGAGGCATCAGAAAAGATCACATTATATGATGCTACTTATGTAGAAAATTCAAGCAAATCTGCAGAGATGGAAGGTAAAGGAATGTTCCCTATCCCTAGCCAGAAGAGGAGATGACTGCTAATAGACACACACTTTCTCTCCAGATGGAGAAAAGGTTCTAAGATTAGGTTTCAGTAATAGTTGTACAACTCAGTAAGTATATTAAAGACTGATGATTCATACCATTAAACTGCTAAGCTTGGGGCTGGAGAGATGGCTCAGCGGCTAAGACTGTTCTTGCAGAAGGCCTTGGTTTGAATCCCAGCACCCACATGGCAGCTAACAACTGTCCGTAACTCCAGTCCCAGGGGATCCAACAGCTACTATTTTCCCTGGTTGCCAAACCATGGAATGCTTAATTCAGAATCTTGGGGAAAAAAGGTGAACAACAAGGCTACTAGTTAAGTCCCCAGCGTGGTGGCACACATCTTTAATCCCAGCACTTGGGAGGCAGAGGCAGGCGGATCTTTGTGAGTTTGAGGCCAGCCTGGTCTACATAGTGAGTTCCAGGACAGCTGGGGCTACAGGGAGACCCTGTCTCAAAAAGACAATAATAATAATAATTTTTAAAAAACTGCTAAGCTTAAGGCATATAAATTAGATTTCAGTAAAGCAACTGAGCTGGGTATGGTGATACCTGACTGGAATCCTCTCACTTGGAAGATGGAGTCAAGATCAGGAGTTCAAGCCTGGGTTACATGAGACTCTGTTTCCAAAAGAAAAGAAAACAGGGGCAGCTGAGAAATAGCTCAGTGGTACAACACTTATCTGGCATGTGTGAGTCCTTAGGTTCAATCTCCAGGTACAAAAAATACAAACAGACATAAAATCTGCTGGGTATAATGGCTCATACCTGTAATCCCAGCATTCAGGAGGCTGAGACAGGAAGATTGCCTTATGTTTGAAGCCAGCTTGGACTGCATAGTGAGTTCCAGGCCATCCTTAACTACAGAGTGAGATGCTATTTCTTAAAAAAAAAAAAAATTTAATATTTTATTATTTTTATTTTATGTGTATGCGTGTACTGCCTGCATGTAGGTAAGTGCACCCATGTTGTGCAGTGTCCTCAGAGGTCAGAAGAGGCTGTTGAATCCCCTGGAACTGGAGTTATGGACAGTTGTTAGCTGCCATGTGGGTGCTGGGATTTAAACCCGGGTCTTCTGCAAGAACAGACAATGTTCTCAACCGCTGAGCCATCTCTCCAGCCCCCTAAGAAAAAATTTTTTTAATTTTATTTTAATATGTATGAGTGTTGTCCTAGTTTGTTCTTCATTGCTGTGACAAAACACTCTGACCAGTACCAACTTGGGGAGGAAAGGGTTTATTTGTCTTACATCTCCCAGGTCACACGTAGTTCATCAGGGAGCCCAAGGTAGGAACTTGGAGGCAGGAGCTGGAGCACAGGCCATGGAGGAACGCTGCTTACAGGCTTGCTCCCTTGGCTCCTGCTCAGCCTGCTTTCTTATGCAACACAGGCCCACCTGCCCAGGGGTGGCACCACCCACAGTGGGCTGGGCCCTCCCACATCACTCATCAAGAAGCCCTTCAGACATTGCCACAGGCCAGTCCAATAGAGGCAATTCTTCGATTGAGGCACCCTCAACCCAGGTGTGTCAAGTTGACACTAAAGCTATCCAGCACAAGTGTATTGCCTGCATGTTTGTAAGTGCACCCTTGTCAAGCAATGCCCACAGAGGTCAGAAGAGGGTGTCAGATCCCCTTGGAACTAGAGTTACTGATGGTTGGTAGCCACTATGTGGGTGCTGGGAACTGAACCCAGGTCTTCTGCAGGGGCAGACAGTGCCATCTCTCCAGTCTTGAGACACTATTTCTTAAAAATACAAAACCAAAACAAAGGGTTTTTTTGTTTGTTTTTTTAAAAAAGGGTAGTTGGAAAATTTATGTAGCTTATATTTCTGTTAAACAAAGCTTTCAGAGACCACTGCTTAGTGAAAACTCCTGGAAGTGTTAGGTAAAAGTATGTAAGGGTCATATCCTAAATATAAGCACTTGAGCATTTTTAATATAGGATCAATACTGTAACCAATAAAAATATATATTGAAAAGTCAGGCATGGTGGTATACGCCTTTAATTCCAGTGCTCAAAAGGCAGAGGCAGGCAGATTTCTATGGGTTCCAGCCCAACAAGGGTAACATAGTGAGACCCTGGTCCCAAAAAAAGTATGTATGTGTGTATATGAAATATTTTTTACCCCATTATTTTTAAAAGCTATCACATGTAAAGAAAAAATGTTTACTAGTTACATTTGCTAGGTAATAAAATTCTGTGGAGTAGCCCCAGTGTCTAAAGTTCTTTGAAGCCTTGGTTTTACCTTTGAGGACAGACCTGTAATCACCAAGGATGCCACTCCCTGCTCTGCCCCTACACATTACAGTTTCCATCCCACAAGATCGCTGCCCTGGGACAATACAGACAGAAGCCAACTGTCTAACCACGTGTCACTTAATGGTGTGTCAAAGTGCAGACTTCTCAAGTCTCAAATCCACCAGATAAACTTAACTGAGTCTGATGCCAGAATCACAGTGCATGATTATAAGCTGAAAGTATGATATCCATGTGAGTTTGGGGCATAATGGCATCTGCAATTTATTTTTTCCAAAAAGATGAGGCCGTCTTCTACTCTCTTTTAAAAGAGGAAGATGACCCTGGACTATCCTATACAGAAAATAAAGAAGTAAGAGCTTTGAAAGGCTTAATAGTTCTACAAAGATGTTCAGGTCCTAATCCCCGTAGCCTGTAACATGGAACATGGCCACAGAAACACTGCAGGAGTTAGGCCTTAAAATAAGACTCTACTGGCATAGCTGAGGAGCCTCAGTCTAGCCACAAGAGCCTGTAAAAGCAGAGAACCTCCTCTGGGTGGAGACAGGAGAGAGGCAGGAGAAGAGACCTTCAAAGCTTGAGAGAGACCCAGGGTGAAGCTGATGGCTTTAAAGCTATAAGACCATGTGACAAGGCATACAGGAAACCTCAAGGAGCTGTGAGAAGGTCAGGCCAACAGAAAGGAAGTGGAGCCTCAGCCCTACAATCACAAGGAACTGCATTTGACCAACACCGTGAACCAGCTTGTTAGCCAGTCATTCCCTGAACCTCTAGCAAGCAAAGCCCTGCTGAGGGTGACTGCAGCATTCCAAGACCCCAAGGAGAGAACCTGGTCACATGTGTCCACCACCTGTGCTGTTTACCATCTCTAACTCCAGTTCCAGGGAATCTGACACCCTCTTCTGGCCTCAGCTGGCACTGCACATATATGGTACACTTGTATACATGCAGGCACAACACTCATAAAATAAAAATAATAAAAACATTTCTTATTTTTTGTTTAAGTGTATGAGTGTTTTGCCTACATGTATGTAAGTGCACGCATGCTGTGCAGTGCCCAAGGAGGCCAGAAGAGGGTGTCAGATCCCCTGGAACTGAAGTTTTGGACAGTTGTTAGCCATCATGTGAATACTGGGAAGTGAACCTGGGTCCTCTGTGAGAGCAGCCAGTGCTCTTAATCTCCGAACAATCTCTCCAGCCTCAAAATATTTTTTAAAATATTTTATTTATTATTTTTATTTTATGTGTATGAGTGTATTGCCTACATGGATATGAGTGCACCGTGTCGTGCAATGTTGCAGAGGTCAGAAGAGGGCTTCAGATTCCCCTGGAACTGGAGTTAAGGACGGTTCGTAGCCACCATGTGGGTGCTGGGAATCCAACCCAAGTCCTCTGCAAGAGCAGTCAGTGCTCTTAACTGCTGAGCCCCAATATATATTTTTTTTTCTTTCTTTCTTTTTTTTTTTTGTTTTGTTTTGTTTTGGTCTTTTTGAGACAGGGTCTCTCTGTAGCCCCAGCTGTCCTGGAACTCACTATGTAGACCAGGTTGGCCTTGAACTCACAGAGATCCGCTTGCCTCTGCCTCCTGAGTGCTGGGATTAAAGGCATGCACCACCACGCCCGGCCCCAAAATATTTTTTAAAGGTAGAAAATAATAGAGGAAGACACCTAATACTGACCTCTGGCCTCCACACTTCAAAAGCCCTCTTTAGACATCCCCTACTGCGGTCTTTAATAAGCCACAGAAATCCAAAGCCTTGTTGTATAGGCACATCTTATTTTTTCCTTTTCTTTTTTGAGACAGGTTCTTACTATGTAGAATATAGTTTTGGTTGGTCTGGCACTCACTTTATAGACCAGGCTGGCCTTAAACTCACAGAGATCTACTTGCCTCTGCCTCCTGAGTGCTGGGACTAAGGGTGTGCATTACCATACCCAGCATCACATTTCCTTTTTGATCTAAACACAATTTTCCTATTAAATGTCTTATATTTTATTTATTCCAGGGTATTTATTAAACGACTCTGCAGGCCAGCATCACATCACTGACTTTGAGTATCAGTCATGAATGAATGACAGTGAGTGCTCATGGACCACCAGGTTCATAAGCCCTTCATGGAAAGAAATGTATTGCATCACAAAAGCCGTAAAAGTTCCAAATAGCAACTGAGGTGTAGAGAGGTAAACAGATTGCCCCCCACCCCTAACATAGCTATAGAGAGGTGGTTTGAATCCAGGTCTGACACCACAGCCTAGTTCCTTAAACCTTATATTTATATGCTCTCCAACATGATTTTTAAAAATATTTTATTATTTTTGTATCCTGTGTACGAGTGTAATGCCTACATGTATGCAAATGCACCTGTGTCGTGCAATGCCCATGGAAGTCAGAAGAGGGCATTCAATTACCCTGGAACTGCAGTTACAGACGATTGTTAACTGCCATGTGGGTGCTGGGATCCAACCCAGGTACACTGCAAGAGCTCCCAGTGCTCTTAACCACTGAGCCAACTCTCCAGCCCCTCCAACATGATTTTTAAGGACTGTGCTATTCTGTCCCAAACATGGACCTTGGCTTACCACACCAGCTTTATAATGAACATTTTAAAATTTAGAACTTGGGCCACCAAGATGGTTCAGCAGGTAAACACACTTGCCACCAAGCCTGATGACCTGTGTTCGATACCCAGAGTCCACATGATGGAAGGAAAGAACTCCCACAAACTGACCTTTGACCCCCAACATGCAGGCTGTGACACACATGCACAGCCCCAGTAAATAAAATAAAACTGTTCTTTTATTGTTTGAGACGGGGTCTCATATAGCACAGAATGGCCTAGAATTCATATGGTGGAACATGACCTTGAACTTCCAATCTTTCTCCCTCTACCTCCCAAGTGCTGAGATTAGAGGTACACGCCACTGTGTCCAGTTTATGCAGTGCTGAGAATCGAACCCAGACTTCATGCATGTGAAGCAAACTCTCCAGCAACTGTATGTATATGTATATATTCTTTATAATGAGCCCCTCTGGCATATACTTACAAATTAATTTAGTTTGCATTCTCTCTCTCTGTCCATATTACCAAGGCTGGTTTCCGTCTTGAACTTGAGATCCTCCTGTTCCCATCTCCTGAGTGCTGGGATCGCAGATGTGAGTCACCACATCCAGCCTGGGCCCTCCACTTTCAAAGAGCTTAGCTATTCAGCTTTTCTTTTCTGTTGCTGATTGCAGATGGCCACCTGGGACTGACCAGGTCTTCTGGAAGAGCAACCATTGCTCTTAACCACTGAGCCATGAGCCATCTCTCCAACCCATCCCCACCATTTTTCTTTTCTTTTTTCTTTTTTTTCAGTAGACAAGGTCTCTATGTACCCTGCCTGATCTGGAACTCACTATGTAGACCAGGCTGGATTTGAACTCACAGAGATCCACCTGCCTCTGCCTCCCATGTGCTGGGATTAAAGGTGTGGTCCTCCACACCCAGCCAATTTATTTTTTGAAACAAGGTCTCTCACTGCTACTGGCTGGCCAGTGAGCTCCTGGGACCTGCCTGTCTCTGGCCCTAAAGCTCAAATTCCCACTGCATGCCCCTGCATCCAGCTCTTCCATGGGATCTAGACTCAGGTCCTCACACTTGCATGACAAGCACTTTACCAACATTGAGCCATCTCCCCACCTCTAAAAGTATTTTGATGTGAAGTATGGCTCACTGGTAGAGTGTTTAGCCAGCATGTAGTAGGAACTGAGTTGGATCCCAGCACCCCATAAGCCAGGTGTGGTGGAACACACCTGTAATACCAGCACTTGGGAGGTGGTGGAAGGGTCAGCAGTTCAAGGTCATCCTCAGTCCTCTGACCTCCACACATAAGCTGTAGCCCATGGGCACACACACACAAAATAAATGTAATTTTTTTAAATTTTATAAAAGGGTCATCCCAGCACCCCATAAGCCAGGTGTGGTGGAACACACCTGTAATACCAGCACTTGGGAGGTGGTGGAAGGGTCAGCAGTTCAAGGTCATCCTCAGTCCTCTGACCTCCACACATAAGCTGTAGCCCATGGGCACACACACACAAAATAAATGTAATTTTTTTAAATTTTATAAAAGGGTCGGGCGTGGTGGCACAAGCCTGTAGTCCCAGCACTTGGGAGGCAGAGGCAGGCGGATCTCT
>NW_008352659.1:6408537-6419670 GCF_000622305.1 Nannospalax galili | reverse complement strand
TTATTTTGATATATCACAGTGAAAGATTTATCGTCCTCTTTTTTTTTTTTTTTTTTTTTTTTCTAAAAAAAAAAAAAAAAAAAAAAAAAAAATTTATAAAAGGATTTTGAAACAGTTATGGCATATTGGAATGAACGTACATGGGCCTACAAGATTCTTTGGAAGACAAAACTCATTACATATAAATGTCCTGTTAAAATCTTCCTTTCAGTTTTTTTATATTTGATTTTTGAAAATTACACATATGTGTGTGTATCTGTGTTTGGGTATGTGCACATGAATACAGGTGCCTGCAGAGATCAGAAGAGGGTGTCAGATCCCCTGGAGGTGGAGTTATAGGTGGTTGTGAGCCGCCCAATGTGGGTGCTAGGAATCAAACTTGGGTACTCTTAATTCCTGAGCCTTGTCTCCAGTCCTTCTTTTGGTTTTTGATGCTGAGTCTCAATCAGAGGCACAGGCTGGCCTAGAAGTCACAAGTAATCCTCCTGCCTCAGCCTCCTGAGTGCTGGGATTACAGGCATGGGCAGCCATGCCCAGCTTTAAAATATGTGCTGTTTTTCATTCCTTCACAAATACTTTCTGAGATGCTAACGTGCTCAGCAGCACTGCAAGCTTCGCCCTCACTGAGCCAATGACATGGACTATTGAGTTGTGGTTGGGTAACTTGGTTTCCTCCCCTGGGCTCCTCAGGTGCTTCCTCATGCTCTGTGGAAACTGATTCTCAGACTACCCAGAAAAACCGACCAATTTACTAGGCCAGTAAATGAACAATGAATATTCTAGCAGTCAACAAACACATGGTCACCACATTTCTACCTCTTGCCTTGAAGGAATGGGGTTTGCTTCAAGGAGGGGTTGCCTTGCTTTCTAAGAACAAAGGCTGCCTGCTATGAGGGACAAATGCAGAATATAAAACATAGCCGGAAAACAAAAAATAATAAAATAAAACATAACTGATTGCCAACTTCCTCATCTAACTTGAGGGTTAAATACTGTTTTCTAGCCCTCATCTGTTTACTTTGTAAGTTGTTTACTTTTATGAGATTCATTTAAGTCTATGTCAGATCAAACCTAATAATATTCTGAGTAATCCAAAACTGTTGCCTCTTATCTGGTCACTTTCCATCAGAAGATGCTATTTAGGGGGCCTGGGGAGATGGCTTAGTGGGTGAGACTAGTTGCTGTGCAAGCATAAGGACCTCAAGTTAAACCCCCAACACCCATGTGAGAAGTCAGTTATAGGAACTATAGGGATGGCTCAGTGATTAAGAGCACATACTGCTCTTGCAGGAGACACAAGTTCAATTCCCAGCACCCATGTCAGATGTTATCAACTCTTCTGCCATCTTCCCACCCCTCATAAGAACATATCCCCATATAGACATGCAGACACATAATTAAGAATAGAAATATGGGTCTGGAGAGATGGCTCAGCGGTTAAGAAACCCTGGTTGTTCTTGCAGGAGACCTGTGTTCAAATTCCAGAACCCACATGGCAGCTAACAACTGTCTGTAACTCCAGATACAGGGGATCCGACCACGGCCTCTTCTGTCCTCCGCAGGCATTGCATGACATGGGTGCACTTACCTACGTGCAGGCAATACACTCATACACATAAAATAAAAATAATAAGCTCAGTGTTAAGAGCACTGACTGCTCTTGCAGAGGACCTGGGTTCGATTCCCAGCACCCCCATGGCGGCTACAAACTGTCCTTAACTCCAGATCCAGGGGAATCTGAAGCCCTCTTCTGATCTCCACGGCATTGCACGACACGGGTGCACTCACATACATGCAGGCAATACACTCGTACACATAAAATAATAAAAAAATAAAATATTTATTTAAAAAATAGAAATAGCTGGGTGTGGTGGCGCACACATTTGATCCCAGCACTTGGGAGGCAAAGGCAGGTGGATCTTTGTGATTTCGAGGCCAGCCTGGTCTACATAGTGAGTTCCAGGACAGCTGGGGTTACAAGGAGACCCTGTCTCAAAAGAATAAGGTAGAGGGGCTGGAGAGATCACTCAGCAGTTAAGAGCACTAACTGCTCTTGCAGAGGACCTGGGTTCGATTCCCAGCACCCACATGGCAGCTATGAACCGTCCTTAACTCCAGTTCCAGGGGAATCCTAAGCTCTCTTCTGACCTCCGCAGCGTTGCACGACATGGGTGCACTCACATGTATGCAGGCAATACACTCATACACATAAAATAAAATAAAAATAATAAAAATTTTTTTTTAAAAAGGTAGAGAGCGATAGAGCAGGACACTTGACATCCTTCTCTGGCCTCAGAGAGCACATAGGTATCCAACACACACACACACAAAGATGCTGTTAAAATTATTAACTCTAAGCTGGGCGTGGTGGCACACGCCTTTAATCCTAGCACTTGGGAGGCAGAGACAGGTGAATCTCTGTGAGTTCAAGGCCAGCCTGGTCTACATAGTGAGTTCCAGGCCAGCTGGGGCTACAGGGAGACCGTCTCAAAAATAAAATTAAAAAAAAAAAATTAAAGCTCCATTGCCCACCGAGGCCAGATGTCAATACAGAAACACAGAGAAACCCTCCGAGCTGGTTGGGTTTATTCCTAATGCCAAGCACAGCTTTGCATTGCAGGTTTAGACAGCATCAAACTGCTGGTGAGTAATTGCTTCAACAGGATCAGGCCTTAAGGGCCAAAGGAGTAAACACGATCTTCTACATGAACAAAACACAAGGGTTG
Organism: Nannospalax galili; assembly: GCF_000622305.1. Classification (NCBI taxonomy): domain Eukaryota; kingdom Metazoa; phylum Chordata; class Mammalia; order Rodentia; family Spalacidae; genus Nannospalax; species Nannospalax galili. The sequence continues at coordinate 6,416,944 of NW_008352659.1, read as the reverse complement.
TGTACAGTCACGACATATTAAGAGTTTACGTGGGCTGCACAGTCAGGAGGAGACTCCCTTCTCAAGTGTGAAAGCCCATATAAAAACAGCATTAACAGCTCTGTGGGCTAGACAATTGCACCACTGAAAGACGACAAGGCTGTAAGTGCTCCCAATTTCCAGGGATTATTCTGTGCATCTCAGAAGTAGGGTGCTTTATCCCGTTTCCCTTTATGGAAGTATCTTTTCCTCCAGGAGTTTGGGCTTCTTCTCTCTCTTGCTGCTTAGCCCTATCCTTAGCAGGGAAGCCCAGGCAGGGGACAAAGGCCACAGAAGGGACCCATCCCATCACCAGGAGAGTACCTCTCTCTAGAAGCTGCTGTTTGACCCAAGACCCTCACTCACAGTGAACTCAGAACAGTTGAGACTACAGGTTTTCTGAGAAGCAGTAGACTCATCCAAACAGCCATTGCAGGGCTGGAGATGTAACCAAGTTGGTAGAGTGTTTGTAGGGCACGCATGTAGCCCTGAGTTCGAGCCCCAGCACCACATAAACCAGACAAAGCACTGCACTCCTCGAACCCTAGCATGCACAGGGATGTGGAGGCAGGAGGATCAGAAATTCAAGGTCATTCTTGACTTCAAAGTGAGTTAAAAGTCAGTCTAGGATGCATAAGACTGTCTCAGAAAGACAGAGAAAGAATTTTAAAGAAGTGGGACTCTTAATCACCCACCCTCTTAGTCTCCTTTCCAGTTGCTGTGATAAAATACCCTGACTAGAGCAGTTTAGAGGAGAAAGGATTTATTTAATTCCTGATTCCAGGTTATAGTCAGTGAACTTGAAGCCACTCAATCACATCACATCCACCCTCAAGACCAGTGAATGAATGAATGAATGAATGAATGAATGAATGAATGAATACCTGTGCTCAGCTATCTCTTCCTACTCTTCTGCAGTCCAGGACCCAAGCCAGGGAATAATGAATCCTACCATGGACAGGTCTTCCCACCTCAACATAATCAAGACAATATCCCCCCCTCCACCAAATATGCCCACAGGCCAACCTAATCTAGACAGTTCCTCACTGAGACTCTATTAGGTATTTTGTTGAGTTGACATTAAACCAACCATCATACCTACTCAGTTGCACACACTTTACAAACATTCTCTCATGCAGATTTTCCTCATTTTACACAAGTGTAACCGGAGCTCCAATGAGAGTAAGCAAATTGCTTTAACCCACACAGTTCTAGGAAGCAAAGGGTCACTGTCAGAACCCCAGCTGTCCTATTCTACTAGGAAACACACCTCCTGTGTGCCTCGATTGTGGCCTTGGGGAGGCGTGGCTAACCCAGCAGAGCTGCAGGAAGCAGACTTGCAGACCTCTTGGTGACGCCTCATAGCTGGCAGGTGGTTTGCATGATGCTGGCTGCTGTGCATTTCCTCAAAGGCCGCAATGCAAGTCTCCAAGCCAAGCCACAAACCTAGGAGGTGGACAGATGCAGGCTTTAGACCAGCCACTGTGCAGATCACAGTGGCCCCCTAATGAGACAAAGTGATCCTCAGCATTCAGAGATGGTGCCCTAGCTAGGCATGGTGGTGTAGGCCTTTAATTACAGCAATCAGGAGGCAGAGGTAAGCAGATCTCTCTGAGTTCCAAGCCAGCGAGTTGAGCTCCAGGCCAGCTGGGGCTACAGAGAGATCCTGTCTCAAAAGATAAAAAGTGCAGAGGTGGTGCCCTGTGTGCTCAGCATTAGCTGGTGCTTCCTCTAAGGTTCCACAGCTACCTGTGGAACAGCTCTCAACCCTGAAATAGCCAAAGAAGCCAACTCTCATATCCTTGGCTCCAGAGAGACTTCTTTTTAATTAATTTATTTTTTATTACTTATTTTTATTTATTTTTTATTATATATGTATGAGTGTATTTCCTGTATGTGTGTAAGTGCACCCATGCCTTACAATGCCTGCAGAGGTCAGAAGAGGGTGTTGGATCTCCTAGATAGTTGTTGGCTGCCATGTGGGTGCTGGGAACCAAAGCTGGGTGCTCAGCAAGAGCAGTCAGTGCTCCTAACCGCTGTGCCATCTCTTCAGCCCCCAGAGAGTCTTCTGGAACCAGAATCAGGGAAGGCAAGGTCCACAGCTTCCTCCTCTGAGCACTGTCTCAGCACCCCTACCTGTTTTGCCAAGGGGCCATCCTTTTCAAGCTTGCTCACCCAGTGTCCGGGGACTCACCACCCCCAGCAGCTGTTCTGCCTGGGGGCAGCTCTGAGCAATTTCTTCACACTGCACCCAAATCTGTCTTCTCTTGTCTCTTCCCTGTGAAATTAATCTACTTCCTGGAAGGCTGCACAGTACACCTCTAGTCTCTCTTCATGGAGACCAATTAAGATTTCCATTAATACAGCCTACAGCCACAGGCTGGTCTTGAACTCACTATGTAGCCCAGACTGGCCTCAAATTCAAAGCAGTCTTCTAAGCTTCTTGAGTGCTAGGACTGTAGGAATGTGCCACTACATCCTCTGTTTGGTTTTGGGGGGTGTTGTTTTTTTCCAGTGCTAGAGAACCCAACACAGGGCTTCCTGAATGTTGGGCATGGACTCTACCACGGAGTTAAAGTCGTAACCCACCACGGCTTTTTCTTTTTGTTTTCTTTTCTTTTTGATTCTTACATAATACTGTTGAAGGCAGGCATGGTGGTATCTGCCTGCCAGCTTTCAGGAGACTGAGTCAGGAGAATTGCTTCCAGTTTGTGGCCAGCCTGTGCTATATAGTAAGTTCCAGACCAGCCAGAGAAGCAAGATCCTGTCTCAAAAAACAAAACAAAACAAAACGAAACAAAAAACACAGTCCCAGCACTTGGGAGGCAGAGTCAGGCAGATCTCTGTGAGTGTGATGCCAGCCTGGTCTACGTAGCGAGTTCCAAGCCAGCTGGGGCTACAGGGAGGCCCTGTCTCAAAAAGACCAAAAAAAACCCCAAAGAAACCTATATATATCAAATTCATTTTTTATATATATAATATATTAAAAATGCTGATACACATTAGGATTCCATCAATTAAAATTGTTTTCTCTGGTTTTTGTTTTTTTTAATATTTTATTGTTTTTAATTTTATGTGTATGAGTGTATTGCCTGTATGTAAATGTACCCTTGTGCATTGCCCACGGAGGTCAGAAGAGGGCATTGGATCCCCTGGAATTGGAGTTATGAATGGTTGTCAGCCTCCATGTGGGAGCTGGGAATTGAACCCTGGTCCTCTGCAAGAGCAGCCAGTGCTCTTAACCACTGAGCCATCTCTATAGAGATCTTTGTTTTTGAGACAGCCTCTTGCTGTGTTGTATAGGTTGACCTCATATTCTCAAGTATTTCCTCCTTCCCTCCATCCCTCCTTCCCTCCTTTCCTTACCCACCCCCCACTTATTACATTAATGAGCAATTATAAGACTTTGCAGTCATCTTTGTTGGATGCTCATTAGATGCCCATCTGTGGTGCCATCTTTCTGGATCCTGGCAATCCATTTTCTTGCCATCCTCTTACTTTCCCCACACCTGTGATTGTTTGAGGAGGCAGCTCTTGACAAGGTCTCAAAATCCAATACCCATAAAAGCTAAGGAGAGAGTGGATATGGATGGACTCTGTGTAAGTTGGGTGGGCTGTGGAGCACGCACAGCCTCCAACCAGGGACCAGCCACATCTCCTCCAGCATGTTGTCACTCTGCAGGCTGCTGGAATCCACACGTTTTTGCCAAATCTCCAGTTTCTGTAAGAGAATCCGCAACTCCAGATTTTCTTATTTAGGGTTGTTTTTTTTTTGGTCTTTTTGAGACAGGGTCTCCCTGTAGCCCCAGCTGGCCTGAATTTGCTATGGAAATGAGGCTGACCTCAAACTCACAGAGATCCATCTGCCTCTGCCGCCTAAGTGCTGGGATTAAAGGTGTGCACTACCACGCCCGGGTGGGTTTTTGTTTGGGATTTTTTTTTTAACATTTTATTTATTATTTTATGTGTATGAGCGTATTGCCTGCATGTATGTGAGTGCACCTGTGTCGTGCAATGCCGCGGAGGTCAGAAGAGGGCTTTGGATTCTCCTGGAACTGGAGCTAAGGACGTCTGTAGCCACCATGTGGGTGTTGGGAATTGAACCCAGGTCCTCTGAAAGAGCAGTCAGTGCTCTTAACTGCTGAACCATCTCCCCAGCCCCAGTTTTTGTTTTTTAAAGACAGGATCTTTGGGCTTGAGAGAGCTCAGTACTTGCTGCGAAAGCAGGAGGACCAGAGTTTTATCTCAGCTCCATGTTAAAAGCCCTTTGTGGTGGCAGGTTTACACCCCTAGCACTGCAGAGCTGACACCAAGCCCTGGTCTCACTAGCCAGCCACCCTAGCCTAATAGGTGAGCTCCAGACAAGTGAGAGACCCTGTCTCAATAAAAAGGTCAGTGACTTCTGAGGGACAATACCCAAGGTTGCCCATGGCCTACACATACACACACACACATACACATATACACACACATACATACCATACCAGGAACACACACAGACACATCCACAAAAAACAGGGTCTTGCGGCGTACACCGGGCTGGTCTCTACCTCACACCAATACTCCTGTCTCAGACTCCTAAGTGCTGGGATTACAGGGATGTGCCATCATGCCAGCTAACTCTGGATTTTTAAATCAAATTATCCGCTTTTGAACACTGGTTCCATTTTTTTTTTCCTGTTTTTCACTTATCATCATCATCATCAATTATTGTGACTTTTTGAGACAAGGTCTTATGTAGCCCAGGCTGGCCTCAAGCTCATTCTGAGGCAGCAGAGGCTGGCCTTAAACTCCTGCTCCTCCTCCCACCTAAGTGCTGGCATTCCAGGCCAAAGCCACCACGCCTAGCTGTAGTATTTATCATGCAGTGCTCTCTTGTTGTTTAGTGGGCAAGCTGCAGAAGACCCAGGCCTCGGTCTTTCTTGTGACTCCCCCTTCAAAACACATACATACATGCACACATGCATGGACAGACACCCAACAGCACCACCATCTCATAGTATGAGGCTGAGAACACTAAAAATGCTCAATAAAGAAGAATTTTTGGCTGGAATGAATAGTCTAAAGGGCTGTTCCTTTCAACAGTTATGGCCCAATAAATTATACTGGCCTGGCCTCCTGGAGGGAAAGGCCACACCAGGGCCCCATAGATGGGGAAACTGCTCTGTCTGCCAAAACCCAGACGCAGGGCAGCCCTGGCCCTCTTTGGCTGTCTACCTGGATCTGGGTTTAACAACTTGGCCTGCAGTTTTACAACCTGAATCACCAGCTCAGAACAACGGCGTGAGCTCTTTGTCCACATGCTGGTGCCAGGTGTTGAGAGAAATGGCTGTGAGGAATCACCTGGCTGGGGGAGACCTGCAGGGAGGGGTTGTCTGCGCCCCAGGCTGGAAGCCCAGGGGACTTATCTGCAAAGGAATCCTTGTCTGGACCCTGAACGAGGAGAAAGAAGTACCCAGCCATGGTGGTACATGCCCTGTAGTTGCTGCTACTCAGGAGGCTGAAGCAGGAACTCATTTGAGTCTAGAAGTTGGATACTGTCTGGGAACCCAGAAAGACTCCATCTTTCTGGCTCATGCCTTTAATCCCAGCACTTGGGAGGCAGAGGCAGGCAGATCTCTGTGAGTTCAAGGCCAGCCTGGTCTACATAGTGAGTTCCAGGCCCCCTGGGGCTATAGGGAGACCCTGTCTCAGAAAGAGAAAAAAAAATTTTTAATTAAAAAAAAAAATACATAAAATAAAAAATGAGGGCCTGGAGAGATGGCTCAGTGGTTAAAAGCACTGACTGCTCTTGCAGAGGACCCGGGTTCAATTCCCAGCACCCAGTCGCTATGAACTGTCTTTAACTCCAGTTCCAGGGGAATCCAAAGCTCCTTTCAGACCTCCGAGGCATTGCATGACACGGGTGTACTCACATACATGCAGGCAATACACTCATACACATAAAAATAATAGATAAGGAGCTGGAGAGATGGCTTGGTGGTTAAGAACACTGGCTGTTCTTGCAGAAGACCAGGGTTCGAATCCCAGCACCCACATGGCAGCTAACAACTGTCTGTAACTCCAGTTCCAGGGGATCCAACAGCCTCTTCTGTCCTCTGCGGGCATTGCACGACGCAGTCAATACACGCATACACATAAAATAAATAAAATGAAAAAAAAAGTATTTAAAACAAATAAATAAATAATGAAAAGAGGAAGTGGAGATGTGGCTTGGTTGGTAGAGTGCTTGCCTGGCATGTGTGAAACTCTGGGTTTGATCCCTAGCATCATGTAAAGCAGGCATGGTGGGGCACGCCTTTGATCAGAAGTTCAAAGTCATCCTCAACTACATAGCAAGTTCAAGGCCATCCTTGAACTGTGGCAAAAAAAAAAAAAAGGAAGCTTATGGTGTGAAGGACAACAGATGCAGAAGAAAATGTGCTAGGATAGAGGTTGAGGTTTAGGAAGTAGGGGTTACAGATGACCTTCAGGGCCAGGACTGGGCTGGACAAAGCTAGGAGAGAGGACCTAAACTCAGTCAGATTTGAATCCCAGAGCTGTAAGCGCTGTGTGGTCCTAGGAAGAATGCAGGAATCCATCAAATTTAAGACTTCAGAGTTGGGGTTATGTATTTTAAGAGCTGAAGAAATGCAGTATCCAAACAAGTGGCCGGGGGTTGGAGACTTCTTAGAGTGGGGGTTAGTAGGGTCTCTGGCTCTCCGTGTGTTCTTTCCCTTTTTGGGTTATGAAGTCATTGGTGGAGCAACTATAAATAGAGTTCGTGGCAGTGGTGTGATGGTGACGGCTTCAAAGCCAGTTCTGGAGGGAGATCCCTGCTTGTAGCCTTTGCAGATTTCTGTGTTGTAAATAATCCAATCATGCCTGATTTCAAACTAGCCATTTGTAGGCCTGAATACATAGGAAGAGATTGTCCAGTCAGCTAGTGTGAGCCTGTCCAACATGGGTTTTTGTTTGTTTTTGCAGTCCTAGGGATTGAACCCAGGGCCTTGCATATGCCAGGCAAATGCTCTACCAACTGCTATAGCTCCAGACCCCAGCTTTTACAGTTTTTTTTTTTTGTTGTTGTTATATGAGACAAGGACTTGCTATATTGCCCAAGCTGGTTTCTGTGTGTGTGTGTGTGTGTGTGTGTGTGTGCACGCTACATGTGTACTATGTCCATGAAGGCCAGAAGAGGACTTCAGATACCCTGGAACTGGAATAACAGACAGTTGTGAGCCACCTGACGTGGGTGCTAGAAAACAAATCCAGTCCTCTAGAAGAGCAGCAAATGCTCTAAACATTGAGCCATCTCTCCACCCCAAGCATGGAAGTATTTAAAGAAAATCCAAAGCATTGGCATTTTTTTGTGTTGAGATATCATATGTACTTGGCACATTAAGCATTTATAATGCATTCAAATAATTTGCCCTGTTAGTATAACATCTCAGTTTTATAACTTCTACTCCCAAATGTATGGTCCAGCTCTTCCTCCATCTCTGTCTTTCCTCTTGTCTTTCCTGTCAGCCTGAAAGGTATTAGGTGACTGATATGGTTTAGAAATGTCCTCCAAAGGCCCATGTGTTGAAGACTTGATGCTATTGAGGGGTAGTGGAGACTTTAAGAGGTGAGGCCAAGAGGAAAGCAGTCCTGTTATTGGTGGGAGTACTCAGAAAGGCATTATTGGGATCCTGCTCCCTTTCTGCCTCTACTTCCCAGCTGGCCATACGTGAACTTCCTGCTCTACCATGTACTCCTGCCATGATGTACTGAGGCATTACAGGCCCAAAGCAACAAGGCCAAGTGCCCTGAAACCATGAGCCAAAATACACCTTTCCTCCTTAAGTGATTTATCTTGGTTTGTCACGTTACAGAAAGATGGCCAATACAATGAGTCAGAACCAAGTGGAGAGTGTTGACTCTCAATTTTGGCAGATTCCATGCATACCTGCAATCCTGGCACTCAGGAGGTACAGACAGGAGGACCAGAAGATCGGGGTCATTCTTGGTTACATAGTAAGTCCAAGGCCAACCTGGACACAGACCCTGTAGATAAAAAAAGTGAGTGGACTGATCAATAACTTCTTGTTTCAGCAATCAGTCTATGGAGAAATGTCCTTCCACAGTCTATTTATTGCCATGTTTTTGCATTTCTGTTCTATTTGTTGGACAAGGCCCTCACATGTAGTGTTGAAGTTCTGTTTCATATTCCTCAGTGTGATAGGCTGTGAAGTGTCCTATGGAGATCCTCTTTAAGTGGCTTATCCTTGGCTATGTAGTGAGTTCAAGGCCACCCTGGGTTACATGAGACCCTATTTCAGATACATGATAGATGTCAGATAAATAGATGATAGATAGATAGATAGATAGATAGATAGATAGATAGATAGATGATAGATAGGTAGAT
>NW_008352659.1:6399037-6407948 GCF_000622305.1 Nannospalax galili | reverse complement strand
GATAGATGATAGATAGATAGATGATAGATAGATAGATAGATAGATAGATTGATAGATAGATGATAGATAGATGATAGATAGATAGATAGATAGATAGATAGATAGATAGATAGATAGAATTTGAAGGTGCTGTGCAAGCTGCCAAGGGAGAAAAACAATTAATAATCCTGCCCAACTCCAAAGTAAACCACAGTAATAACCAGCCCAGCAAATAACTCTATTTGTGCAGTAAAGACTCTTTGTCTTCGGGGTAAACAACAGCTGTCTAATTGGGAAGGCATGCTCAGTAGGAAGGAATCCAGGCCTGGTACTGTAAACAGAGCCAAATACCCTGACTGGGAAGGTCACAGAGCCTAGAAGACAACCTACTACTACCGCTTTCCTAAAGCAAAGCTCTTACTATATTCTAAATACTTATCTGTATATTCACAGATAAATGTATGTCACTACTTATCAAAGAAGCTTCTTTCTGCAACAGATGGAGAGCATTACCAAGTTCCATAATTGGTCAAAGCACAGAGAATAAGCAGTCCTGGGGTGCCTTGCCACAGTTGAAACATCTACAAGGGAAACCATACACCAAAGGCTCAAGAATGTAGCAGATGAGGACAGAAGATTGCAAGAGCCAGAGGATCAGGACATCTCTGCTAGATTGTGTCTTCTAGACATGATGAAGAGTCTACACCCATGAAATTGCAACAATATGGTTGCCTAAAGAAAACCTGCATAATGATACCAACTGACAGGTCAGTGTGGGTGGGGAAAATTTCACAAGGTCTCACCTCTAGATGAAGCACTACAGGGAACCAATGAATGCTGAGGGAGAGAGAATCAATTTACTACAGGGGTGAGCTCCCTGATAGGTTATCCAATCCCAAGTAGTCACCCATTCACACATGTACCTAAGAGCAGTGCTAAATGGACTCAGTACACCATATACATATATATGTGTGTATATGTAACAAAATCAAGGAAGAGGTCATGAAGTTGAGAGGGAGGCAGGGGACGAAGGACAGTGAGAATGGTGTAAATGCAGTGTCCTTGTATGAACTTGTCAAAAAATAGAAACTTTTTTTTTAAAAAGAAAAGCCAGGTGTGGTGACCTTTAATCCCAGCACTCTGGAGGCAGAGGCCAGTGGATCTCTGAGTTCAAGGCCAGCCTGGTCTACATAGTGAGTTCCAGGACAGCTGGGGCAACAGGGAGACCCTGTCTCAAAAAAAACAAAAATAAAAAAATAAAAAATAGGCCGGGCTTGGTGGCGCACGCCTTTAATCCCAGCACTTGGGAGGCAGAGGCAGGTAGATCTCTGTGAGTTCGAGGCCAGCCTGGTCTACATAGTGAGTTCCAGGTCAGCTGGGGCTACTGGGAGACCCTATCTCAAAAAGACCAAAAAAAAAAAAAAAGCAAATAAATAAAAAAAATATTGGAAAAAAAGATTAGAAAAGATTAGAATTCCTTGTTCTAAACCAAGTTCCAAGTTTTACAGGGTTTGAAAAAAAAGACTAATATCTAATTTTTCTTTTCTGTTGTCTTTTTGAGACAGGGTCTCCCTGTAGCCCCAGCTGTCCTGGAACTCTCTATGTAGACCAGGCTGACCTTGAACTCACAAAGATCTGCCTGCCTCTTCCTCCCGTGTGCTTCCTCTGATTTTCTTAAACACTCTTTTCTTCAAACTCATTAAGGCATTGGTTCTGATCTGTTATATCTTGGAATAAGGAACTGCTACAGGGAGGGGACATTTATTTGGTAATAGCTTGATCAATAAGCCTGAGTTAGGTATCTACCATATGGTATAACACAGGATCAGAGCACCCATCATGATTACCAAGGAGTTAGCATAGAGCCCATAAGACCTCTTCACTTCCAAACCATTCTTCCAGGTGGTCAGAGAGTTCCTAATTCTTTAGTTCTTCATAAAGTGCCCTAAGACCTTGAGGTTACATTTGGAGCTACTGGGGATGATATACAACCTTGTTCTCCCAGGATTACATAAACCCAATCTTTTTCAGCCAAATCATGTCTAATCCTAACCTATTCTCCCAAGACACTTTGTTGGTGGAGCTGAATGGAAGCCTATCTAAAAGGCTCCAAAGGTGCATCAGCGTCTTTATTTGTTTAACTACAAGATAAAGGTAGGAAAGGAAGTCTTAAGCAATGTCTACAAAAGAGATGTGAGGGAGGGCAAAAGGCCAGGGTGTTACTAGTTCTGAGGAAGCAGGAGAATTTCTTGATGGGGTCACAAGAGCATATATCCATCCAGTTCCTCATTTTTCTTTTGGCTTCCAAGGCTAGATTTCAGAGTGATGAACTTGGGATTTGCTTTCAGGTACTTTGATAGCTGTTGGAGTGGCTAGAACCACAGTGTGAGTTCCCTCCAAATGGCTTTTAGAGAGGGAGAGAAAAGAAATTCAACCATCATTTCTTGTCTCTTTTTAACTGCAGATAAGCACTGAAATGTTGAATTAAGCTAAGATTTGAAGTCTTACATCTTAGTAGCATTTTCTTATTAAGAACAAAATCATTAGTGAGAAATAATTGTCTAACATCTTACATAAACTTAAGCCTAATGTCTGGGAAGTGAAATCCTTTAGAATCTTAAAGAAGCACACCAACCACTTTATTCTTTGGTCATATGTTCCTGTTGAGTATTTAAGATCATGCAATTGGCCTAATTAAGCAATTTTTTAAATTATTTATTTATTTTTATTTTATGTGTGTGTTATGCCTGCATGTGTGTAAGTGCACCCTTGTCTCAGAGGACAGAAGAGGGTGTCAGATCCCCTGGAACTTAGATGGTTGTTAGCTTCCATGTGGGTGCTGGGATCTGAACCCAAGTCTTCTGCAAGAGTAGTCAGTGCTCTTAACCACTGAGCCATCTCTCCAGCCCCAAAATTAAGAAATTTTTTTAAGGTCAGTTGAGGATCTAATCCTTGGGGGTCACTTGGGCTTGGGGGGAGCCTCTATCTCCTTTAGTCTTTTACCAGTTATTCCATCTATGTAAGGATAACTCAATGGTACTGCTTTGACCATGGCTTCATTCAGAAGCATTGAGAAAACATTTCCCTCTGTGTCGACCCTACTCTTTGTAGACTGAACATTGGTTCAAGTCCATCTGGTGGAGTCTCCAGAGTCTTCCTGAACAAGAGGACAGGTGACTCACCACAGTTACAGGACACTTCAGGAAATGCCCTATAGCCCCTGGGACTTATTTGACTTTGGAGGGCAACTTGGTCCCTCTAACCACATTAGTATAATTAGTATAGGCCTCAAAGTATGGTTATTAAATACCCAAGAATGTTAGTTACACCAGTCTGATACTTTTAATCATCATGTAATATGCAGATAAAGCTTGAGCAAAAAATCAAACCTTTTTTTTTTTTTTTTTTTTTTTTTTTTTTTGTCTTTTTGACACAGGGTCTTATTGTAGCCCCAGCTGGCCTGGAGTATGTAAACCAGGCTGGCCTTGAACTCAGTGATCCTCCTGCTTCTGCCTTCAGAGTGCTGGGATTAAAGACTTGCCCCATCACACCTGGCCCCCCAAAAAAATTTTTTTTAAATAAGCCTTGACTAGACATATATTTTGTGCTTTAAACTATGACCTTAGAAAGTTTAAGGTTCTATGTATTATTTGTCTCATCCTTCATATATCATAACAGTAACAAACCTACTCAGATTTTCATTACTTGCATAAACTTTCTCATTGTTTTGTGTTTTTTTGCTTTCTGTTCTGGAAACATCCAGCCTTCTTAATCTTCATACATAAATCCTTCTCAATAAAATATCTCCATTTCCACATCCATCTAACATCTTTCACCTTTTCATGTCCTTAATATTTCCATGAGACACAATAACATTACAAATAAAATTTCCATCTCTTGTGAGAATTTTCTTCCTGGTGGTACTAAGCAATGTTTATCCCCTTTCTAAGGTTCTAGTGTCAAACCAATGTTTGATTGAAGTTCATCCTGGAGAACCAATGAGTTTACTGAGTTTACTTACAAAGACGGATGAGGGGTTACTGATAGGGGTGTGGGTGTCCCGAGGGTAGTTGCACTGGAAAGTCTTTACCTGTCACGGATTTTGACTTCCCCATAATCTCATGTGTCAATTCCCTTCTTCCTACTTTCCCTAGATATATATACTTTAGTCCTCCCCAAATTCAGTGCTTATGGCAGAATTACATACAGCTGAATGGGAAGAGTGACTGGATAGTCAGGTTAGGGTCCAATGGCCCTGCTTACTCCTCCTTTAATGAAGGAACACAATAGTCAGCAAGCCCAATTGTGATGATCTTTTCCAAGAAGGAAATCATGAAGATGGCAGTTCTTTGGCTCAGGGGAGTGTTGTGCAGCATCACCTTTTTTATGAGGGGGGGGGGTCTTTTTGAGACAGGGTTTCCCTGTAGCTCCAGCTGTCCTGGAACTCACTGTGTAGACCAGGCTGGCCTTGAACTCACAGAGATCCACCTGCCTCTGCCTCCCAAGTGTTGGGACTACAGGCATGTGTCACCACACCCGGCAGCATCATCTTATTAAAAGAACATGGAGCCGGGCGTGGTGGCACACACCTTTAATCCCAGGGACTCATGTAGTTCAGCCTGGCCTTGAATTTAATGTATAGTTCTCTACCTCCCTAAGGCTGGGATTATAGGTGTGCCCAGTCTATTTGGTGCTGGGGACCAAATCCAGAGCTCACCCAAATGAATTATATTCCCAGTCCCTGGATTGTACTTTCAATTCTTCTGTAAGTTTGTGTGTCAAAAACTCATAGTCAAGTCACTGATGTAGATATATGATTTTTCAGTAAAAATCTAAGTTTATAAACACTTGAAACATTTAAGAGAAATTAGGTTTACTGTGTGTACATGTTTAATGTGTTATATTTTTTTTTAAGAGTTATTGAGATACTGGGGAGGGTCTGTCAAACAAGTAGTTTAAAAGGCAATAGACTCTATTACATTTCTAACTGCAGTCTTAAATGGTTGGAAGTATTTAACTAAATGTGTAAATGGGACCACTATTATTTTAAAACATACATGTAATTGCAAAAATCATCTAGACTTAGAATAGTTTAAACTGAATATAAAAGTCTACTGCTATTAACTTTTTAATACCAGAGTAAAGGAAAATAATTTTTTTTCCTGTGTAACAGAAATTCAACAAGTAGCTAGCACTAATTTTGAGTTTAGATAAAACAAAAATTGAAATGTAAAATACAATCTCTGAATCAGGCATAGTGGTGCCCACCTTTAATCCCAACACTCAGGAGATGGAGATAGGATCTCTATGAGATCAAGGCCAACCTGGTCAACATAGTTTAAAGCCATCTAGAACTACAGAAAGACCCTGTCTGAAAACAAACAAACCAACCACAGTCTCTGAGTAACTAGTCAATGCCAGAACATTAACAACAAATAAACAACAAAGGAAACAACAACAAATAAAATAGGCCAATGCCAAACACTGAGATTGCGTAGCAAATCCTTATGCATAGCCCTAGGTACAACTCAAACAAGAAGAAAATACTATTTGGCTTTAATGGAATGGAATAATCCAACTGAGTATGTAACTCAATGGTAGAGTGTTAACCTAGCATGCATGAGGCCCTGGGTTCAGTCCCTAGTACTGCCCCCCAAAAAAAATTTAAATGGGAGTCGGGGGAATAGAGTCGGGGGAATAGCCTATATTGCAGAAACAAACTTGAGCTTTCAAAAGCTTAATGTAGCTGGGCGTGGTGGCGCATGCCTTTAATCCCAGCACTCAGGAGGCAGAGGCAGGCAGATCTCTGAGTTCAAGACCAGCCTGGTCTAAGCCTGGTCTACATAGTAAGTTCCAGGACAGCTGGGGCTACAGGGAAAAAAAACCGGAAAAAAAAAAAAAAAAAAAAAAAAAAAAAGCTTAACGTGTAAACTTTTGCCATTCTTATTCCAGGTTAAATGACAGGATTCCAAACACTTTCATCTTTATTGTTATTCTTTTGAAATAGGGTCTCATGTAGCCTAGGTTGGCCTTAAACTTGCTATGCACCCAAGGATAACAACTCCTGATCCTCCACCTCCATCTCCTGAGTACTGGAATTGCAAAAGGGCACCACCATGCCTGGTTCACATTTTTCATCTTATACCTCCATAGTCTCTGCTCTTAGCCTCCAGGATTGCTACAACAGAGGAAAGGCGAAAAAGAAGTCCTGTCCTTCCTCCTCCCTCTCCTCCTACTCCTCCATCCCATGTAGCCTAAGATGACCTTAAACTTTCTACGTAGGCTAAGCTGACCTTGAACCTTTCATCCTCTGCCTCTCCCTGCAGAGTGCTGAAATTGCAGTCATACATCACCATGCCATGCCAACTCTCTGCTCTTAGGTACCTCAGGCTGACAGTCCCACTCACTCACAGCCTGTTGTTTAGAAATAGTAACAGTTCCACTGAGCAGTCCCAAAGATTCTGGGTTTCGTAGGCCTCCTTTGGGACCCAAGAAAGAAAATCAAATTGGTTCTCTGTTCCACAGCATATTACAGATATGATCATTATTATTACCAAGTCATCAACTGACTGAACTTATTACCTACAAAGTATGACTGTCCTGAACAGACAGATCAGGACAGAAGCCGGTCTACACTTTGTCCAGGTTGCTGTGGGAAAGATTCAAGCTTCAAAGTTGAGTGGTCAGGCTGCATATTTAGAGAAATTTCATCAAGATTTTCTTCTGGGGGCTGGAGTAGTTAAGAACATTGGCTGCTCTTGCAGAGGCCCTGGGTTTGGTTCCCAGAACCCCCATAGCAGCTAATGACTGTCCATAACTCCAGTTCCAGGGGATCTGGGCCCTCTTCTGGCCTCTGAGGACATTCCACACACATGATGCACCTATATACTGTTGGGCCCCCCGGTCTGGGGTACCCAACGTCCACGGAAGGTCACACCCCAATGACTCAGTCCCAAGACCAGGAGATGCAACAAGCAAGAGGATTTAATCATTTGCGCGCAGACGGGCTCCTGCCTCACTCGGAGAGAGAGCAGCAGCCCAGAGCTCAGCTTACAGGCTTCTTTTAAAGGCAAAAACCACAAACCAAAACCGGCAGCAGTGGGAGGTTGCCGGCAGCAGTGGGAGGGGGAAGTTTCGGGTGATTTTCAGCTTGTGCACAGAGCATGAAAAAGGTCAGCTTTTTCTCAGCAGTTAGAATTATTTTACATCTTACTTTACATCTTACTTCCTTGTACAGCTTTCCAGAATATTATTCTTTGTCTGGGGGGACTTGGTTTGAATCCACTTTGACCTGGGGGGGCTTTAGTTTGATTTTATCAATACATGCAACCAAACACTTGTACACATAAAAATTTTTTAAAATAAAAAAATAGTTAAAAAAAAATTCTGTTCTGAGCCAGGCATGGTGGCAGAGTCTGTCCTCCAGCACCAGGAGGGCTGGGGCAGGAGGACTGTGTACCCAAAGTCAGTCTGTGCAAGACCCTGGTCACAGTAATAAAATTTTTTTTTTTTTTTTGAGACAGTGTCTTCCTATAGCCCCAGCTTCCCTGGAACTCACTATGTAGACCAGGCTAACTTTGAACTCACAGAGATCTGCCTGCCTCTGCCTCCCAAGTGCTGGAGGACTACAGGCATGTGCCACCACACCCAACTCGCAATAATAAAAACTAAGCAAAGGATTAGAACAATTTTCCCAAAGAAAACTGTGCAACATATTGAGACACTTATCTCAAAAACAAAACAAAACAAAAAAAGTAGAGCTGGGGATGTGGCTCAGTTGATAAGTGCTTACCTTGCATGCATGAGTCCTCATCCCCAGTGCTGCAAAAACAAACGAACAGACATGAATTGTAATGTATGTGAATTACCTTGTAAATCTATTGTACTAAAGGACAGACATCCAAAATATATTAAGATTTTTTTTTTGTGATGGGCATGGTGGCACACACCTTTAATTCCAGCACTTGGGAGTCAGAGGCAGGTGGATATCTGTGAGTTCAAGGCCAACCTGGTCTACATAGTGAGTTACAGGCCAGCCAAAAAACACTCCCCCCCAAAAATGTGCATATGATGTTTGGATGTGGGTGTGCATGGCATGAAACATGGAGGTCAGAGGACAACTTTGTAGAGTCAGTTTTCTCCATCCACCTTTACGTTGGTTCTAGGGATGGAACTCAGGGCACCAGGCTTGTATGGCCAGAGCCTTTACATGCTGAACCCTCTGGTTAGCCCAAAAGTTCTTAAATTCCACAATGAAACAACTCAATTTTGAATCAATCTCTTGCTCTATAGCCCTGGCTGGCCTGGAACTCAATATGTAGCCTAGACTGCCCATGAACTTATGGTGCTCCTGCCTTAGCCTATTGACTGCTGGTATTATAGGAGTGCACTATGCTGCCCAGCTTCAAATAGCTCAATTTTAAAATGGGCAAAGAAAATCTAAATAGACACTACAGAAGTTATAGAGATAACAAATAATCATATGAAAAAGATGCTCACCATTACGCAACATTAAAGAACTGCAAACCAAAGCAATAGCACACTTATCAGAGTGGCCAAAAGCCAAAGAATCCACACAGGTGCTGGCAAAGGAAGTGGAACAGTGAGAACACTCATCACCAGGGGAAATGAAAAAACAAAAGCCACTTGGAAATACAAATTGGCAGATGTCTCACAAAGCTAAAACACAGCCTTCTGAGCACCAGATCCAGGAGTGTGCTCCTACCTGTTTACTTCAAGCAATCATGCAAAAACTTCTCCATGGCTGAACATGGCATGCACGCCTTTAATACCAGCACTCAGGAGGCAGAGGCAGGCGGATCTCTGAGAGATCTGGAGCAGCTTGGTCTACATAGTAAGTTCCAGGTCAAGGCTACATAGTGAGATGTTCTCTCTCTCTCTCTCTCTCTCTCTCTCTCTCTCTCTCTCTCTC
>NW_008352659.1:6373796-6399025 GCF_000622305.1 Nannospalax galili | reverse complement strand
ACACACACACACACACACACACACACACACACACACACACAGAGTTAAAATCTGTGCAGCTGCCAACTATAATGTATGTTCTCTTGCAAGACAAACTGACCCCTTGTCTCCCTGTCTCTACTCCAGCATTCAGAACAAGACCAGTGCCACCAGAGGGTATTGGAAATTCTCATGAGGGGCCATGGTTCTGGAATTTTCATTGATGGAAAGACAGTGTCCTCTCTGTCCATTCCCAAAGGGTACTGGTCACCAAGCACTGTTCTTTGTCACCATGACACATGTTCATTTCTGACATGTGTCCACCTTAGGACCTGGGCAGGTGGAGACACAGCCATTGTGGGCTCCAGTTCTGGTCAGCTTTCTATTGCTGTGACAAAACACTGACCGAAACCAGCTTGGGGAGGAAAGAGTTTATTTGGCTTACATGTCTGGATCAGAGTTCATCATTGAGGGAAACCAGGGCACCTGAGGACAGAAGCTGAAGCAGAGACCACAGAGAAATGGTACTTACTGGCTACTCCTCTGACCTGTACTTTCTTTTTTTTATATTCCCAGCAGGCCTTTTATCGATTGTAGTAATTGCAAAGCTGCTGGGAAGTAGAGTCCTTGGGCCTGATGAGTTCTTTTTTTTGGTTTCAGACAGTGTCTTCCTGTAGCTACAGCTGACCTTCTGGAACTTGCTATGTAGATCAAGCTGGCTTCAACCCCCGACTCCCAACTCCCAAGTGCTGGGATTAAAGGTGTGCACCACCACGCCCGGCCACAGCCTGCTTTCTTATACAACCCAGGCCCACCTGCCCAGGGGTGGCACCACCCACAGTGGGCTGGGCCCTCCCACAACACTCAACAATCAAGAAAATGCCTCACAGACATGGCCACAGGCCAATCCAATAGAGGAAATTCCCCAAATGAGGTTCCTTCTTCCTAGGTGTATCAAGGTGACAACTGAAACTATCTAGTACAGTTTTCAAAGAACTGGCTCCATTTCCAGTTCCGCTAAGGCTGAGGGAAGGGAAGCTGCCCTGACAGGCAGGAATGAAAACACTGAAAACACTGGCTCCTTAGAGCAAACCAAGAACAGAGTAAGGACCAGGCACAGCACAGGAGAACCAGGGACTGTGAGGCAGTGGTACTCTGCCCCATTTTCTTCGGAATCACTTTGGGAGCACATCAGAAATACTCACCTCTGGGCCCCATCCTGGTCGCTCAGCAAATATTAAGCATCTCTTTTGGACCAGATACTCTTATGTTCATTTGGGGTATAAAACTGACAAAAATAGGCAAAATTTCCTGTTTCTGAGCAGTTCTTGTTCTAGAGGGAAACAGGAACAACAAAGCACAAGTTCTGGGGACATGGCTCAGTTGGAAGAGTACTTGCCTAGCATGCATGAAGCCTGGGCCAGCTTAGCATCACCACATAAGTCCAGGTGTGGTCGTGCACACTTGCAATCTCAGAACTTGGGAGGGAGAAGCAAGAGGATCAGAAGTTCAAAGTCATTCTTGGCTATGTCAGGAGTTTAAGGCCAGCCTGGGTTACATGAGACTTTGTGTCAGAAAAATGTTTTAAAGCATAATCATTTAGGAAATGATATGGTTCGTTCTTAGCAGATAAGTGCTGTGGAGGCAAGATGCAAGGCACAGGGGACGGAGACCATTCAGGAACATGAGGGGAGCTGGCTGCAGTATTAAATCTTGGAGTAAGGTAGGCCTCATGTGGAAAAGGACAGACATCTGGGCAAGCCTTGAAGGGGGTGAGGGCGTTGGAACAGGCAGGCAAAAGGCATGGGCCTGGTCCCTCTTAGACTGGTACCCAGCATCTGTGTGATGGATGGCCCACTATGCTCCCTACTGTTCTGAGGCTGGAGAGGGAGCGTGTGACTACTAGAGGCCCTTCTAACTTGAAACTCAGGTGACAGGTTGGCACAGGAATGGAAACAAATGAAAGATCTGGGGAACATCAACGAAGCCTCACCTCTGACTCACCAACCACAGAGACAAAGGATCTCATGTGGCCACCGTATCTGGAGTCAACTGAAGCAAATCTATGTGGTCTATGAGGCATTATACTGTGGCATCGAACAGGCGGCTTGAGTTGAAGGCAAACTGACAGTACGTACACTCCTTAAATAAGCCTAACTTAAGGTCTCATTAAGCAAGGACTACACATGGATTTCACACTAGTTAGGCTTTTACAAAATAAAAGAGATGATAAATGTGCATATATTTTCAACCATTGTTTAAAGAGAAACCTATTGCTTGGGGCCAGTCATTTACAAAGTTCCTGGAAATAGCTCTCCAGTACACTCACCTCAGGAGGACTTGGAATGTAAAAAGCACTAAATAGGACTTCACAGCAGGACAGAGTCAGGGAAAGTTGTGCTAATGTAATCCTATCCTTAGAGGTTTCTGACAACAGAGGCTGGTTTCTCACTCAGACTCTGTGTATCAGGAGTTGGCTGAGGCCTCTGTAACACGGCTCATCATTACCAGGCCCAGTCTGGGGAAGCAGCTGTCATCTCAAACGCTGCCAGTCGCTGTGGCAAAGGGAAGGAGACCTCGGACAGCTCTTGCTTGCATACTGAATGCTCCAGCCCAGGCACACGCACTACAGTTGACCCTCAATGACTGTCGGGATTGGTTCCAGGACTCGTGGATACGAAAATCCATGGATGCTCTAGGCCTTATCTAAAATGGAGTAGTTGCTTCACAGAACCCACAAGCAACCTCCTGTAAGCTTTAGACCATTTTTAAAATTAATTACATTTATTTATTTACTTATGTACATGTGTGCACATGTGTGCATGCCATCAAGCATGTGTAGAGGTCAGAGGACAACCTGTGGGAGCCAGTTTTCTCCTTCCATGTGGGTCTCAGGGCTCAAACTCAGGTTGTCAGGCTTGGGAAAAGTGGCTTTACCCACAGAGCCATCTCACTGACCCTAGATCATTTTTAGATTGCTTATAATAACTAGTACCATGTTAATACTTTGCGAATAGTCCTAACACATTGTCTAGGGGATAACAAGAAGATAAATCTGAACATATTAATACATACAGGGCAGTTTTTGTTTCAGACATTTTTTTCCCTCTAAAGTTGATTGAATCCACAGACCTAGAAGCCTGAGGTACAGAGACCCACTTACCACACAGGAGTGGCACGGCTCCACCCAACCACAAGATGGCCAAAAATGGACTTCTGCTATTTATGGGGAAGGCAGAGAGCTGGAGGCATGAATGTAGTGATAATACAAACAACACCCTAACCTCCCAGGCCGACTATATGCAGACAACTGCCAACAAGTCAGCCACTCAAAGCTCAGCACACGGTGGGCCCACGTCCGTGACACTGTCAGCTGTCCCTGGAGCCAGTATACTTTCTGGTAGAGCATGGTGGAAGCAGCTACCTGTGAACCGAGAAACATAATAAAACATTATGGCCGAGCTGGTCACAAAGATATCTCTAAGGGGGAGAGAATATGACAACAGAGAGCTCTGTATCAGGTTGTGAAAAGAGACAAAAGTGTGCATCAGTGGCCTTCTAGCTTATGCCAGAGGAAACTTCTGGCATACAACCATGATTACTTGAGCATCCCAGGAGCAGGACCATGGAAGAATAATGCCACATCCTATTTCGGATGTGGCAAGCTTGAAGAAAAGGTGACACGTCTACAGAAGGCCAGGTCAGCAGGCCACAGTGGGAAGTCACCTGTATGGAAGGGGGGCCAACCAGGAGGAGCGATGGAAAGGTCAAAGACCAGACCTTTCCACTGCCACCCAGAAGGAGCTGGACAGAAGCAGGCTGTCCATCCAGCGTGCACGTGTGCACACACACACACACACACGCACACACGTGTGCGCAGAGTTAAGCTAAAAATGGTGCTTGTCTTAAAGGGCCTCCCAACTTCTTGAAAAGCACCAGTGGCCCCTTGGTGGCTGCCCTGAACCCTGTCCATCACCCCAAACCCTATGAACTGTGGCACTCCTGGCCATCTGGGGCAGTGTTTAGCTCACTGGGTCCTTCCTAGTACCTAGTCCAGGACTCAAGACTTGAGAAGCACTGGATATATGTTTGTTCAGTGATTCGAATGGAGGGAAAGGAGCTTGAGTTGTAGCTCAGTTGGTAGTGTGCCTAGCATGCATGAAGCTCTGGCTTCCATCCACATCACCCCACACCCCCTGGGCTTAGTTGTCCACATCTGTAATCCCAGGTGTAGGACACTGGGAGGTGGAAGCAAGAGGATCAGAAGTTCAAGTTCATCTACATAGGCCAGCCTTGGATACAGGAGACCCTAACAACCTCCTTCTCTCCCAAAAAAGATCCAAATGGAGAAGCAATAAGAAAGCAAAGATTTGGAGCTGGAGAGATGGCTCATCAGTTAAGAGCACTGGCTGCTGTTGCAGAGGACCCGGGTTCAGTTTCCAGCACCCACCTGGCAGCTAACAACCATCCATAACTTCAGTTCCAGGGAATCCAGTGCTTTCTTCTGGCCGCTGTGGGCATTGCATACATGTGGTGCACTTATATACATGCAGGCAAAACACTCAAACACATAAAAATAAATCAAAAGTTTTTAAAAGAAAGATAGATGCAATTTGGCTGAATCTAAAAATACAAATCAACATCTCTGGAGGGATCCAGGAGGGAAGATGACACATGTGCTTTGATAGAAGTGCCCAACATCAAGAATTAGAGACTGCAGGCCATCTGGGGCTCTCCTGTCACCCAATGAGGGACGTTCTTACAGAAAGTGCCGAGGACAGTTAAAGCAGAAAGAGGAGGTAAGGCAGTGTAGGTGGTGGCTTTTGAGAGCTGCAGTAGAAAGCAAAAGTGGTACTCCAGGGATACAAATAAGGGGAGCGTCCCCCAGGAACCTGCGGCCTCCCAAGCCGCAGAACTGGAGTGTCTGGAGTACAGCAGGGTGTGACTCCTCTATTCAAATTATTCCTGGGTGAACACATGGGAATGACTCAGACCCAGGGCAGTCATTCCCTTGTGCAGCCACTGAGCTGCTGTCACCAAGAAACAAAAATGTACAAAAGAACAAATGCTGCGCTGGAGAGATGGCTCAGTGGTTAAGAGCACTGACTGCTCTTGCAGAGGACCTGGGTTCGATTCCCAGCACCCATATGGTGGCTACGAACAGTCCTTAAATCCAGTTCTAGGGGAATCCGAAGCCCTCTTCTGACCTCCATGGCATTGCATGACACAGGTGCACTCACATACATGCAAGCAATACACTCATACACATAAAATAAAATAAAAAGGGCAAATGCAAGCCAAAGGTGTCAAGATATGTCTTCCTCCCCTGTCCCCCCGCTTCAAAGCCTCAAAGAAGCAGAAAGCCACTTCATCATTGACTTCACTGGAACCCCAGAGAGAAACTTCTAATATTCTTTCAGAAAGTCTGAAAGAAATTTTTAAACTTTAGATTTCAAAATAGTAACTGGTGGGGCTAGAAAGATGGCTCAGCAGTTAAGTGCACTTGCAGGTCTTAGAGAGGACCGGGGTTTGGTTCCAACACCCACATCAGGTGGCTCACAGCCATCTGTAACTCCAGGTCCAAGGGTTATAATGCCTTCTTCTGACCTCCAAGAGCACTGCACACATGTGATGTTCATACAGACAAGCACATACACTCATACACACAAATAAAAATAAAGTTTTAAGTAACTGGTAGCGTTTTGTTCATTTGTTTGCTTCTGTTTTCAGAGTTTCATGCATCCCAGGCTGGCCTGGAGGTCACTATGTAGCCAAGGATGAATTTCTGGTCTTCCTGCCTCCAACTCCAGAATACTGAGATTACAGGCATGTACCACCACATCTGGTTTATACAGTACTGAGATTCAAACCCAGGGCTTCCTTTATGCTAGACAACTACCAACTGAGCCATATTTCCATCCTGGGTTTTAACTCTCTCTCTCGCTCCTCTCTCTTCTCTCCTTTCTTCTCTCTTCTCTTCCTCTCTCCCTCCCTCCCTCCCTCCCCCCCTTCCACCTGTTTCCTCTTTCCCTCCCTCCCTCCCTCCCTTGCTGAAATTCAAACCCAGGTCATACACATGTGACTGTTTTATTTGCCATGGTCATTTGTCAGTCCAGGGACCACTAGAAGGTTCTCAGCCACTCAGATTGGCCAGAGAATTGGACCTCTCACAAAGTCCCGTAAAATTCATCTAGCCAGATCTTACAGGAAGCCAGGACCACACATGTGGGCATCTGGAGGGGGTCTGGCCCTGAGACTCAGGCCTGCTGACACTACAGCCACCTCATTTGGGAGCTGAACTACAGAGACAAGGCCTGGTCGCCAGCCTCTGTGGCCTAGCCTTTCTGGCCTCAGTATCCAGTGCTTATCCATGGTAATGAAGGCCCACTTCCCTGGGTCTCCTCATCAAACAGCCATCTATACCTATGGGAAGTGGCTGTACCCTCTCCAAAAATGAACTGAAAATCCCTCCTCCACCTAAATAAATGACTTAGCAAGTTTTCACTTCATTTAGAGAGAGGATTCCCATCCAGTTCAACCACTTACCTGCCAAAAAGATGGTTTATGAGAACTAGGGCAGTTGCAAAGCTCTCATCAAACTTGCTTGTAATGGAAATTCAAATCAGCAGCAATGATATAATTATGAAGTATATTTTACAGGAAAGATTTCTGCTGGTATGCTTAGAGACATTTTGAGTTCCATAGCTTAAAACACTAATCCTGGGCTAATTGGAAACAATTATGTGGTATAGTCCAATGGCACACTTCTTTCTCCTAGCGGGTCTGAGTGTTCACCTGGGCCCCCATCCTGATCTTTCTGGGTAATTCCATTTAAAGCATAATTTCTAATGCCTATGTTCATAAGTAGGTGGCCTCACCTTGGGGTGGGCACCAAAAGGATGCAATGAAGTAGGGGCAACCTCAGGCCAGGCCCCCAGTACAGCAGAGCACAGACCTGGACATCTGATGGCCTGGGCCATCCTGAATTGGCCTCAGAGAAAGTCACAGGAAGTCAAAGCCTAGACATTTCAGCTCCCAAAGGCCAGAGCATTTCAGCCCTTAGGAAGGGAAAGGACATGGGACATTTGAGATTCTAGTGTGCTGAATAGGAGAGCTGCTGAGTGGAAAGAGTGTTCCACAGGAACACCTTATGGGCTCACCAAGGAATTATTTTATCTCCACATGGAATATTAATGTTTTCTTTTCCCTTGGTTTTTAGTTAGTTTGTTTGGTTTTGGTTTTTGACAAGGTTTCACTGTAGAACGCTGGCTGGCCTCAAACTCAAGAGATCTGCCTCTGCTTCTTCAGTACTGGGATTTACACAGTCAAAAGATTCATTTATTTGTATTTTATGTGTATGAGTGTTTTTCCTGCATGTATGTATATGCACCACATGTGTCTCTGGTACCCACAGAGGCCAGAAGAGGGCATTGGATCCCCTGGAACTGGAGTTATAGGTAGTTGTGAGCAGCTGTGTGGGTGCTAGGAACCAAACCCAGGTCTGCTGCAAGAACTGATCCATCTTTCCAGTCCCTCTTGCTTTTATGTTTGTTTGTTTATTTGTTGAAACATAGTCTTATTTTGTCTCAGGTTGACGTGGAACTCACTATGTAGCCCAAGCTGGCCTCAAACTCATGGTTATCCATCCTCCTGTCACAGCTTCCTATGCTGGAACTATGAACATAATGCAAGCATATTATCACTCCTGGTCTCTGGGTCTATTTGAATGAATAAAGACAAGTGATACTGGTTTGATTGTTTCCTGGATACTCTAACAAAAGCAGAATTCTTTTTCTTAAGTGCATGTGGAACATTCTCTAGGATACATCATATGTTGGGCCATAAAAAGGTTTTCAATTAAAAAAAAGTAAATAAGCCAGGCGTGGTGGCGCACACCTTTAATCCTAATCCCAATGCTCAGGAGGCAGAGGCAGGTGGATCTCTGTGAGTTCAAGGCCAGCCTGGTCTACATAGTGAATTCCAGGACAGCTGGGGCTACAGGGAGACCCTGTCTCAAAAAGACCAAAAAAAAAAAAAAAATCAATAAATTTAAAAGGTATGAAGTCATATAGTAGTCCCCTGATCATCATGAAGTGAAAGTAGTCCTCTATAGCAGAGGGAACGTTAGGAAATGTGGAAATACACGGAAAGCATACATCACACTCATAAATAGCCAGGGAGTCAAAGAAGTCACCAGGAAAAATGGAAAACACTTTAAGATGAAGAAAGTAAAAATCCAACATACAAAAACCTGAAGAATGCAAGAGAAAGATCTCAGATTAGTAGTCCACCTTTCACCTTAAGAAACCAGGAAAACCCAGCTTTTGTAGCGCTTGCCTTTAGTCTCAGCACTTGGGAGGCAGAGGCAGGAGGGTCTCTGTGAGATCGAGGCCAGCCTGGTCTCCATAATGAGTTCCAGGCCAGCTGGGGCTATAGGGAGACCCTGTCTCAAAAAACCAAAACCAAAACCAAAACAAACAAAAGCCCTCCCAAGAGGGGCTAGAGAGAGAGCTCAGCAGTTAAGAGCATTGGCTGCTCTTGCAGAGGATTTCGGTTCAGTTTCCAAGACCCACATGGTGGCTCACAACCTCTGTAACTCCAGTTCCAAGGGGTCTGACACCTTCTTCTGGCTTCCATGGTTACCAGACACACACACTGTATACATATGTACATGCAGTAAAAACATACACGCAAAATAAAAATAAACAAATCTTAAAATATTTCCATTTTTTGGCTGAAATATTTAATATTAAATATTAAAAGTAACATTTTATGTTTATATTAATTTAATATTAAATATTTAAAATATTTCCTTAAAAATAATCTAATCTGGTGGCTCATGCCCATAATCATCAGCACTAGAGAGGCTGAGGTAGGAGCATGGCTGTGAGTTTCAGGCTAGCTAGGCTATGGATCCCTTACCCTCCTCCCCCCAATAAAAGCACTGGTTGAGGATATAGCTTAGTCTTAGAGTACTTGCTTAGCATATATAAGGCCCTAGATTCAATCTCTAGTACTACCAAAAACAATAACTCCCCAAAGGGCTGGAAATCTAGATCAGTGGTAGAGTTCCTTCGAAAAAAAAATCAGTTTAAAATAGCACCAAAGCTGAGTACGGTGGTGCACGCTTTTAGTCCCAGCACTCAGGAGGCAGAGGCAGGCAGATGTCTGTGAGCTTGAGGCCAAACTGGTTCATACAGTGAGTTCCAGATAAGCTATGGCTATACAGTGAAACCTTGTCTAAAAACAAAACAAAAGACAAAAAGAGATAAGTAACCTAGTTAAAAACAAGCAAAGGGTTTAGACAGATATTTCTCCAAAGAAGATAAACAATCTGCCAGCAAGCCCGTGAAAAGATGCTTGGCATCATTAGCCAGTAGGAAAATGCAATGAAAACACAATGAGGTCCCGCTTCACACTGCCTTCCAGGATGTCTGTCTTGAAAAGATATAATGACAAATGCTAGGCGAATGCAGAGATGTTGTGCTTCTCATCTGGAGTGAATGGAATTGCAAGATGATGCAGCTGCCTTAGAAAACAGTCTGGTAGTTCCTCAAGCAGGTAAACAGAGGCAGCAGATGACGCAAGCACTCTGTCCCAGGAAAAGGAGGAGAGTGCACAAAAATTTTGCACATAAGGTTCACAGCATAATCATTCTTAATTGCTCTGTTCCCTATTTGG
Source organism: Nannospalax galili (assembly GCF_000622305.1). Lineage (NCBI taxonomy): Eukaryota > Metazoa > Chordata > Mammalia > Rodentia > Spalacidae > Nannospalax > Nannospalax galili. Next base: position 6,389,365 of record NW_008352659.1, on the reverse strand, counting down.
TTTAAAGAGTGTCCTTGGACTAGCAAGATGGCTCAGTGGTAAAAACATCTGCCATCAAACCTGACAACCTGAGTTCAATCCTAGAACACACATGGTAGAAGGAAAAAACAGATGCCACAAAGTAATCCTCTGGCCTCCACACTTGTTGGCATGCATGTGCCCATACACAAATATCACACATACGTGCGCGCGCGCGCACACACACACGCACTGTGGTGGTTTGAATAAGAAATAGGCTCACTGTTGGACATGGTTGTGCATGCCTTTACTCCCAGCACTCAGGGAGGCAGATAGAGGCAGGCAGATTCTGTGAGTTCAAGGCCAGCCTGGTCTACATAGTGAATTCCAGGCCAGCTGGGGCTACAGGGAGACCCTGTCTCAAAAACAAAACAAAACAAAAAAAGAAACAGGCTCAAGTACTTGAACACTGGTTGCTAAGAGGTGTGGCCTTTCTGGAGGAGGATATAACGGGGGCCGGCTTTGAACACTGGTAGCCTTGCCTGAACTTCCTCTATGTTCTCTGCTTCACATGTGCATTGAAGATGGGCTCTCTCAGAGTCCTGCTCTGGCTGCCTGTTCCCATGCCCTTCCCACCATTATGATCTCTGAGCCTCTGAATCATCATTAAAATAAACTCTTCTGGAAGTCACTTTTGATCATGGTGTTTTATTACAGCAACAAAAAGTAACTAATACACACACACACAAATAATTTAATTTAATTTAATTTTAATAAAAAGAAACTAAGGATTGAGAGATGGCTCAGAGTCCATACTGCTCTTCCGGAGACCCTGAGTTCGATCCCTACCACTCATATTGGGCTACCCACAGAAGCCTATAACTCTAGCACTATACACACACACACACACCACACACACACACACACACACACACACACACACACACAATTTAAAAATAATTAAGGGCTGGTTAAGAGCACTGGCTATTCTTGCAAAAGACCCAGGATCAAATCCCAGCATTCCCATGGCAGCTAACAACTGTCCATAACTCCAGTTCAAGGGGATCCAATGCCCTCTTTTGTCCTTCAGGGGCACTGCATGACATGGGACATGAGTGTGCTTACATACATGCAGGCATAACACTTATACATGTAAAATTAAAATAAATGAAAAAGTAATAAAAATTTTAAAATGTTTGAAAAAACTAAAATTCAGAAGGTTGATAAAATAGAAACAAAAAGAATTAGTGAAATATTCTATTTACAATTAAAAATGGACTCATAATAGGATTCTGAAGCTGCAGAGCAGACAGAACATATGTGAACCTCATGAGGACGCAACTCAGTGAAGTGTCACAAAGTGCACAGAACCTTGGAACCATCCAAGGTTAAGAGATCCAATCTCTGCTGGGCATGGTGGCATGTGCCTTTAATTACAGCACTCTGGAGGCAGAGGCAGGTGGATCTCTGTGAGTTCAAGGCCAGCCTGGTCTACATAGTGAGTCCCAGGTCAGCTGGGACTTCAGAGAGACTCTGTCTCAAAAGACAAAAAAAAAAAAGAAAAGAGAAAGAAAGAAAGAAAGAAAAGAAAGAAAGGAAAGAAAGAAAGAAGAAGAAAGAGAGAGAGAAAGAAAGAAAGAGAGAGAGAAAGAAAGAGAGAGAGAGAGAGAGAGAGAGAAAGAAAGAAAGAAAGAAAGAAAGAAAGAAAGAAAAGAAAAGAAAGAAAGATCCAGTCTTAGCTGAGTGTGGTGGTGGTGCATGCCTGTAATCCCAGTCCTGGAGATGGATGAAGGAGGATCAGGAGTTCAAGGTCATGCTGTTACACAGTGAGTATAAGGCCAGCATAGGTTACATGAGACCCTGTCAAAAAACAAAACAAAACAAAAAAATTCTTGTTTCCCAGAAGCCCTCTTTTCAAAGTTTATTTTTTATGTGTTTGTTTTGTGTGCATGTAAGTGCACTGGTATGCAAACCCTGCAGAGGCCAGAAGAGGGCATCAGATTCCCTGGAATTTTCCACCCTGTGGGTGTTGAGACCTGAACCCAGGTCCTCTGCAAGAGCAGCCAGTACTCTTAACCTCTTAACCTCGGAGTCATCTCTCCAGTCCCAGAAACCCTCTTCTTGTAACAAGGATTTATATGAAACCACAGATTCCTTTGCTGAACTAGGTGTGGTGGGGCACACCTGGAGTCCCAGCAGTCAGGAAACAGGCAAGAGGATTGCCACAAACTTAAGGCCAGCCCCTTCTACAAAGTAGAGAGTAGCCAGGGCTATACAGTGAGACTCTGCCTCAAACAAACAAAAAAAGATTTATTTTGCTGGATTTTAACTGTATCTGTTTTATTTTTGTAGCCCCAGATGACCTGGAACTCACTATGTAGATGAGGCTGGTCTTGATCTCAGAGATCTACCAGTCTCTTGCCTCCCAAGTACTGGAATTAAAGGCATGCACTACCATGTTTGTTTTTGTTTTATTTTTAATATTTTTTATTGCTTTTATTTTACATGTATGACTGTATGGCCTGCATGTATATGAGTGCACCCGTGTTGTACAGTGCCATGGAGGTCAGAAGAGGCCTTCGGATTCCCCTAGAACTGGAGTTAAGGACAGTTCGTAGCTGCCATGTGGGTGCTGGGAATCTAACCCGGGTCCTCTGCAAGAGCAGTCAGTGCTCTTAACCTCTGAGCCATCTCTCCAGCCCCTTGTTTTGTTTTTGACAGAGCTAGCAGGTATTCAAGGTTTATTTAAGCAGATATGAAATCAAACAGAAAATAAGTACACCCTCCAGGATGGAGGGCCAGGCACAACAGTGTCTGGTTTCTGTGTTTCAACATTTACCCAAAGCATTCTATGTAGTTGTAGTTCATTTATTTTCATGGCTGAGTAGTACTCCAATAAGACTACACAGCATTCTCTATCTCTGTGTCTCTTGGTGGATGTTTAGAGCTATTATGATAGATCCTTTGGAGCTATTATGTATAATGCTGCTCTGATAGGCTCCTAAGTCTCTTGAGGTCTTACATATGTATTTTTGTTAGTTATGCCTCTGAGAATGGAATTGCTGTGTCATAAGATACGTTGTCTAATAATACCAATGCTGTTTTCCAGCACAGTGTGAGAGGGCTAGTTGCCCTACCTTCCACTAGCACTCAGTGGCCTTTAGTGACTCAAGAGGGAACAGACGAGACCTCCTTCTCAGTGTAAGATGACCTTAGTTAAAGCAATCTCAAAGTAGTAAACAATTTCAAGACCACTCAAAAAGTAGTTGGCTGGGCATGATTGTGCATGCTTTTAATCCCAGTCCTTGGGAGGCAGAGGCGGATGGATCTCTGTGAATTCAAGGCCAGCCTGGTCTACATAGTGAGTTTCAGGTCAGCTGGGGCTACAGAGAAACCCTGTCTCAAAAAGACCACAAAAGTAGAAAGCAGGGCTGGAGAGATGGCTCAGGGGTTAAGAGCACTGGCTGGTCTTCCAGAGGACCCAGGTTCAGTTCCCAGAACAATGACTTCAGTCCCAGGGGATCCAACACCCACTTCTGACCTCCACAGGCATTATATGTTACGTGGTGCACTTAACAGGCAAAACATTTATGGACATAATGAAAAATAAATAAGCAAGTAAGAAAGTAGAAAGCAATCGGGTTGTTTCTACGTGTTAACTCTCGGCCTCATCAGCTCTCAGATCAATAGTTTATTTTATTTTTTTTGTTGTTGTTGTTTTAAGACTGGGTCTCACCAGGCATGGTGGTGGTGCACACTTTTAATCCCAGCACTCAGGAGGCAGAGGCAGAGGGATCTCAGTTCAAGGCCAGCCTGGTCTACATAGTGAGTTCCAGGCCAGCTGAGACTACAAGGCGTGTGCTACTATGGTCGGCTTTTTTTTCCCTGACAGTATGGAGATTGAACCTAGGGCCTCACACATGCTAGGCAAGTGCACTGCCTCTGAGGTACAGCCCCAGCCCTTCACTCATATTTGGGATACATTAGTAAACAAAGCTAACAAAGATCTTGTCCCTCTTGGGACTCACACTAGGAACGACAAATAGTAATAATAATACCAAACAAAAAAGATAAATATATGTGAATTATAGTGTGTGTTTGAAATATAATCATGGTAGAAAGAAGACGGTACAGAAGATTACAGCATAGCTCATGGGTAGAGATGCTTCCCTAGCATGCAGGAGACCCTGTGTTCTGTCTCCAGCACTGTATAACCCATGTGTGGTAGAGATCCCAGGTTCCTTCTCAGTACCACAAAAATAAACCAAACACCATACCAAATACTGTCACACAACTCTGGTGGTGAGCACAGGGAATTATAGCCCTTGCAAGTTGTGTGTTCCAGGCACTGTCAGAAAAACAACTGGGTTAGTTAAGATGAGCCAGTAGATGCTGGTCAAGGGACTTGGAGACCACTGTACAAAGTCTGCTATCACCCAAATGGCATGAGTGAAGGGCTTTGAGCAGAGAGACACAATCCAACTTACATCTTGAAATGCTGATATGATGTAAAGCTGTGGCTCATTAATTTAAAATTTTATGTAGTATTCTAGTACAGACTCATACGTTAAACTGTTTCTTCATTCTCCTATTAGTAGTTATTTAATTATTTAACGACAACTTCCTTTTTTTTTTTTTTTTTGGTCTTTTTGAAACACCTGCTCACTGCAGCTCACTATGTAGACCAGGCTACCCTCAAACTCACAGAGATCTGCCTACCTCTGCCTCCCAAGTGCTGGGATTAAAGGCGTTCACCACCACACCCAGCAACAACTTCCTTTTTTGTTTGTTTATCCTTTGTTGTTTATTTGTTTGTTTGATTTTGGTTTTGAGACAGAGTCTCAGCTGGCTGGCCTGGAACTTGCTATGTACACTAGGCTGGCCTCAACTCTCAGAGATCTTCCTGCCTCTGCCTCTCAGGTACTGAGATTAAAGGCATGTGCCCTCATGTTTGGCTTATTATTTTGACAGGTATAGTGGCTCATACCTGTAATCCCAGCTCTTAAGAGTTCAAGGCAGGAGGGGAGGAGCACCAAGAGTTCCTGGACAGCATGGGCTATAGAGTATGTCAAAAAACAAACACAAAAACTAATAATAAATGAATAAGAATTAGCTAATTAAATATTATTTTGCAATGCTGGGGATTGAGCTCAGGACTTTGTGTGGGCCAGGTATTCACTCTGCCACTGAGCTATACACCAGCTTCCTTGAAGAACACATGGGAGAATTTCTTGAGATAGGATATTACTGGATTGTGGGACATTTGCCTCATCAAGGTTATGAGCTGTCACTGTCACCAAATTATGTCACACCTTGCTCACACAAACATCAGTGTGTATGCAAGTCCCAATGCTGCACAGCCTCTCCACCAACCCCAGAAATGTTTGTGGTTTGAATTTGCATTTCTCCATTCTAACTTCAACACCTTTTCTCATATTTATTTGTGGTCTGGGATTCTCTCCCCATTACCTTTTCTTGGTTTTTGATGATTATTCTATGAGGGTTTTGTTCCTTTTGAAAAACAGATTCTTTTCTTTTCTTTTTAAAAATATTTTGTTATTTTTATGTGTATGCATGTATTGCCTGCATGTAGGTAAGTGCACCCATGTTGGGCAAGGCCAGAGGAAGACAGAAGAGGCTGTTGGATGCCCTGGAACTGGGGTTACGGACAGTTGTTAGCTGCCATGTGGGTGCTGGGATTCAAACCTGGATCTGCTGCAAGAACAGTCGGTGTTCTTAACCACTGAGCCATCTCTCCGGACCCCCCCCCAAAAAGGCATGGTGGCACATGCTTGTCATCCTAGAACTTGAGACTAGAGACAGGTAGATCAGGAGTTCAAGGATAGAGTTGGCTACATACAGAATAAAAGGCTAGCCTAGGTTATATGAGACCCTGCCATAACAAAATAAAAAATTTTGATGTTTATTGCCAGGTATGGCACACATTGTAATCCCAGCATTTAGGAGGCTAAAACAAAAGGACTATTGAGAGTTCAAGGTCAGGAGACAGGCGTGGTGGTGCTCATCTTTAATCCCAGCACTCTGGAGGCAGAGGCAAGGGGAATCTCTGTGAGTTCAAGGCCAGTGTGGTCTACATAGTGAGTTCCAGGCCAGCTGGGGCTACAGGGAGACTCTGTTCCAAAAAGGCCGAGAGAAAAAAAGAGTTCAAGGTCAACCTTGTGAGTTCCAGGCAGGTCTGGACTGCAGTGTGAGACTTGGATCAGAAAACAAAAAATAAAAGGAGCTGAGGATACAGCTTAATGGGTATGCCTTAGCCTGCTTGCCTAGCATGCTCAAGAGCCTAGGCTAAATCCCCAATACTAAAAACCATGAAAACAACAACCTACCCCCATGGGACGTGGGTGTGGCTACTATTACCCAGTAGTGAAGATCCAGGGTTCCATCCCCAACAGCAAATAGTCTATTGGGTGGTACTTTATCTGCCCTCTTAGGTAAGTTTGGGAAGGAAGCCATATTTGCAAGCTAGTGACTTAGCCTCAGTCTGCCTCAGTCCTCTTTGGTAAAGGGGACAATGAAAGTGCTTCCTGGGAAGGCTAATTGGCAAGGGTTAGCCAGGCTTGGCATAGGCAGGTGCTTAGTAAATGGACTAAATGGTGGCTCTTCATTATATCTGAAAGTCCCAGGCTCTAGGGTGAGTTGGACCTGGTTCTCTCTGGGATTCATCTCTTACCACACTCCACACCTTGGCTTGGCCGTGGAACTCCCTGGAGATGCAATAGCAGCACCTGCAAATTGGTTTTAGTACTATGTTTTTTGTTATTTTGTTTTGAGACAGGTTCTTCCTTCCATCCCAGCTGGGGTGTAGACCAGGCTGGCTTTGATCTCAGAGATCCACTTGCCTCTGTCTCCCAAGTGCTTGAATTAAAGGCTAGTACCAGGTTTTATATGATCTTTACTTTATAAAGTTGGTGTACAGATAGAAAATGAGCCAGACATGGTGGCACACACCTTTAATTCCAGTGCTCAGGAGGCAGAGGCAGGCGGATCACTGGGAGTTTGAGGACTGCCTGGTCTACATAATGAGTTTTAGGCCAGCCAGGGCTGCATAGTGAGACTCTGTCTAAACAAAAAGGATAATGGCAGTTGTAACAGTAGGACCTCTGGTGGGCGTGGAGTCCTAACATTCCAGTTGGGCTGGGTCAGTCACCTGGCTAGGGGCTACCCCTAGGAGGGTCTGCTCACTTGCAGCCATGCTAAAGAGGTAGGTGGAATACGGAGTGTTTTAATGAGATAGTGTACTTTTCCTGCCTGGAATCCCCACTCCCAACACAGTGGTTTGTCAAGGTCACAGACATGCAGCTTTGTAAATCTGCCCTCTTACCTGAGTTCTTCAGAAAGACATAATTCCTCTTTTTCTTCTATCTTTTTCCTAAGCATGCTTTCCCTAACACTTTGGGCTTCTTTACTCTTTCTTGAAATTTCCCCTCCCCACTATATGAGTGCTAGTCCACTATGTGACTGACTTCTACCTGGGCTTAAAATGCAAAGCCTTTTCCCTTCCCCCCTCCATCCCTCTCCTCAGGGCAGCTTCCGAGACTGATAGCTGGCCTGTTCTGAGTTTTTCTTTTAAACTTCAATAAAACTATCTTCAAATTTCCATTTCATACCATTCTTTTTTTTTTTTTTTTTTTTTTTTTTTTGTCTTTTTGAAGCAGGGTCTCCCTGTAGTCCCAGTTGACCTGAACTCACTATGTAGACCAGGCTGGCCTTGAACTCACAAAGATCTGCCTGCCTCTGCCTCCCAAGTGCTGGGATTAAAGGCGTGCGCCACCACACCCGGCTCAGACTGTTCTTAAAAATTTATTTATTTATTTTATTTTTTTGAGACAGGATCTCCCTGTAGCCCCAGCTGGCTCGGAACTCACTATGAAGACCAGGCTGGCTTCAAACTCACAAAGATCTGCCTGCCTCTGCTTCCCAGGTGCTGAGATTAAAGGTGTGCATGTGCCACCATGCCCAGCAAGACCCTAAAATTTTAATAACACATTCACATGTACATGTACACATAACCACACACCTCAAAATTAACACTGTGGAGTTGGCAATGTAGTTAAGTTGGTAGAGTTCTTACCTAGCATGGTAGCTGTGAGTTTCTATACCAACAGCAAATAAACCAGGGTATGGTGGTATACACCTCTAATCCCAGCACTTGAGAGGTGGAGACACACACATACACACACACACACACAATGAACCAAATGAAAAAAACCACTATGAAGTAGACACTATTTTATATGTGGTGAAATTGATTTAAGAGGCAATGTAACTGTGACTTGAGGAGCTGGAGAGATGGCTCGTTATTTAAGAGCACTACCTACTCCTACAGAGGACCTGGGTTCAGGTTCTCAGCAGCCACATGGCAGCTAACAACCATCTGTAAATTCTGTTCCAGAGGATCTGAGGCCCTCTTCTGGCATCTGTGGGCATTGCATACATGGTGCATTTACATATAGGCAGGTAAAATACTAACACACTTAAAAAAAATTTTTTTTTTAAAAAAGGAGAAGCCAGGTGTAGTGGTGCACGCCTTTAATCCTAGAACACGGGAGGCAGAGGCAGGTGAATCTCTGAGTTCGAGGCCAGCCTGGTCTACATAGTGAGTGCAGGCCAGCTGGGGCTACTGAGAGAGAGAGCCTGTCTCAAAAACAAAACAAAATGAACCTAACAACAAAAAAAATCAAAATAAATAAAAAAGAAAAAATGAGAAAGCAACAAAAACAAAGTGTGAGCAAACAGTGAAAGAGAGGGAGAGAGGAAGGGGAAAGGGAGAAGAAGAAAACCTGGTTTAATTTCTAGGGCAACAAAGCAAACAACTAAAGGAACAAAACAAAATACCCTATGTCTGATCTTGAGGCAACACTGGATAAATCTAAAGGAAAGGAAATTCTACGGAATATACAGAACAACTAACTTAAAATCTTTATAAGCATCGGGTCATAAGAATAAAGTTGAGGAAATCTTCCAGACAGGAGGAAATTAAGAGAACTCAGTGCTCAGCCAGATGCAGGGTGTTGGCTTTGGTCTAGGAAAGAAAAAGCTATAAAAGCCTTTATTGGGGCAATTAGTGAAATTTAAATATGAATTCTAGATTAGATAACAGCAATTGAACAATTTAAATATTCTCAATTTGTTAATTATACTGTGATCTTAAGAGGATGTCCTATTTAGGAGTAAAAGTCTACAATTGCTACCAATTAGGTCATTATGATACACGGGAGGAAACAGGGTCCCTAGAGAGTCCTTAGTCTCATTCATAAAAGAATTTAAGAATGGACTCAAATGGAAGCTTTAGGAAAATTTTATTAGCATTTAAGGCAAAATCCTCAGGACAGGCAAGCCATAAATCTCAGCAGTTAACTTGAGGAGAATGGAGGGAAGACAGAAAAAAAAAAAGGAATAGAAAAGAAAGCCACAAAGCCATGCCCATTCAGAGGCACCATGGAGGTCAGGCAGACAGGGAATGGACTAGAAGTCACATGGTGGGGGAGAAGGAAGCTTCAGAGAAAAAGTAAAGGCATATGAGATGTTGGGGCAGCCCAGTGCAAGAGAAAGCATGGTTAGAGAAGAGACATGAAAAAGAAAAGGAGAGGTTAGGATTTTCTGAACAATCCAGAAAGTTCAGCAAGACTTGCAGGTACCTCAGGCCGGTGACAGGCTGGCTACAGAAGCACTGCATTAAGGGGCAGAGATTCTGGGCAGAAGTTCACCTAGTCAGAACTAAAGCACTAGGTATTCCTCCCCATCTCTTTAGCATAACAAGGTAAACCCACCTTCCTAAAGGGTGGTCCTGATCAGGTGCTTGACCTGGAAAAACCAGGAAGTTAAGGCTCCAAACAGGCTAGAGATTCTTACTCTCCAGACCAGCCTTTTCCTACAGGCTTTCCTGCTAGCTACTATAGCAATTACAAAGATAGTAATGGTGTATACAGGAATTCACTCAAGTGTTTTTGCAATTGTCCCATTATGTTCCACTTATTCTGATAGACAGTTTTGAAAAACCCTTTGAGTCAGGTATGGTGGTGCACACCTTTAATCCCAGCACTTTGGAGGCAGAGGCAGGTGGATCTCTGTGAGTTCAAGGCCAGCCTGGTCTACATAGTGAGTTCCAGGTCAGCTGGAGCTACAGCAAAACCCTGTCTCATAAAGACCTTTCGTTTCATTGTCTTCCCCCCTCACTCCCCCAGGATCTCTTGTAGGCCATAACTCATCATATGGCTGAGGGTGACTTGGCAGCCAGCCATGCAAGTGTGAACACAGCCCTCCTAGTGCCATACTGATGTTCTTGACTCTTGCAAGTCCCAAGCAGTATTTGGATATTCTTCCCATTGTGAAATGCCTCATAGACATCCATGACCAAGTACCAAAATGAAATCAACCTGAGATTTTCAAAGTTTCCACTTTACATCTCATCCCAAATTTACTGGTGGACAGCAAGCAATAGATGCACCCCAGGCAGCACCGGAGTCTAAGGAACCTGACAAATAACCCTGTGCCACAAGCTCTGGCCAGGAATGCCCTCAGGGTTCCTTGGATTAGAGTTAGTCATTTGCATAACACAGTCTAGGTCATCTTGTTCTTTCCTGTTAGAAAAGCATCCTCCTAACCCCCTGGGATAACAAGTTGAAGAGACTTCTGGAGCTACCCTGGGGCCTGCAGCCTACCTGGTCAGTGGGGACTAGAACTCGGTGTTATTCAGCAGGTACAGGCTTGGGTCTGGGGCTTAGAAGTGGGGTTGTGTGGTAAAGGCTGCCGTGAACCTGTCCACGGTCATCTGTCCTTGAGTGTTGAGACTGCTGATCTATGAGGCTGGGGTAATCTCTTGAAAATTCACTCTTTTTGTCACAGTTGTGTTGACTGTTTCATGGCAGAACTTGACAGAGTTCCAGAAAGGGTTCTCCTTGTGTACCGCCCAGCTTTGAGTAGGAGTCCACAGGTTCTTGCTGGTTCTCACCAAGTGGAGCTATAGTCACTGAAAGGGAGCTCTTGGTGGCCTACTTGGGGCTCAGCTGGGGACCAGGATAGTCACAGCCCACGACCCCGGCCTTCCAGGAGCTCAGAGGACCAGAAGAATGAATGGATTTCAACTTGCAGTATGTCATAGCACAGGCCCTCAGACAATATATTTTGAATAAAAAAATTTTTTTTAAGCAACAGTATCTTATGCATTTCTGACTTGCTTTAAACTTCCTGGTCCTGACCTTGAACTCTTATCATACTTACACCTCCAAGTGCTGGGATAACTTTTGCACCACCAGACCTAGTTTTTCTTTATTAAAAAAAATAATAAATAAGTCTGGGTGTGGTGGCACACGCCTTTAATCCCAGCACTCGGGAGGCAAAGGCAAGCAGATCCCTGTGACTTCAAGGCCAGCCTGGTCTACATAGTGAGTTCCAGGCCAGCTGGTGCTACAGGGAGACCCTGTCTTAAAAGACCAAAAAATAAGATAAAATAAAACAAAAATAAAAATAATGAGTCAGGCATGGTGGTACATGGCATTAATTACAGCACTCAGGAGGCAGAGGCAGGTGGATATCTGAGTTAGCGGCCAGTTTGGATTTAGTATACTGTTTTAGGCCAATCAGGGCTACGTAATATCTTAAAAAAAAAAAAAGGAGAAAAATTAATGGAAAAATCAGAAGACCAGTGATAAAATGAGGAAAAACATTTGCATATGTGTTAACTTGAAGAGTTAAATTAATGTAAAAAATTCTTTTTTTTTCACCACCACGCCCGGCTTACAAATGGCTTTTAAACATGTAAAAGAGCACAACTGGACTCCTAAAAGGAGAAATGCAAAGTAAATTTTGCTGGGCTATCTCTCTCACTGGGAACAGATGGCTGGTGGCAGGGTGGAGGCTGGAGGAAGCTGGCTGTCCTCAGTCTCGGTGGGAAGTACTCGAACCACTTCTATGCTGGACAAGTTGGCAATAACTTTGAAAATTAAAAATGTAAGCCAGGCAAGGTGATACAGACCTATAATCCCAGTACTCAGGAGGCTAAGGCAGCAGAATCATGAGTTCAAGTCCAGCCTGAGCGACATAGCCAGTTTCTACCTCAAAAAACATTTTTTTTTCCCCCTGGTCTTCGTAATGCATTAGCTATTTCTACTTTTGTGAATTGTTCCTGTGGATCCAGCTGACTAATTATTTCAACAGAGGAAGGGGTCTAGGTATGCTACCCAGGCTAGCTACTCAAGCTGTACCCCTGCCTCAGCCTCCCCAGCAGCTGGGACTGTAAGTGTGCTCTACTAAATCTGGGCTATGTATGTAAAATAAAAAAACAAAGATATTCATAGAAATGTAATGTGGCGGGGCTGGAGAGATGGCTCAGTGGTTAAGGACACTGACTGCTCTTGCAGAAGACCTGGGTTTGAATCCCAGCACCCACGTGGCAGCCAACAACTGTCCAGTTCTAGGGGATCTGACAGCCTCTTCTGTCCTCAGGCATTGCACGACATGGGTGCACTTACCTATATGCAGGCATAACACTCATACACATAAAATAACAAGTATTAAAAACAAAATGTAATGTGGGCTGGTGAGATGGCTCAGTATATAGAGATGACACTTTCTTTCAACCAAGCCTAAGTAAGTCTGAGAGCCTAGTTTGCTCCTCAGGACTCACTTGGTGGAAGATGGAAAATCAACTCCTGCAAATAGTCTTCTGACCACCACATGCCGTGGCACACACGTGCACACACTTGGCCAGGAGGAAGGCTCGGTGAGGGTTCCTGGGAAGGGAGGCTGATGACCACCTGGGAGGGCCAGCCACAGGCCCGGGAAAAGCCTGCTTCACTTTGAGTTTTGTGTGCCTGACAGCCGCCCTTTAGGTAGGTGAATTCTTGCAGTGAGGGCTTCATTCACATGCTGCCAGGACATCTGCAACCTATTCTTGAATTCACACAAAAATTAAAAGAAAAACAGCAGCCCTGCTAATTTAGCACCTTGTGAGATGCAGATGGTGCTCCCTGGACACCCTGAAAGCTGGGCCTTCCAGCCTCAGGGAGGTCTCCCTGGAGTTATTTTGTATCCTACAGCTCAAGGTCTCATTTTGACAGCTGAGTGACTTAGCTGGCACTGTGAGATGCAGAATGACAAAGGCACAGAGCATGGGCTTGGTCGCTGGGGATGGCAGTGGATGGCGGGGGAGGGTGCATGGTAGGCCAGTTGTCTCTGAGGAGCCCCCCACCCATTTCAGCAACTGCCACTGCCCTAGTTACAGCAGTTCTATCCTTGTTCAGTCCAGCCTCTGCGAAATACTTCTTGATGAATTAAATATAAGGCTTTTGTTGGCCAAAAGTGATACTCCCAATCTCTTTGCAGTCTAGGTGTGTGCAGGGGTTGGGTTGTGGGGGCACTCCAGGCCTATCCAAGCCTGGTCTGTGATACATCTTTTCTCAAACACTGCCAGTATCATGCATGAAGTGTCAGGACTCCTTCCTTCTATCCAGTGTCCCTTAAACCTCCTTGGCCTCCAGTCTTTGTGCCTTCCTGTCCCTATCTTTCCACAAGGTGCTGCCCTAGAGTGGAGGCCTGGGCTTCTGAACACCTCACGGAGCAGTGGCTTCAGGCTTGGACTTCTGCCTCACCGATGGGCAAGTGACCTCCTGCCAAGTGCTCAGTACCTCAGGGCCACAGTTTCCTTGTCTGTAAAACAGGGGATAATAGCAGTATTTAAATAGGATTGTTGTGAAGATCAAATGAGCCAATTCAGGAAAATCACTTAGCTTTGTTTAGTACTAGGGGAGTGTTAGCTATTATTAACAACATTGTTACACCAAACACTTTAAGGCCATGCTCAGCAAATATGTTCCCCAGTCCACTTCAGCAGCCTGAATTCTCACATTGTTTATCCTCAGAGGTTTTGAGTGGAGCCATGGAATTACACAACACCATGCCAACATCATTCCCCCAACTCCTTTAATTGACAAGAATAAATTGTGCTTTCCTTAGCCATCTTGTAAATTGGCTCCTAGGTCATTAGCCATTTCTTAGAGCTCTAAGACTAGACTGAGAAGCTGCCAAGAGGGTTTTGAATAGATTCAGAGAATTTCTTTCCCTTGAGATGCATCCATATTCTCAAGCAACATATTTCCAAAAAACTCAACTCACAATGATGAGAAAGCTAATTCTCTGGAAGTTGGCAAGCCAATTTTTGTGACAGTCCGTTGTATACTGCTGTGAAAAAACACCTGGGGCCCTGCCAGGTGTGATGGCATCCTTGGGAGGCAGAGGCAGGAGGATCTGTTTTGAGGCTTGCCTAGGCTTCATAGCTAGGCACTGTGTCAAAACAGAAACAAAAACTGGGACTGTAATGTGTAAGGACCAAAAACATACTTGCTATATATGATTTCTGAATGAAGGGAAGTTTGAGATCAAGGATGCTTTTTGTTTTCCATTTCTAAGGATGACGAAGCCTTGGATGTGGCTTCCTCACATGGCAGAAAGGTAAAAAGGCATGTGTTTAAAAGATTTATTTTTAATTATGTGTGCGTATGTGTGCTCATACCTCAGTGCAAGTGCCTTTAGAGGCCAGAGGCATCAGGTCCCCAGGAGCTGGCGTTAAAGTGGTTGTGAGTCACCAGACATGGGTGCTGGGAACAAAAGTCGGGTCCTCTGCAATAGTACATGCTTTTAGTCTCTGAGCCATCTCTCCAGTCCCCAAAAAGTATGTCTTTAAGAAAGTTATTTGTGGGGCTGGAGAGATGGCTCATTGGTTAAGAGCACTGACTGCTCTTGCAGAGGACCCGGGTTCAATTCTCAGCACCCACATAGTGGCTAACAGCTGTTCATAACTCCAGTTCCCGGGGAATCCACACTGTCTTCTGACCTCCGTGGGCACTGCACGACACAGGCACTTACACATATGCAAGCAATACACTCATTCACATAATGCAAGCAGTATACTCATTCACATAATGCAAGCAGTATACTCATTCACATAAAATAAAAAAATAATAAATAAAATATTTTTTTAAAAAGAAAGTTATGTGTATCCAGTGTGGTGGGAAGAGGCAGGCTGATCTCTGAGTTCAAGGCCAGCCAAGGCTATATAGTGAGACCCTGTCTTTAAAATAAAGGCTTTTTTAAAGGTGGCAAACGCCTGTAGTCCCAGCACTTGGGAGGCAGAGGCAGGCGGATCTCTGTGAGTTCCAGACCAGCCCGGCCTACATAGTGAGTTCCAAGACAGCTGGGGCTACAGGGAGGCCCTGTCTCAAAAAAGCAAAAATAAATAATAAATAAATAAATAAATAAATAAAAATTTTAAAAGGCTTTTGTATTGCTTCTTGACCTTCAGCAAAGATGAAGTGTAGAAATGTATTTGTCAAATACTGCATTTAAAGGATATGTTTGGATTAAGCAACACTACTTCTCTAGTAGATAAACTTCATTATCTCTTTAGTTTAAAGTTTGGACACTGACTCTCTATCAGCATGTCAAAGTAGTGGAGGGAGTTTCCTGTGTTCATCTACTCAGGCTAACGGCAGGTAGGCCAACTTGTTTCTCATCATCTAGAGCACATTCTGAGATGCCACCAAAAGGAAAGAAGGAAAGGAGTGGAGAATTACTTGCTCTGTTTCTTTTTCTTT
>NW_008352659.1:6360938-6373701 GCF_000622305.1 Nannospalax galili | reverse complement strand
TAATTTTTTAAAAAAGATGTTTATTTCTCCTAATTGTTTTTAAATTTTTTTTTTTTTTTTTTTAATGTGTATAAGTATTTTGCCTGCATGTATGTAGGTGCACCACATGTGTTCCGTGCCCAAAGAGACCAGAAGAGGGTGTCGGTTGGGTGCTGGGAACTGAACCTAGGTCCTCTGCAAGAGCAGTCAGTGCTCTTAACTGCCAAGCCATCCCTCCAGGCCCAGATGTCCTGTTCTTTTTTTTTTTTTTTTTTTTTTTTTTTTTATTTCAGACAGCATCTCCCTGTAGCCCCAGCTGGCCTGGAATTCACCATGTATGTAGACCAGGATGGTCATGAACTCACAGAGATCCACCTGCCTCTGCCTCCCCAGTGCTGGGGTTAAAGGGATGCACTACCACACCCAGCCCTATGTCCTGTTCTTGACTCCACAAGTACTAAACATCTCTTCAGCTTTTCATCCGTTGACTGGAATTGGCCACATATTTCTGACCTGATTAATGGAAAGGAAGGCTTTGACACATGAGGGAAGGAAACACAGGTAATAATTGGGGAATACTACATCTTGCCGCCACAATGACAGATACTATAGACTACCAATAACCTGGACTTGGAGTTGTTATTTCAAGTCATCAGTGTTGATTCAGGAAACAAATTCTAGGAATTATTACAGACCCTTTACTCAGGGTAATCACTGCATATGTGGCATTAGAATTGAAAGGAAACGATCGCAGTCCTAATTTTGTAGATTCTCCAAGTCCTAACAGCTACTAAAGAGAGGCAAATTCCAGAAGAGGACAGCTGGAATGACTGGGAGAAGACAGGAGCTAGCTGAGATGGGAGAGGGTTGCATTATACATTAGTAGAAAAGAAACCCATATATATATGAGACAGGGTTTTGCTGTGTAGCCCTAGTTGGCCTCAAACTTAAATGGATTCTCCTGCTTCTGCCTCCCAAGTGCTGGTGTTACAGGCATGTGTCACTGTGTTGACCTTGTATTTATTTATAATATGAATAGAACACAACCAATGATCAGATGCTAACTTGGGTATTTAAAGCCACTGGGTAATATACATAACTTAGAAAAAGTTGTTTTAGATTGGGTAATAGGAGGCGCTACTTTAGTGGTTAGTGATAGGTAGAGAATGGGCGGGAGCGAGCAGCGCAGATGGAGGAGGCACGGAGGCTCAGATGGAATTCTCAGTGGACACAGATCTATTTCACACGGGGCACCTTTCCCTCAGGAAGGGAAAGATGTCCACGAAGGGAAAGATGGAAGGGAAGGGAAGGGAAGGGAGAAGGGGGAAGGGCGAAGGGGAAAGGGGGAAGGGGGAAGGGAGTCAGGGAAAGATGTCCAGGAAAGATGTCCACGGGTTGTGAGCTGGGACTTTACATATGGGGGCTTTAGGGTGTGGAATCAGGGAGGGGGAAGCAGGTAGGATTAGGGTGTGGAATCAGGGAGGGGGAAGCAGGTAGGATTAGGGTGTGGAATCAGGGAGGGGGAAGCAGGTAGGATTAGGGTGTGGAATCAGGGAGGGGGAAGCAGGTAGGATTAGGGTGTGGAATCAGGGAGGGGGAAGCAGGTAGGATTAGGGTGTGGAATCAGGGAGGGGGAAGCAGGTAGGATTAGGGTGTGGAAGTGTCTTCTTTTTCCTCTTAAGAGGAACTCTGCTTATCTTTGGAAGTCAGAGGAAAGGCAGGCTGCTTCTCAGCAGAGTTTGTAGGTCCCTGTTGGGGAGGGGGTGGAGCTGCTATTTGGAACCCTAACAGTTAGAAAATGTATTCATCCAATCTTCATATTTTTAATGAATGCTTATGCTACGTAAGGCTATATAGGATCTTTAAGCTTATGAGGTACATTGTGAAATTTGTGTATTTAAGATAGCCTTTAAAGCCGGGCCTAGTGGAGCATGCCTGTAGTCCCAGCACTTGGGAGGCAGAGGCAGGCGGATCTCTGTGAGTTCAAGGCCAGCCTGGTCTACATAGTGAGTTCCAGGATGGCTGGGGCTACAGGGAGACCCTGCTTCAGAAAGACCAAAAAAAAAAAAAAAAAAAAAAAAGCGTTTAGATAAGCAGGTAACAGATCCTTATTTTGCTAGCCAAGCTGGCTGGTTGTGGTGGCTCACACTTGTAGTACCCGCACTCAGAAAGTTGAGGCAGGACTGATGAGAGTTCAAGGTCAATCTGGATGAGTGCCAGGCCAATTTGTGCTACACAATGAGACTTCATTTCCAGAAAAAAAGATGATCTAAATCCAACCCTTGAAGGATTTTATAATTTTTCTTTTGTGTGTGTGTGTGTGTGTGTGTGTTGCTGGAGCTGTGAAGCTGATGTCCTTCCACAAGCAGTCTCTTGTTTTTAATACCCAAAGAGGTGTCAAGTTGGCCTTCTTTGGGACAGAACTTGAAAGATGAACTTTAGGGCTGGAGAGATGGCTCACCAGTTAAGATCATTGACTTCTCTAGCAGAGGACTGGGTTTGGGTCCTAGTACACACAGGACAGCTAACAAACCATCTGCAACTCCCAGTTTCAGGGGATCCAGTGCCCTCTTCAGGTCTCCACAGGCATTGCACAACATGGGTGCAATACATATATGCAGGCAAAACTCTTACACATGTAAAAATATGTTAATAATAATTATCTTTTGTCTTTTTGAGGCAGGGTCTCCCTGTAGCCCCAGCCGTCCTGGAACTCACTATGTAGACCAGGCTGGCCTTGAACTCACAGAGATCCGCCTGCCTCTGCCTCCCAAGTGCTGGGATTAAAGCTACCATGCCGGACTTATTTTTTATATGTATGAGTGTTTCGTCTGTATGTACCCAATTAGGGTCTCCCTGTAGCCCCAGCTGACCTGGAACTTGCTATGTAGACCAGGCTGGCCTCGAACTCATAGAGCTCCGCCTGCCTCTGCCTCCCGAGTGCTGGGATTAAAGGTGTGTGCTACCACACCCTTAAATAATTGATTTTTTAAAAAAGGAAACAAAGATAAAGTTCTGTGATGAACTTGATAATTTGAAGAATGGGATGTTTGGCTATATTGGGTACCAAGTGGCTAGAAAGTCAAATTTAGACCTGATGTCAGCAATTCTGTTGGGAAAATGGAATATTTCCAGGTTTAAAATGACTAAGATATATGCAAACCATCTGCGGAGGCTGGCCTATTTTTATTCTTTAAATATTCTATTTATTATTTTTATTTTATGTGTATGAGTGTATTGCATGCATGTATGTGAGTGCACCCGTCACACAATGCTGCACAGGTCAGAAGAGGGCTTCAGATTTCCTTGGAACTGGAGTTAAGGACAGTTCGTAGCCACCATGTGGGTGCTGGGAATTGAACTCAGGTCCTCTACAAGAGCAGCCAGTACTCTTAACCGCTAAGCTATCTCTCCAGTCCCAGGAGGCTGGCCTTTAATGCACTCTATAGGTTAGGCTGGCCTCCAACTGGCAGCGATCCTCCTGAGACTACAGGTGTATCCCACCACACTGGCTTTGATATGTATTTACTATTAAATAAGTTGTGTGACTGGAGGTTTGGTTGAATCATTAGAAATGATGCAAAATAAAATAAGTTTTTTGGTGTTTTTTTTATTTTGGAAGGTATTTTTGTAGCCCTGGCTGACCTGGAACTTGCAATGTAGATCAGGCTGGCCTCATACTCACAGAAATCCACCTGCATCTGCTTCCCCAACATGTCCAGATCATCGCTTGCAACCCCCACCCCCCACCTTTTTTTAAAAAAAAAAAAAACAATGAATGTCTCATTCTGTAGCCCAGACTCACCTGGAACTCCTGATCCTCATTCCTTCACCTTCCAAGTGCTGTAATTACAGGCATGTGCCACCATGTCCAGTGTTCTTACTAGAACTCAATAGAACTAGACAAACTGAGTAAGTCAGAGGAGAGAAGATATTTTGAACTGCATATAATTAGCAGTGGATTACATGTAATCAATAAAATATTCATATCTAGAATATATATGCAAAGAACTTGTAAAAATCAATTATTTGGGGCTAGAGAGAGAACTTAGAGGTTAAGAACACTTACTGCTCTTACAGACCTGGCTTTGGTTCCCAGCACCCACATAGGGGCTCACAACCATCTATAATTCCAACTCTAGGGTGCCTCTGGCTTCCACAGGCACTAGGCATGCATGTGGTGCATATGCATACATGCAGGCAAAACTCGTACATATAAAAAATTTTTTTCAAAATTTTTGTTTCTTTTGATGGGTTCTTATACTATAGTACAGGCTCCCCTCTAACTCAAGTTATTTTGTTGCTTCAGCCTCCCCAGTTTTGGGGTTATATGTGTGAGCCCCCAACCTGTCTGAAGAATTTTTTTGATCAAATTTATTCATTTGTTTAGCAAATATTTATCAAGCACTTACCGTATGCCGGGTACTGTGTTAATCTCTGGAGGGTACTGCTGTCCACATGATGCTTACTGCCTCAGAAAATTTGAGTTTTTATAAACATTTATTTTTAATTCATGTATATGTATATGTATGTGTGTGTGTGTGTGTGTGTGTGTGTGTGTGTGTGTTTGTATTTGTGTGTGTACACATGTATGTGGATGCTACCCTTGGAGGCCAGAAGAGGGTATCTGATCCTATGGAGCTGGATTTATAAGTGGTGTTGGGAACTGAATTCTAGTCGTCTGTGAGAGCAGTATGCAGGCACTGTTAACCATTAAGTCATCTCCCCAGGCACCAAGGTTTTTTTTTCTAATTTAGATTTTTTTTAGTGGTACTGGGGATTGAATCTAGGGCCTCATGCATGTTGGGTAAGTACTCCACTGAACTATATTTGGAGCCCTTTTTGTTAATTTTATTATTTTTACTTTTTGTCTTTGAGATAGGCTCTCAAATGTTGCCAGGCAGGTCTTGGACTTTTGATCCTTCTTTCTTAGTCTCCCAAGTAACTGGGATTACATACAGGTTTGTTCCACCAGATCTAGTTGAAAATCATCCTTTTGAAACAAAGTCAGGTTGAGTTTGGTGGCTCACACCTGTAATCTTAGCACTTAGTAGCCCAAAGCAGGCAGATCTCTGTTTGTTTAAGGCCAGCCTGGTCTACACAGTGAGTTCCCAGGCCAGCCAGAGTTACACTGTGAGACCCTGTTTCAGTAACAATAAATAAAATAAAATAAATTAAGAAGACTAGAAAGATAGCACAGCTGTTAAGGATACTTGCTTCTGGGGCTGGAGAGATGGCTCAGCAGTGAAGAGCATTGGCTGCTCTTGCAGAGGACTTGGGTTTACTTCTCAGCACCTATAAAGTAGCTAACAGCCATCTCTAACCTCAGTTCCAGGGAATCTGATGCCCTCTTCTAACCTCCACCGTTATTACATAAGAGTGCACTTACATACATGCAGGCAATACATTCATACACATAAAATAAAAATAATAAATAACATTTTTTTAAAAAGAGCACTTGCTCCTCCTCCAGAGATCAGAGTTCAATTCCCAGTACCCATGTGGGGCAGCTTATAAATACTTGTAACTCCAGCTCCAGGGAATCTAATACTCTTTTGGCCTCCATGGGCACCTGCACACAGGTGCACATACTCACACTCTGACACATACATACATATGCATATAAAAATAAAGAATAGAAAGAATTAAATTAAAAATAATAAATTAAGCTGGGTGTGGTGGTGCACACCTTTAGTCACAGCACAGATGTCTATGAGGTCAAGGCCAGCCTGGTCTACATAGTGAGTTACAGGCCAGCTGGGGCTACAGGAAAACTGTCTCAAAAAGACTCCCCCAAATAATAATAAATTAAAATTTAAAAATTAAAAAATAAAGTCAGTGGCTGACTCAGTTGTTAAAAGTGCTTGCAAGGACAAGGAGGACCTGAGTTCAGTCCCTAGAACTCACATGAAAATGCCAGGCATGGTGGTATACACTTGTAATCCCAGCCCTGGGCAGATAGAGACGGGAGGATGCTGTCCTGGAACTCACTATGTAGAACAGGCTGGCCTCAAACTCACAGAGACCCGGGATCCAAGTACTGGGATTCAAGGTGTGGCCTTTCACATAAACTTTTATTTATTTATTTTTTAATATTTATTTTTACTTAATGTGTATGGGTGTATTGTTTGCATGTAGGTAGGTGTACTCGTGTCATGCAATGCTTGCGGAGGTCAGAAGAGGGCATCGGATTCCCTGGAACTGGAGTTACATATGGTTGTTAGCTGCCATGTGGGTGCTGGGAATAGAACCTGGGTCCTCTGCAAGAGTGGTCAGTGCTTTTAACTGCTGAGCCATCTCTCCAGCCCCTCACATAAACATTTTTAAAAAGCCATGTATGGTGTCATGCACTTGTAATCCTAGTACTGGGAAAATGAGACAAGTAGATCTCAGAATGGAGTGTGCTGGCTAACCCTAGATTATTTGGGGGTACTCCAGGTGTAAGAAACATTAAATATCAGTTTTTTCTGTCAAACACTGTAAAAATTTGGTTAAGGAAAAGGAATTCAAATCTTTTAATCCTCTCTCCCATAAAACTTTTGTTTATCGAAAAGCCTGGTTACATTCTCAGAGCCTCATTGCCTGTGTGAGTCCTTTCCCTTTAGTCCAATCCCTTTCCCCTTCTTTATTTCCTTCCTGCATTTCTTTTAAAACTAGCCAACCATGAAAGACTGTGAGGTCAAACTCCAGCCAATGGGGAAAATGCTGTTAGGGATGAAAACCTATCAAACTGGCCTGGGGGATCCCCATGAGATTGAGCCCAGCCTGGTCCATATAGTGAGTTCCAGGCCAGCTGGGGCTACAGGGAAACACTGTCTCAAAAAGACCAAAACAACCAACCAAAAAAACTCAACCAAACTACCAGATTAGGTGAGCTTGCTCTACGTGAATGATGAAACATACCCTTTGGCAAAAAGCTGCCTTGCTAAGTTACTTTTGTTCTGTCCTTGTGTTCTCTGTGACATCCTTTGACCCCAGATTTTATTTCTAACACAGGTGTGAGGGAGATCAAGTTAAAAAAAAAAGGTAGATGGCACTTGAGGAACGACACCCAAGATTGTCCTCTGGTCTCCACATATGTTCACCTACACACACACACACTACAAACAATAAAATAAAATTCAAAGTCAGTGAGTTGACCAGGACACCACAAAGGGCAATTTAGTGTTCTTTTTCATATTCCTTTGCCACTGACCCCCTGAAGCATTTTCCTTCTGCACTGAAATAGAATTTAGAAAAATACCCAATTTTCATTTAGATGAGTACACTGAATTGTCCATATTAGGTAAGTGCTACTGGTTAGATTGAATTTGACCTCACCAGTAGAAAAGTAGCCCAAACAGCCATCTGTCACTCCAATTCCAGGGGATCCAATGACCTCTTTTGTCTTCCTTGGGCACTGTATGACATGGGTGTACTTACATACAGGCAAAACACTCGCACACATAAAATAAAAATAATAAATAAAATTACTTTTGAAATAAAAAGTAGCCCAGTGATCCTAAATGGACTCTGGTCACCTAGCCAAATTCTAAGAGATGATTTTTCTGGCTTCATTGAAATGAAAAACAAAACAAAACAAGAACAAAGAAAGAGCAAGAGAAAGGAAGAAAGGAAGGAAGGAAGGAAGGAAGGAAGGAAGGAAGGAAGGAAGGAAGGAAGGAAGGAAGGAAGGAAGGGAGGGAGGGGTCTGGGATGTAGATCAGTAGAGTGCCAGCACTCAAATACACTGGAGTGGTGGTACACACCTGTGATCTTTGCAGTCCAAACACTTGGTGATGGAGGCAGGAGGATCAGAAGTTCAAGGTCATCCTTAGCTATTACAGGTGAGTTGGAGGCCAGCCTCAGCTACACAAGACCTTTCTTCAACCTTCTCCCCAAATGTCCTTATTGCCAGGGCCAGTGACACTGGCAGACCTGTAATACCAGCTAGCTACTTGGGAGGCTGAAGCAGCAGGATTCAAGGCCTGCCTAAGCAACTTGGTGAAACAGTGTCTCAAAATAAAATGCAGAATGAGGGTGGAGATTTAGCTCAGTGGTAGAATGCTTGCCTAATATGGAGGAGGCCCTGGGTTCAGTCCTTAATACTGCAACAATAAAAAACAAAAAACCCACAACCTAATCAAATTTAAAGTTGGTGACCATCAATTTGTTCACATTTTTGTTTTGTTTTTGAGGCAGGGTCTTTCCATGGAACTGGCTAGGGAGAAGAGGCTGGCCTCTATCTCAAAGAGGTAGGCCTGTCTTTGCCTCTTGAGTGCTGGGATTAAAGGCATGTGCCACCACACCTGGCTTCCCATTCTTTTTGAAGTTTGCTGGCTTACAATATCCCAAACTGAGACTGGTACATAAGCCTGTGATAATACATTTTCATTCCCATCCAAGGCCAACCTGAAAGTACATAGTTTGACACTATCTTAAGCAAACAAACATTCAAAAATCCTCCCCAAACACAACATCTAGACTATTCATCCCTAATCAGTGTCTTGATAATTAAACTTTTCTTTGGATAGTCTGATGCTAGAAACTGGGAAAACTATTTTATGACTGCTAAGCTAAGCCCCTTTCACCTTTGAATCTCCAAATGAAAACAGGAGCATCCTGAACTCTGCTTGCTTCAGCAACATTTAGCCATTCTGCAATCTCTAGTACCATCCTCTTTTCAGAATCCCACTAGGTGCTGAGACATCTTTTTTGCTTATAGACTCAATACTTTACCATCCTGACTGCAAAGAGTGTTTTGGGGTGAAAAGATGTTAATGGGGGCTGGAAATGTAGTTCAGTTTGGTAGAGTGCATGCCTAGCATGTCCAAAACCCTAGGTTCAATTCCCAACACCAAATAAGCCAGGTGTGGGGGTGCATACCTGTAATCTCAGCACTTGGGAGGTAAGAAGGTTTATTATCCAAGGTCATCCTGGACTACATAGTGAGTTTGAGGCTTGTCTGGGCTTTGTGACACTGTCTCATGAAAAAAAAACAAAAACAAAACTGATGATTAACAGACCCTACCCCCATACTCTAACTTAATTGGCCTCAGGTGAAAGGTGATTTAGGAGATTCTAAATGTGGCCAGGAACAAGAATCGAAGGTATAGATAGTATTTCATTAGATAGCTTCTATAGTAAGAGGGCAGTTGTACATGCAGATTAATAAGCTGGTCTGTGTAGCAGAAAAGTTCATTATGAGAACAAAGTGGGACCACAGAGTTTGGTAAGTGCTTTTTATTCATTTGGCAATGCAATAAATATTAAGTGCCAGGACTAGAATAGGGGATGCTCAGAATCCTGTGAGCTAGCTGTAAAGGCCAGGAAATTCTGACAGGAGGTGGTAGCTCTCGATGGAGTCCTTCAAGGTCTTTGTCAGATAAAGCAGGGAGTGAGGGGGAGGCATGGAGAACAGCGGGAGCTAACCTAAGGAGCCAGGAGAAGAGATAATGGTTTGATATAGTCCTGTATGATCTAAGAGGCAGGCTAAGGAGTTTCAGACTTGGTCCAGAATGTATTTAAAGATTAAAGCTTTTTAGGTGGTTGTGATGGTACCAGTCTATATTCCTGGCACTTGGGAGGCTGAGGCAAGAGAGTTCCTTTGAGTTGGAAGCCATCTTGAGATACATAATTTCAGGCCACCCTGGGCTACAGAGCAAGACCCTGTCTCAGAAATCTAAAGCCAAACAAACAAAGGCATTAAAACTTTTTTTTGGTCTTTTAAAGACAGGGTCTCCCTGTAGCCCCAGCTGGCTTGGAACTCACTATGTAGACCAGGCTGGCCTTCAACTCACAAGAGATTTGCCTGCCTCTGCCTCCAGAGTGCTGGGACTAAAGGTGTGTGCCACCATGCCTGACTTGCATTACTTTTTAAGCAGGGATATACACATGGGGTGTGGGATATTAGAGGTAACTTGGGCTTATTCATATAGAGTTAGAGCTTGCTAAATTAGTGGTTTGACTAATCACCTCATCTGCCTTTGACTAATGAAACCAGACATTATGACCTTGTGGGGAACTAGTTTTCAATCAGCTCTGGGAGAGAATTCCTTTTGGCAGTCGGGAGGTAGGAATGGGCTAAAGTTTTTTAAGTGACTAATTGAATGTAAATAGAATTCACCCATAGGCTGGGCTCTGGACAAATAAGGTTCCCTCACCAGGTTTCCTCCATGTGGATTTGTAAGGGTGTCTGTGAATGTGGTACTTCTTATCTGGGTGTTTGTCTGACTTGCCTCAGAGCAAGTAAACAAGCCCCAAAGATCAAACCCTGTGGTTCCTTTGGGCTTGTTCCCCACCACTCTGTGCTCTTTCATAGCCTTACTCAGGACTCAAGGACACATGGGTTACACCACAGAATCACTCCATTTCTTCTTCTGACTAAGACACTTGTGGAATTCTTTCCAGCAGAGGTAAAAAATTCAGCCTAGGCTAGCAGTTTTCAAATTCAAAGATCGTGAGCTTCAAGAAAAGTCATAAGCTAAATGTGTAGATTTGGGAGCCCATTCCAGAGCTACTGAATCAGAACCTCAGATAGGCCAAGGAAGCTGTCTGGGAAATACTCATTCCCAGATCGTTCTGATTCCAGTCATCTGTAGACTGAACCTAACAGCAGACCTGGCTGTAGGTAGTTTGGGCTGGTGGTGATCTGTAGTGGTAGAGGACAGGTGAGATGAGCTGAGATTTGTAATCTTGCAACCCAGTGTCTTGCAGATTTTGAACCATGTTTGGTTTTCAATTCGAGCTATTACTTAATTGAGCTTTCGTTCAGCAGAGACCCGAGATATCACGGATAAGAAAGGTTTAGGAGTAAGCCTTAAGTGTCTCTGGCTGTGTCTCTGTTATCCTTTCAGTCCCACTTATCTGAAGAGCCAGATTTGTCAAAGGACAAGTCCCTCCAGGGGACTATCACTGAGAGAGCAGATTCCCTTTCCTCACCACACCCGTGACAGAACTTGGTTAAGAACAGAAATTAAAAAAAAAAAAAAAAAATCAAAATGTTGGATAAAGAGATTTTTGTCTTCTGAGTTTGACAGTTCCTGGGGTTACAGGGGCATGATGAGTTTAGGCAAAGAGCAACCTATTTCTCTAAGTGATTGGGGCCAGTCACTCTGAGCAAGTGCTCTACTGATAAGCTAAGTCTTACCCCATAACCCATTCTTTCAAAGGTGTCTGTTTAGTCTAATGCATTAGAAATCCTGTGCACAATGAGCCCAAGGCCCTGGGTTCTATGCCAAGCATTGTAGTATTACTTGAGTGGTAATGAGTGTCAGATCCTCAGGTTTCCCATAATTCACTGGATGGCGCTTACTTAAGGTCTTTGTTGCTTCTTTTAACATTGGGTTTGAATGTACAGACTTGGGGTTTTAAAAACTTGTTTTTAAGACATGGTTCATTTTTACTGCTTGAGATAAAATTCAGTTTGAGGGCTGGGCATAGTGGATCACAGCTATATTCCCAGAACTTGGAAGACTGAAGTAGGATTGCTGTGAGTTTGAGGCCAGACAGGTCTACAGAGTGGGACACTGTCCTGTCTGAAAAAATAAAAGTTACGTCTGAGGGACCCTCATATAATTTACAAAATAAAGTGCCTCTGGGCAAACCATTAGGAAAACAACAAATAAAACAAAGGCTAAAAAGTTTGCCAAGATCCTTAAGTTTGCTTTTTACCTTTTTGGAGAATAAAATTCTTAGCACCTGCATTAAAAAATTTAAAGAGTACAGCTTATAAACGCCTTCTCTGAAATAATCTTAACAAAGTAGTCATGAACTAATGGCTTGTAAAAACTCACCTTGAACAAGTTACTGAAGACATTAAATAAAACAGATAGGGAGAGACTTAGAAAACCCAACCTGCTGTTTGTTTTATAAGTAATATAACTCAAAAGTAGCCAAGGGGATGGCCCTGTTTTTGTTTCTCTGGGCTGAGCCTGTGAATGCCCAGATTTAATCTAAAGAGGTTTGTGTTTTAAAAACTAACAACCAAGCAATAAAACACCTATAAAAGAGGTTTATAAAGGAACTGTGACAGTTTTGAGTGTAGTATTACAACTCTTCTGCACACCTCCCTTTTTTTGTCTTTACCCAGCTCTGTGCCCTTTGTCTTGGCTTCTTCTCACCTTGATGCCAAGAAGCACAGAAGTGGGGAGAAGCGCACACCCCAGGGTAGCCCATCTTCAAGGAGTGTGCATTATGGCCTGTGTGCTGCCTGCAGTGTTGTCCAAGTTACTCTAGCAAAGCACCTCCCTAGTTGTATGGTGGTTTCTGATGGAGAGTTGAAGACTTCCCTGCTGTAGTGTCAGAGACAAGATGTCAATCAAGACAGAGGCTCGGGCTTCCCCAGCCCCAACGACACCCTGCATCACCTCACCAGGGTCCAAGAACACCCTGATCCAGGAGCACAACTTTAGACAACAGGTGGTTTTTGCACACAGGCCACCACGCCTCAAACTTGGTTCTTTCACAGAGGCTACAGGTTCCGAACCCTCCTGGCCCCCAATGGCGTCAGGGAAGGGAAACTTGGTGCTCAAACTCTGGGACTCTTTTCTCAAACCTACCTTTCTAATATTCTGGTCTTCCCTGCCAGCATCGCAGACATCTCTGGGAACGCCAGGGGCATTCTCTCGAGTCCGGAGGGCAAAGCAAGACATGTGGGCAGCTTTAGAGTAGTCTCGCCTGGGCGGTCAGAGGATCCCCCAGCCTCCCTGGTACGGGCCTCAGGAACTCCGGGGGCCCAGGGAAAGGCTGGAAAGCCGAACTTCGCCATCGGCCTTCGTTACAGCGCTGGCTAGAAGGGGGGGGG
>NW_008352659.1:6329386-6360923 GCF_000622305.1 Nannospalax galili | reverse complement strand
CCCCTGCCCCCCTGCCATCCAGTTGCACAGTCCAGGAAGCACCCAGAACGCGACTCAGAGCTCGCCAGCTCCTCGCAGGCCGGGAGAGGGCATCTTGAGGGGTAGCCTCCCTCTCCAGCCCGCGCCTGACATCCCCACTCCCACCCGAGGATGCCTGTCCGCAGTCGCTGAATGTCACTGCTCCCTCTTCCTCCCGATGAGGGTAGACACAGCTCCTGAGATATCCCCCACCCCCAAATTGCCGCGATAGCCAGAGGGTACAAGGCCCGGGCGAAGGACGAAGTTTGGGGCCCACACCAGCGGGAGGGGGGCGCGTTGGCGAGGACCGCACCTCAGTCCCAGACCTGGCGGGCACACTCCCCGCCCCAAACGGCCCAGGCGTCCCCATCCTCTCGCGGACACCGGCATCCCCGCCCTCCCCCGAGGGAGGCAAGAGGAGCCCCCCGGGGCGGAGGCAGGTACCCCCGGGGCGGAGACTGGGGCGGGCGGGGTCCGGGCTGCGCCCCCGGCCGGGCCAGGCGGGCTAGCGGGCGGCGCGGGGGGAGCGGGGCTGGGCGGCGCTGCCTCGGGCTCTGTGCGCTGCAGCCCGGAGCCGAGGAGGAGGAGGAGGCGGAGGAGGAGAAGGAGGCGGCGGCGGTGGGTCCCGGGCGGGGGGAGCGCGGCGCTGCGGACCCGGGCGGCTGGCAAAGGACGAGGCGGAGGCTGAGGAAGGCAGCGGGGAGACCCCGGCTGCAGCAACAAAGGGCAGCGAGCGATTGGCCGGGCTGCGGGCGAGGTTAGCCGGGGACCGGGGTGGCCGGAGGCAGCGGCGAACGATGCACGTGTTTGCAGACACGGGCGAGTGCGGAGCCGGAGGGGGGGGGGGTGCACGCCCGGCGGGTAGGGGGCTTGCTCCCCCTCGGCATGGGATGGCGAAGAGGCTGCAGCGACATCGTTCTGTCTGCACCGGCCTGGGGCTTGCAGGGTAGGGAATGTGTGTGTGTGTTTGTATGTGTGTGTATGTGCGTGTGTGTGTGTGTATATGTGTGTGTGGGGGGGCAGGATGCGAGCCAGGGGGCGGGCGAGTAGTCGCCCGGGACGGGACAGGAGAGAGGGTGGAGGAGGGGGCGGGATGGAACGCTCCGGGCGGTGCGCCCGTCCGCGCGTTCCGCCGCTGGAGCTGGCGACTGAGAACCTCGAATTTTAACTTCGCGTGCCCGCCCGCGCGCGCTCCCGCCCGCGCCCACCCCTAAATCCTGCGGCCGCCGCCAGCGATCAGCTCTCACACAAACTTTAGCAGCGGGCTAGGGGCTTTGGGGTTGAGTGGGGGAGGGGAGAGGGAAAAGGCTTCTGATTGGCGTCGCATGAAGCCAATAAGGATTCAGCGTCTCTGCTGCGGCCAGATCCAATCCATTTCTAGAGGTGGAGGGGGCGGATAGGTGGAAGTAGAGGTGGCGCGGTGTCTGTGAGAGAGAAAAAGGGCTGGGCCAATAGGTGCCCGGAAGGGGCGGGCCCAACGGTTTGTTGATTGGTACTGGCAGTCGACCCTCCCTGGGGGTGGTGCCGGAGGGGGGAGATGATGGGTCGAGAGGTGTGTCTATGTGGAGACGAGATGACCGGCAGGAACTTGCCCCAATGGGGGGCAGAGTGCTTAGTGAGTGGGTGATGGACAGGCCCGGAGGCCAACGGGTGGCCTCGAGTGTCCGTAGTCTCGTCCAATGGCCCGGCGCCGGGGCGGGGCTGCTGCTCCGGTTTAATGAGACTCCATTGGGCTGTAATCAGTGTCATGTCGGATTCATGTCAACGACAACAACAGGGGGACACAAAATGGCGGCGGCTTAGCTCCTACCCCTGGCGGCGGCGGCAGCGGCGGCGGAGGCGACGGTACCTCCTCCAGGCGGCAGCCGCGGCGTCTTCCTCAGGCAGTAGCAGCGCCCCAGACAAGAGCGGTGGTGGTGGCGCGCGGCTAGGTCTGTCACCCACCCTACGCGTCCCTAGGGGGAGGAGACTGAGCGGGCGGGGGACCCACGGGTGGTGCCGGGGGCTCGCGACGCCCCTCCCACAGGCCTCTGCGCGAGGGTCACCCCGGGGCCGCTCGGGGTCAGGCTGCCCCTGAGCGTGACGGTAGGGGGCGGGGGAGAGGGGAGGAGGGAAAGGCTCCGCCCCCGGCAGGGCCTCCGGGGCAAGGGGCGGCGCTCGGCGGCGGGGGGCGGGGCCGAGCCGGGTGGAGGCGGGCCCCGAGGAGTCGAAAGGAGGGGGCTGGGAGGGGATTTGTGGGAGCGTCTTGGTAGGATCGACGAGGGCCGGAAGAGGGTGTGGACCCGATTGGAGGGGGAAGAGGGGAGGGGCGCGTAGAGGTGGAGATGGGAGAGCAGGGAGGGACGAGGTTTTGGTGATGTGGTAAGGGGACCTAGGGCTGTGTGAGGGAGGGCAGGTGAAGTGATGCCGGCGGGCGAGTTTGCAGTTAACTGGGATCAGGCTAAAGATGAGTTTGGGTGTGGTGGATGTGGAGTTGAGAGAGCATTTGCTGCTTGGGTGTTGGATTTGGGGGGCGGTTACTGGCCCCTGAGGCAGGTCCAAATTGTTGGGAAAGCAATATCAAGCTGAGTCCTCATGTTGGAATAGAAAGAGGTTTGCTAGCCCACTGGTATATGAAACATTAAATAAAAGAAAGGAGGGTGGAATGGTTCTGCTTGGGAGTTTCCGAAAGATGATGCTAAGACACCAGGGCGCACTTAAGTGAGGAAAATAGGGGACAGAGGCTGAGTAGAATTTGAAAAATCCATTGGTAGCAGAGCATCTCCTGGGAACACGTGATTCAGAGGACTAGGGGAAAAGCTGCAGGTGTGGAGAAAAGTGGGCAGGACTAGGCAAAAGGCCTGGGTGGGTATCATCTGGACTGTGCCCTGAGTGACAGTGAAGCCAAGAAAGGTGATTGGGGGACTCTTGTTTGATAGGCTGGATGGCGTAGAGGAAACTTGAGCCAAGTCTTGAAGGTGGGGCAGGAACTGCAAGAGCACAGAGTGTCCCAGAAAGAGGCACCCTGGCTTTGGTAGTTTCGAATTTGCTAGTACTTTGGGGTGGGTAGGCTTCAGGGAGTGGTGAGACAGGGTCAAGGCAGAAGAGGGCAGGTTAAAAATGGCCCTTGTATGCACCATGAAGGAGTTTTAAACCCTACTGTTGGGAGAGAGTGTTGAGATGCAAGAGTAGAAGTTATGATGGGTAGTGATAAAGAAGTGGCAAGTGAGACTTAGTTGTGTTGGCATCATGTCAGTTCTTTGGTGTTCCAAAAAAGTGTATGTGTGTATAATACACACTTTGTGTATGTGTGTGTATGTGGTATATGTGTGTGGTGCATACACATGAGTGTGTGTGCATGTGGATGTGTGCACCTGGAGGCCAGGGCAGGATGTTAATAGGGTGTCTTCCTCTAGCCTGTTCCACCGTCTTTCCTTGATACAGGGTATCTTACTGAACTGGATCTGGCCATTTCACCTTGGCTGGCTGCTCTGCTAGTAAGCTACTGGCATTCACCTAGACCACTGGCAATGCTGGGGTTACCGGCAAGCACAGCCATGCTCAGCTAGGGATTCAAACTTTAGTTTGTCATACTTTGTGAGCATGCAGTCTTTAACCATTGAGCTATCTCCTTGGCCCCAATAAAATGTTTTTTCGGGTTTTGTTTTTGTTTTTGTTTTAGACAAGGTCTTCCTGTACTCCCAGCTGGCCTGGAACTTGCTATGTAGACCAGGCTGGACTTGATCTCACAGAGATCCACGCGCACCTCTGCCTCCTGAGTGCCGGAATTAAAGGCATATGCCACCATACCCAGCTGCACTGTACTTTAAATAGAAAGTACATCCTTCCTGGAAGATCTGTCATACCCTAAATTTTCTGATAATAACTCTAAAGCTAAAACATTTTCTTATTATTATAAATTCATTACACATGTATCAAAATGAATTTGGGCTGTTTTGTTTTTAAGAAGGAATGGGTACCAAGTCAGTAATCTCAGGTAGCAGTAGGTGGATCACATGATTAAGGTTTTCCTTGGCTTGGTATCAAGTAGCCTGGCTACACAGACTGTCTTTAATCTCCCCCAGGTCATAAAGAGCAGTCAGAACTAAAGGCCAGGTCTCCTGTTCCACATACCTAGACTTCAGTATTCCACCACACTGGGTGCCATCCTGTTCTTGATAGAACCTCCCATCAGGAGCGGTGACATCACTTTTGATGAAAGTTTTCCAAGTTAACCAAAAAAAAAAAACAAAAACAAAAACGACTGTCTTTAGATAAATAAGGCCGCGAGGCTTTACATTAAAGGCAGAGCTTAGGGATGACGTGGTCATTAGAAGTTTTGCCTTTTGACTGTAGCTGGGCCTCTGAGCAGAGTAGATGTGATGTGATTGCATTTTATCTTATGCATGACTTGTGAAGGTAGATAGAAGTTGGCAGCTGTAAAATGTGAATGAAAATGAGTAATAAAATCTAGATAACTTCATGTGTTTCAGAAACTTTCTTGGGCTTTTTTTTGTCTTTTGAAAAAGGGTCTTCTTAAGCCCCCAACTGGCCTGAAACTCGCTCTGTAGACTGGGCTGGCCTCGAACTCACAGAGATCCACCTGCCTCTGCCTCCCTAGTGTGCTACCACACCTGGCTTTCTTGGGCTTTTTTAAAAAAACATTTAATGTAAGTGTGTGCTTGTGTGTGTGTCCACGCTTGAGTGTGGAAGTCTGGACAACTTCTACCATGTAGGCCTCAGGTTGTCAGGCTTGGCAACAAGAACTTTGATCCACTGAGCCATTTTGCTGCCCGTTTCTTGGACCTTTCCTATGCCAGTTAGACAAGCCTAAGTGTTCTGGCTGGTAGTTTGTTAGCTAGTTCTATGCAGTAAGCCTTTGATTTCCCACGTGCGTAGATAGAACTGCGTTTATATTAGAGAAGGAAATTGATTAGGAAAGTAGCAAGGTGTATGTTGTAATCAGTCTGCTTGCAGAATGATAAATGAAATCTGGGCAGGAGACATTGGACGGGGAAAGAACTTTTGTATAGTCAGTCCCATCGTTGCTGGATATTTTAGTTGTTTCTGGTTTGGGGCATTATTGAGCAGCGTTACTTTGAGTATCCCTGTGCATGTCATCTGGTGCTCATGTGTACACATTTCTCTTAAGTACACCTAAGATTGGAATTGTTACTTTGTGGCCAAGGCGACCTGGTTTGTAAAGCCTGTCCTCTGCATGCTCATAGTCTGGGTTTGGATGATGAATTGTGTGGTCTGCTTGTCTTTACTTGTTAACTAGTTGAACTGTTTCCCAGAGGGGTCACCAGGGTCACACTCCCTCCAGTCTAACTCTCGGTGGTTTTAGCCAGTCTGATAAATTTTGAATACTGATCATGTTGAGCAGCTTTTTGTGTGTTAGTCATTTAGATTTCCTCATTTGTAAAGGTCCTGCTCCCTCCCCTCTTCTTGTTTAGGACTGCTTCTTTTATTGCTATTTAGAAGTTCTTCTTTTAAAAAGTATTCTTTTAGTATTTTCATTTACATTTCTTTATTGTGTGTGTGTATGTATGTGGGTGCGTGTGCCATGAAGCACGTGTGGAAGTCAGGACAACATTTGAGAGTCGGATCTCTCCTTCCACCATGTGGGTCTCTGGGATCAAACTCAGTCAAGTTTGCCAGGTTTGAGGTGAAGGCCTTTACTCCCCTTTACCTGCTGTACCATCCTGTGGCCTGAAAGTCTTTATTTACTATGAATACAAGTCCCTTGTCCTGTATGTGTGTCACAAATACCTTTTCCATCCTGTGGGTTTTTACTCTCTTTATAATGCCTTATATTTAAAAAATATTTTATTGTTTTTATTTTATGCATATGAGTGTATTACTGCATGTATATAAGTGTACCCATGTCATGCAATGCCTGTGGAGGTCAGAAGAGGGTATCTGAGTCCCCTGGAACTGGAGTTATGGATGGTTGTTAGCTGCCATGCAAGTATGTGCTGGGAACTAAACCTGGGTCCTCTGCAAGAGCAGCCAGTGCTCCTATCTGCTGAACCCTCTCTCCAGCCTGTGATGCCTTTTAATGAACAGAAGTTCTTAATTTTAATGGAGTCATATTTATTGGTTTTTTTTCTTTATGGTTAATTTAGTGCTGTTTGTGTCTTGTTTTAAAGACTCCTTTCTTACCCTGAGGTCAAAAAGTTATTCTATGTAGTATTATCTCCTGAAAGCTTTATTGACCTTTTAAGATGTGTAACTGAGTAAAATATGCTCCTCCTGACCCCAGACTTGCTGCCACAGATCTATTTTTGCCTTTCTTTGCTTTCTTCTGTACTCTGTGTTGAGTTTTTTCTTGTCTGCCGCTATAGCTAAGAGCCAGGTGCTGACTTTCCCTGTCTCTTAGGGGAAAATGGCCAGAGTTCAGCCAGATTAGATTTTACAGGTGTTTGGCTGCCTGGGCTGTGCTGTTCCTTTTCTGAGCTCCTGCTACATGTCTGCCACTGTCCTTGCTTCTTTCATCTTTGTTTCTCACTGACTCCTCCTAATAGTTCTGTAAAACATTCTTGTATTCTAATTTGTACCCACAAGAAACTGAGACTTATGTTGATTTAGTAACGTGTCTGGTATCCCACAGTTGAGGTAGCTGGCAAAGTGGAAACTAGACAGTAAACTCTCTAGAGACTTCTTATTTAAATCACATCAATTTGTTTGAATAGGATTTCTGAAGCCTATTTAAAAAAAATTGTATCAAGGGCTGGAGAGATGGCTCAGCGGTTAAGAGCACTGGTTGTTCTTGCAGAAGATCCGGGTTTGAATCCCAGCACCCACGTGGCAACTAAACAACTGTCCGAAACTCTAGTTCCAGGGGCTCCAACAGCCTCTTCTGTCCTCCGGGCATTGCACAACATGGGTGCACTTACATACATGCAGGCAATACATGCATACACATAAAATAAAAATAAAAATAATAAAAAATTTTTAAAAATGTATCAAAAACAAAACAGAATACCTACTTTACCTTTTTATTTATTTATTTTTTTGTGGTGGTAGGTGTCCAACCCAGAGCCTCTTATATGTCTTATCATTGAGTTACATTTCAGCCCCAACTAGCCTTTTTTTAAAAAAATTTCTTTTAATTTAAATTTTTATTTGTGTGTGTGTATGTGTGTGTGTGTGTGTGTGTGTGTGTGTGAGAGAGAGAGAGAGAGAGAGAGAGAGAGAGAGAGAGAGAGAGATCTGTGTATGGGTGGGCCCACAGAGGCCAAAAGTGGGCATTGGATCCCCCGGAGTTGGGAGTTACAGACATTTGTTAGCTAGGAACTGAACTCAGGTCCTCTTAACCTCTGAGCCATCTCTCTAGGCCCCAACTGTGTTGAACAATCCCCTTGAACATGGGGATCCTCCTGCCCTGGGTCCCCAAGAGCGGGGTGTACAACCATGCTTGGCCCCAAACTTCCTGTTATTGTAACATGCTCTAATTAAGGCACATAAAGAAAGTGAATAGAGTACATCCCCATATGTTATAGTAGCCAGTAGACTTCATGTGGCTTATGGAGAAGTTAGAGACAGCACATCGTTCCCAGCACTTGGGAGGCTTGAGGCAAGAAGATCCAAGTTCCAGATCAGCCTGGGTGTATGCTGCCGTGCCTGGCGTGTGTTCACTTTTAAAATAGATTTATAGTTTTCTTGATTTTTATTTTTATTT
The DNA here is from genome assembly GCF_000622305.1 of Nannospalax galili. NCBI lineage: Eukaryota > Metazoa > Chordata > Mammalia > Rodentia > Spalacidae > Nannospalax > Nannospalax galili. Next base: position 6,353,242 of record NW_008352659.1, on the reverse strand, counting down.
TATCTTTTGACAGGGTCTCCCTAGCCCAAGCCTGCCTGGAATTCACTATGTGTAGTGTAGGCTGGCTTTGGTCTCATAGAGATCCACCTGCCTCTACCTCCTGAGTGCTGGGATCAAAGGTATATGCCACCACGCCTGGCGTTATATTTTAATTAATTATTTTTTGATACAGGGTGTCTCTGTCCTAGAATTGTCCTAGAACTCACTATGTAGACTTGTCCTTGATCTCACAGTGATCCACCTGCCTCTGTCTCCAAAGTGCTGGGATTAAAGTCATTTGATACCATGCCCAGCAATTTATTTATTTTTGAGGAGAGGGTCTCACTATATAGCCCTGACTGTCCTGGAACTCAGAGAGATCCACCTGCCTCTTCCTCCTCAGTGCTGGAATTAAAGATGTGTACCACCATACCTGGCTGTTTATTTTATTTTTAGAATTTATTTATTTTAGAGGGCAAGAGGTATGCTTGTAGGAATTGATTTTTTCCTTTTACCATGTGGGTTCCGGAGATCAAACTCAGGTTGTCAGGTTTGGTGACAAGTGACTTTACTTTCTGAGCAATTTCACAGGCCCATTTTCTTGACTTTTAAAGGGGAATTCTGATTTGTTCTCTAGGTATGCAGGTTATCTGATTTAAAGACAACTAACATGGTATCCTGAAATGACTTGCCTTACTAAAATAATCCTTTTCTTGGTGTGTGTGACAATGGGGCGGGGGGTTGCATATGTGGAGGCCTGAGGTTTACAAGTGGTTGTCTTCCTAAATCTCTCCACCTTATATTTGGAGTCAGAGTCCCTTAGTTGAACCCAGAGCTCACTGATAACGCTAGTCTGGCTAGATGGACTACCATGCCCACTTGCCTTTTATGTGGCTCTGGGGAATGGGGCAAATGTCTCACCTGCTCTCCCCAGCTATCAAAACAATCCTTAAAAAATTCAGATTATTTCTTAATTTTTTTAAAAATGTGAATGAGTGTTTTGCCTGCATGTATCTAAATGCACCCATGTGTGCATTGCCCATGGAGACCAGAAGTAGGTGTTACACCCCCTGGAACTGCAGTTACAGATGGTTGTTAGCTGCCATGTAGGTTCTGGGAAACCAACTCCAGTCTTGTGGAAGAGCAGCCAGTTCTCTTAATCACTGAGCCATCTTTCCAGCCCAGATTATTTCTTTTTTTGAGACAGGGTCTCAGGCTGGCCTTGAATCTGCTATATAGCTAAGGATGGCCTTGAACCTTTGCTCCTCCAGCCAACCATCTCCCTAGTGGGATTACTGACTTCTATCACACCCAGCAGATCATTTCTCAATACATGTTCTTAGTCTTTGTCATTAAAAACCCACTAAAGCTAACTTGTAATTAGGGAGAAACCTAGAATTGAATAGAGAAATTTAAATGCTAAAAAGACACTCTAAATTTAGTTGATTATTTCTTAAGTGGAAATGTTTAGTTATCATTATTGCTAATCAGCATGCCCTGGCTCCAAAGGCCTGCTGACTTCAGATGACTTTTCATCTTGCCTCTAAAATCCTGTTTTACAAGGGATCAGATTTCCTGTGATGTCCCTAACAGTGTGATTAAATTTTAGAGACTGAAACTATCGAGCACTTCAGTGCAGGAATGACTGTGCAAATCTAATTCATAGTTCCACCAGGAGTTTTGGGACATGTCTCGGCTAATTTATGATGATGATGTTGAAACTAATCTTTGCTAGGGATTATGGAAGCCGTAATAGTTTATTGATGGTTCAGTTATTGTTTGTTGAAGCAGATTTACACAATTATAGTTTAATGACATAACAAGGATATTGTCAACTAGAAGAGCATGACATGAAAAATTAAACTTCCAATTAATATAATATGTATTAGTTGAAATGATAATTTTCATGGTGATTTAGCCTCTTAGAAATCCTTGGAAAACATTATTAGCTTATGAATTGAAAACTCTGTGCTAATGAGTAGTGGGAAGGAACTTAGTATTACTCTAAAAAGACAGGGAATTAAAAATTCGATCCAACTAATATTTTTTTGAGTGCCTGCTTTGGACGTCTATTGAAGTAGATCCATAAGTTGAAGAAGATTGGTCTTTGGAGGGATGAAATACCAGTTGCTTTGGTTTCTTTCCATCTCCTACAGTGTAGTGGATGGGTACTGTTGCTGAAGTGATTCAAGCATTTAGCAAATTTGTGTGTGTGCTGCACATGCATACATGTGTGTATGGACTTTGTGCTGTTATGTCCCCTGCTCCCCCCTTGCCTTTATTTCACGTGTCACGTGTCACAGCACTGCTGTTCTTTAGTCACTGCCAACTTTTCTCTCCTCTTGTCTTTTCCCCTCCTCCTTTTTTTTGAATCAGTTTTGCTGCATATTGTAGCTGGCCTCAAGCCTGAGATATTCCTGTCTCTGCTTTCTACCTACCTATGTAGCCCAGGCTGTTATGTAGCCCAGGCTGGCCTCATGATTGAGGTAATCCTCTTGTCTCAACCTGAGTGTTGGGATTGAAGGTGTTAGCCACTATGTCTGACATCTCTTTCCTTCCTTCCTTCCTTCCTTCCTTCCTTCCTTCCTTCCTTCCTTCCTCCTTTGTATTTTTTTTTAGAGATTTTTATTTTTATTTTATGTTAATGACTGCTTTACCTTCATGTATGTAAGTATACCTTGTGCATACCAGGTGCCTGTGGAGGCCAGAAGAGGATTTCTGGTCCCCTAGAACTGGAGTTATGGATGGTGTTAGCCACCATGTGGGTGCTGGGAGCTGAACCCAGGTTCTCTTACAAGAGCAGCCAGTGCTCATAACTGCTGAGCCATCTCCAGCCCCCTAACTTCATTTCTTTCTTTCTTTTTTTTTTTTTTTTTTTTTTTTGGTGTTTTTGACACAGGGTCTCCCTGTAGCAACTCACTATGTAGACCAGACCAGGCTGGCCTTGAACTTACAGAGACCCACCTGCCTCTGCCTCCCAAGTGCCGGGATTAAAGGTATGCGCCACCATGCCCGGCTCCAACTTCTTTTCTTATGCCTCTTCAACTCATACCTGTTCTAGGCAATAAGCTCATGGACTGTAGGCTTTCTAATAGTTTATTCTTAGCTTCTGTCTGCCCTTCATTCATTTGCTGAAAAATTCATTTGATGAATAGGCATTGAATCTCAGCACTTGGGAAGCTGAGGTATAAGAATCACCATAGGTTCAAGGCCAGCCTGGGTTATATAATGAGTTCCTGGCCAGCCTGGGCTATAGTGTAAGACCCTATTTCAAAAAACAAAACCAGCTTGGTGTGGTGGTGTATACCTTTAGTCCCAGCAGAGACAGGGAGATCTCTGTGATACAGGGAGACCCAGTCTCAAAAAGACCAATCAACAAACAAAACCCCAAACTCCCAAAGATGAATGGATTGCATCCTTCTTCCAGTGCAGTCCGAGAAAGTCCTGGGGCATGGCAGGATGAATCAAGCATAAGTTGTATTCCTAAGACTAGTATAGTCTCTGGGGTACAGAGGCTGGCGGATCTCTGTGAGGTCAAGGGTGGCCTGGTTTACATATAGGCCAGCTGGGGCTATAGAGAAACCCTTTCTCAAAAACAAACAAAGAATTGTAGTCAGTCTTGTAAGGGAAAGGAGGTCAGTGCCAAAGGAGCACAATACAAAATGAAATTCAGTGTCAAGGGAGTGGTCTAAGGAAGTAATAAGAAAGTCCTGAGAGACAGCGGTGAGTAGAGTTTGTAAGTAGAGTTTGTACAAAGGTGTTGGCTGCACTGATCCATGAGCGATTTGATTTGGTTTGGGGTGGAGTGTTCAGGCAGCTATGTAAGGTTCCTTTCTCTTTTTTTTGAGGGAGAATTTTGCTGTGTAGCCCATGTTGGTTTCAACGCTCAGTCTTTCTGCCTCAGCCTCCCCAGCACTGGGATGGGATTACAGGCATGTGGCCCTATGTCAGGTTTTCTGCATTGTCTGTCAATGCTCAGTTTACATCTTCATGTAAGGGGGGCCCACCTGTTACTCCAGACTTCTTTCTGCAATCAGAGGAAAACTTTCATTGAAGCAGATTTTATGGGGGGGGCTGATAGAATTTTTTTTTTTTTTTTTTTTTTTTTTTTTTTTTGTCTTTTTCTGAGATAGGGTCTCCCTGTAGCCCCATCTGTCCTGGAACTCACTATGTAGACCAGGCTGGCGTCGAACTCACAAAGATCCATCTGCCTCTGCCTCCGAAGTACTGGGATTAACGGCATGCGCCACCATGCCCGGCCTGATAGAATTATTGAAGTAGAGGTGTTGGGATTATAATACATGTGCCACCAGGCCCGGTTTGTGTTGGTTGTTTTGAGACAGGATCCCCTGTAGAACAGGTTGACCTCAAACTATAGGTAACCAAGGTTGACACTGAACTTCTGAATTGCCTAGCTTTACCTACTAACTGCTGGGATTATAGGCTTGTACTGCCAAGCCTGGTTTTTGTTTTTTAAATTTTTTTTTTTTTTTTTTTTTTCCTTTTTGAAGCAGGGTCTCCCTGTAGCCCCAGCTGTCCTGGAACTCACTATGGAGACCAGGCTGGCCTTGAACTCACAGAGATCCCCTGCCTCTGCCTCCCAAGTGCTGGGACTACAGGTGTACGTCACCATGCTCGGCTTGTTTTTTAAATTATTAATTATTTATTTTTATGTGTATGAGTGTCATGCCTGCATGTATGTAAGTGCACCGGTGTTGTGCAATGCCTACAAGGACAGAAGAGAGCGTTGGATTCCCTGGAACTGGAGTTATTGTCATGTGGGTGCTGAATTTGAACTTGGGTCTTCTGCAAGAGCAGCCAATGCTCTTAACTGCTAAGCCATCTCTCTAGCCCACCAAGCCTGGCCTTATGAAGTGCTAGGGATGGTACCCTGGGGTTTGTGTGGGTTAGGAAAGCACTCTACTATCTGAGCTACATCTCCAGTCTCTCAGCTCTTGTAGTTTTTAAAAACGTAGTTTAATAGTTTATGGAGATGAAATTCATATAACATAAGAGTTTTTTGTTTTGTTTTGTTTTGTTTTTGAGGTAAACTTTCAGTTTGCAGTTCAGGCTGACCTGCAACTCACTGTATAGCCCAAGTGGGCCTTGAACAATCTGCCTACCTCAGGCTCCCAAAATGCTAGGATTACAGATGTGAGCCACCATGCCTGGTTGTGCACTGTTTTAAAAGTGAATAACTCAGTAGCATTTAGTGCATTCAGTCTTGTTTGACTACCACCTCTACCTATATCCAAGACGTTTCCATCTATCCAAAGTAAAATCCCTCACCTGCTGAACAGTTTCGCCCTACATCTAGGCATATTTTGCTTGTGGATTACACATGAATGTTCTATAAGTGCAAGGTCTGATCTTTTATGTCTGGCTTCCTTTACAGTGTGTTTCAGTGTTCATCTCTGTTGTACCAGAGTAGGTTAGTACTTCATTCTTTTTTGTGGCTGAATAAGTCCAGTGTATGGATCTGTTATATAACTTTTATCTGTTCTGCTGTTAGGGACCTTTGGGCTGTTTCCACCTTTGGGTATTGTGAACAGTGCTGCTGTGAAGATGTTTTTCCTATATCTTTTTGAGAAGCTGTTTTCAGTTTTTCTTCAGGGATCTACGTGGAAGTGGCCGTGTAGGATCATATGGTAATTCTCTGTTTACCTTTGTTTACCTTTCTGAGGAACAGGAGCTGCAGGGCTTTGCTGTTTCCTAGTTGTTTTGTTTTTTTTTTTCGGTCTTTTTGAGACAGGGTCTCCCTGTAGCCCCAGCTGTCCTGAAACTCACTATGTAGACCAGGCTGGCCTTGAACTCACAGAGATCCAACTGCCTCTGCCTCTCGAGTGCTGGGACTAAAGGCATGCGCCACCATGCCCGGCTCCTAGTTGCTTCTTATGTACTGTCTCCAGCTCAGTTCTGTTTCCCACAGCCCCTACCGCAGAGCTGCATAAAGGGAAAGAGCATCCAGTTGCTCAATGTTTGTTGGGTAGTCTTTGACTAATGTTTATAATCTCACCTCCCAGTTTACATGTTTCGTGCTTAAGCATTAATTTTAGGGGGAATACATGCATTCAGGGCTTGAAATTTAGTTAGCAAGTACCACCATGTGGATGATGTCTGATGTCAGACAGTAGATATTTCTAAACCGAGGATGCTATTTTGAGCCATTGTGTCACTTGATGGTGGTGAGTGGTGATAGAGGAAAAAAAAGTTAAGGTTCCCCACATTAACAGTCTATGTTGTGTTTTGGAAGATATTGTTAAGATGTGTGGATGTTCGCTTAGTTACACAGTGGACTCTGAAAAAATCCTGGAGCTTATAGAAGTAAGGGAGCTAAAAATAGCAAGTCAAACCCAGGGCGACAAAAGAGTAAACTCTACTATTAATCTTTATTTTTTTCTACCACTGTTTTTGGCACATCTATAACCTCATGGCTTGAATGTTATGACACAGATTTTGAAATAACAAAAGCTTTAGTACAAGCTTAGAGGAGGCCTCTCATAATACTTGCTATCAGGATATTTTGAGTCTTCTTGTGCTGACATGAATATTTCTGAATAGTGTTGATATTTATATAGTAGTGAAGCTAAAGGCTCTGTGTGGGGCTAAACTCTTCTAGATCTGTTTAGAATAGTTTGTAATGAGTGCTGTGAGTGGTGTTGTAAGACTACATAATATAACCATGTAATTTGCTGGTATTCCTAGGTAAAGATAAAATGATTCACAATCTTAAAAAATAGAAGAATCTGATTTGCTGAAGCATGAATCTGAATTAATTTGGAAAGATTTGCCACCTTTTTGATAGCCTTTTACTCTTTCAACTTTTTATAGAAAAAAATGAAAAGAGAATAATGATTTTAAGGTTTTAGTTTGTGATTGAGTGAACTATCTACTCATCAGATGAGTCCCAGTGTTCTGAGAAAGAGGAGTGGTATAGATAATTCTGAATCAGGGGAAAAAAATCATTTCTGTTTGCCTTTTGAATTAATTATGCTTTTTTTTTTTTCTGTAGATTTGTCTTTCTAGTTAAGATACTGCTTACGCCAAAATGAAATTGGTTTTCAATCTGTTCTCTTAGCCTTATACCAGTTTACAGTGGGACCAGGGGGATGTCAGAAACAAATCAACCTAAGATTAAAAAATTTGCAGTGGATAATATACAAAGTGGATAATATACATGTGTTTAGCTGAGAATTGGCAACAGATAAGAGAGTTCTGATTTTGCTCCTTTTCCTGGCTGTGTATTTTTTTTTTAAACACTGTGATTCTGCTTGTAGCAGAGAGCCGCTGAGTTACATCTGCTTCTGCCTAATTAACTCTGTTGGTTGGTGTCAGATGAGAGCTAATTTTGAGATTAAATTGAGGAGAGGGGTGTGTGCTGATGGCTGGGGGAGGGGAGAAGGAGGATCTAAGGTTGTCTGGTTGTTTTGTGTAAGATCAAAATAAAGTTATTCGCAGTTGCTTTTAAGTTTATTTTTTGTCTTTGAAATGAAAATGATCACTGTGTCCTGAAATGGGGCCTGTGTTGATACGCATCTATTACTATGCAAGTGGTATATCCTTCTCTAGGTAAAGCTGTCAGTCATGTCTTCGGTAGCTCAGGAAGTGTCTAGTGCTAGATGGCCTTTGGGACAAACAGTGAATACTGCCTGGGAAAGTTAGTGCTGTTCCTAAGACAAACTGTTGAACTCTATTCTCTCCTTCCCCCAACCCCCCAACAAAAAAGCTATATTTGCCTGGCCATGTGGGTAATAGGGCTTGTCACAAACCTAATTTACAATTTGGAGAATGTGCACATGGACTGAAAGTGGAGAGATGAAGAGGTTAGCATGGTCTCTGAGCAAGGAAGGCAGGAGAGTTTGTTATGCTTCATTATTATTATTATTATTATTTTAATTTTATTTTTATTTTATGTGTATGAGTGTATTGCCTGCATGTATGTGAGTGCCCCTGTGTCGTGCAATGCCATGGAGGTCGGAAGAGGGCTTTGGATTCCCCTAGAACTGGAGTTAAGGATGGTTTGTAGCCGCCATGTGGGTGCTGGGAATTGAACCCGGGTCCTCTGCAAGAGCAGTCAGTGCTCTTAACCGCTGAGCCATCTCTCCAGCCCCTGCTTTATTATTTTTATTTTATGTGTATGGGTGTGTTGCCTGCATGTGTGTAAGTGCAGCTGTCATGCAATGCCCACAGAGGTCAAAAGAGGGCTTTGGGTCCCCTGGAACTGGAGTACAGTTGGTTGTTAGCCTTCATGTGGGTGCTGGGAACCAAACCTGGGTCCTCCCCAAGAGCAGACACTGCTCTAAACCACTGAGCCATCTCTCTCACCCACCTCTGTGGATTTAAAAAAAATTAATTTGTTATTGTTGTATGTGTGCCATGGCGTACACATGGAGGATTTGAGACTTTGGAATCAGTTTTCTCCACCTTCAAGTGGCTCCTGAGGGTTGAACTCTCAACTCTAGGGTTTGGTGGCAAGCCCTTTTACCTACTAAGCCATCTCTCTAGTCTATAATGCAGTCATGTTTTCTTTTTGGTGATATGTGAAAAAAAAATTTGGAGAGGAGATGTTGCTTAAAAAAAGTGAAACTAGCCAGGTGTGGTGGTGCACGCCTTTAATCCCAGCACTAGGGAGGCAGAGGCAGCTGGATCTCTGGTTGTCAGCCACCATGTAGGTGCTGGGAACTGAACCCGAGGCCCTCTGCAAGAGCAGCCAGTGCTCTTAACTGCTGAGCCACCTCTCCAGCTCCCCAGACTCTGTCTTTTTGCTTTTTGGGTTTTTTTTTTTGTCTTTTTGAGACAGGGTGTCCCTGTAGCCCCAGCTGTCCTGGAACTCACTATGTAGACCAGGCTGGCCTTGAACTCACAGAGATCCGCCTGCCTCTGCCTCCTGAGTGCTGGGATTAAAGGTGTGTGTGCTTCTTTTGCATTTTTAATATGTAAAATGTCAGTCTTGCTGAAACGTGTTGGTAGCATATATGAATGATTATTTTAATTGTGGTAAAAGCTTGTCATGCAGGTGTACTTTGGGTGTTTATTACTTATCAAATATTTTGCTGTACTGTATGCTCACTTGCATATGTGTCCAAAATGACTAATAGCAAATTGGACACTCCTGTGACCTCCTCAGTCTCTTCCTACAGTTGTATTTTGTGCAGTCAAATTAAATTAGTTGTGATTCCGCCAGAATACATGATGAAAGATGAAATAATTACTTAGATACAGTGAAATGTCTTCTAATGAAATTTTGCTCCAAACCATTTCACTTTGGAAAGATCAGTTTCCTATTCTAAATGTTCTGACACAGACTGATTCCTGTGCTCTGTGTGGTTGCTCAGCAAGAGTGAATGATTTTATTTCTAAACACAGTGTTCCAAGTCTAACATTTTTGTCAATGATTTGTGTAATGGCACAAAAGAGAGTGCTTATTAGATTTGCAGATGACATAGATGACAGAGTCAAGATTCAAAACAATCATTAGCAGGTTAGAAGACAGACTCAAACCAACAAGATGAAATTGAACTGTAATAAACTTTAAATCCTAGCATTTAAAAAGCCAGGGGTGGTGGTGCTTGCCTGTAATCTCAGTACTTGGAAGACTGAGAAAGGTTTGCAGTGAGTTTCAGGCCAACTTCAGCTACATAGTGAATACCAGGCCAGCTAGGGCTAGCAAGACCCTGTGTTAAAAATCACCACCACCAAAACCCCAAAAAGAACCAAATGACAACAGCAGCAAAAAAATCCCAGCATTAGCTGGGCATGGGTGTGGTGGTGCACGTCTTTGATCCTAGCACTCAGGATCAGGTGGATCTCTGTGAGTTCAACCAGCCTGGTACGTACTGAGTTCCAGGTTGGCTGGGGCTACAGGGAGACGCTGCCTCAACAACAACAACAACAACAACAACAACAACAAAAAAAAAAAGCCAAAATGCCAGCATTTTAATTTGTGCAAGGTAGAGATGGAAAGATTTAGGTTGACAAATTCTTGGAAAAAAGATCTGGGCATTTTGGTTGGGCTGTGTGCAGCATGGCCAGTGTGACAGGGTTGCTTAGGAAGTCCCTGTAAGTTTGTGTTGTACTTATAATTGAATAATGCCCAGATTGCCACAGTTTTAAGGTGGATATTAGTGACTAAGAGAAGGCAGTCCTTGAGACCAAGGATATATGGAAGGGTGAGGGAACTGATATGAGTGGTTTGTTAAGGGAAGGCTAAAGGTAGAGTGGGGTTGGTTGTTAGTGGTTTTTAGAAAGATACTTATTTTCAAATATTTGAAGGCCTGTCATGTTGAAGAAATAGTAAAAATGCCTTGGGATTGTTCCAGGGGAACTAGAACTAGTGGGTAGAAGTCATTGGCAGAGTTTTGCTCCTGTGAGCCAGAAAAACAGTACAGTTAGAGCTGTCGATCAGTGCACTGAGCTACTGCAAAAAAAGTGACAAATTTTCAATCATTGGAAGTATTTTAAGTAAAGATTTGTGACCAGTCTGTTAGGGATCGTGGCTAAAGACCTTTTACTGCGTAACTGAAGGTTGGGCTGGACCTCTGAAGTCTCATGGACTCCAAGTTTCTGAATCTCAAAGAAAAATTGAAGGAAACCTACAGTTTACTAATCCACAGAGAGGCCTACCGTCTCTGTGCCTCTGCTGTTTGGTCAGGAAGAGTTCAGTGGCCCAGTTGTTTTCAATAGCACTCCAGGAGCCTTGAGTGTAAATGTTCTGTTCTTTAGTATTTGGCTAAAGGTTTGTTTGTTTTAGCCTCAGCTGGCCTGGGGCTTGCTATGTAGACCCTGCTAGCCTTGAATTTAGAGAGATCCACCTGCCTCTGCCTCCCAAGTGCTGGGATTAAAGGCCTGTGCTACCACACCCAACCCTGGCTAAAGTTTTTGAGAAGAAATACTTTTTTCTCCTTTTAGGTATATTCATTCATCTAAGTCAATAACAAGAAAGCTTTAATTTTGTATTTCATGAGACATTTTTCAAAGTCTATGGGCATTGCATTTAGTAGAAGTATAATAATAGATAGTTATGTATATTGAATATTAGATACTATATGCACTTAGTCCTCCAAACAATCCTGCCAGAGATATATGGTAGTCCTCCCTTATCCCTGCTTTCAGTTACCAGCACTTATTTAACCTCAAACCAAAAGTATTCATGTAAAATTCTAGAAATAAGCAATGTGTTTTTTTTCTTTTTTCTTTGTAAGTTTTAAATAAGCTTTATTAGAGTATATTGATTTCTATTATTGTTGTTAATTCTTACTGACTTTTTCTCTGTAGTCCCAGCTGACCTGAAACTCACTATATAGACCAGGCTGTCCTTAAACTCAGAGATCGGCCTGCCCCCCCCACCCCAGTGCTGGGATTAAAGGCATGCACCACCATGCCCCTCCTCAATCTCTTACTAATTTGTAAAGTTTATTGTTGGTATGCACATATAGGACAAAAGCAGTCTAGTATATATCTAGGTTCAGTATCTCTGGTATTTCAGGCATCCCCTGGGGACCCTGGAACATGTGCCTTTGGATGAGTGGAGAATACTTCACTAGTTCAGCCCCCAGGGAAAGTGACTAGTGGCTCAGCTTTCTCCACTAGACATGTGTAGTATCTCTGCAGAGGCAGAACTAGATGAAGCAGCTGTGGCTTAGGTGAGAACCGAGTCAGCCTTAGATGCTGAAATAATGGTGCTTGAGCCTTAAGTCTGTGATTGATTGTGGAAAATTCGAGAAGTAAACAATAAAGTTTCTTTTCTTTTTTTTTTTTTTGTAAGTTTTAAATAATCTTTATTACAGTATATTGTTTGGTTTTTGTAACATTGGGGTTATATTGGGTGAGCACTATCTTTCTTTGAGCCTTTTACATTTAGAATTGTGCTGAAGATTAAATGACACATTTTATGTTTGTTGAGTATGAAGTTGGTTTCATATGGCTCAGACTGGCCTCAAACTCCTTATCCTTCAACCTCCCCCTTCCAGGTACTGGGATTTCAGGCTTGTGCCATCAGTGCCTGGGAAAACCACAAGTTATGTGGTATGTGAGCATGCTGTAAACTTTTTTTATCTTTTTGAGACAGGGTCTCCCTGTAGCCCCAGCTGGCCTGGAGCTCACTATGTAGACTAGGCTGGCCTTGAACTCACAGAGATCCGACTGCCTCTGCCTCCCGAGTGCTGGGACTAAAGGCATTCGCCACCATGCCTGGCTGCATGCTGTAAAGTTTATAGAAAGGGTTAAGATGGGGGGGCAGGTGTGTACTGGCTGGGTGTGGTGGTGCACGCCTTTGATCTCTGGGTTCAAGGTTAGCTTGGTCTCATAGTGAGCTCTAGGCCAGCTGAGGCTACAGGGAGACCCTGTGTCAAAAAGACCAAAAAAAGAGAAAAGATTATGCACTGATCTTCCAGAGGACCTGAATTCATTTCTCAGCATGCATGTCAGGTGACTCGCAACTGCCAGCTCCAAGGGATCCAATGCCTGTAGCCTCGCCTCCTTGGGCAGCTAAACATACACTCATAAACACATATTTAAAATAAAATAGCTCTTTTTCTAAAAACAAGATGAAGGTGTTACTGGAGAGCAAGATTCCAACATAGGTATGGCTCAGTTCCTAGGCCAACCAGGGCTGTACTCAGTACGAGATTGCAGATCTGGAGTGGATCATGTACACCAGGAGTCTGGAGAGTGCTACTGCCACTGTCCAGCTGGAACCAGGTTATAGAAATTTGCTTCCTATTGAGGTGTGAAATGGGCAGTAAGATAACTGGAACATACATTATTTAAAGGTAAAGGGTTAGGTTACTGCATTGGTTTCAGCTTTCCCGCCTTTATTATAGACCCTGTGCAGTATCTGACCCATGGATGTAGTTAGGTTGGAAACTTTCTTATGCGTGAGGTGGGAAATTATTGTGCTTTGCTTTTTTAAGTTTAAGATTTTTTTTTTGAGACAGGGTTCCACTATGTAACCCTTACTGGCCTGGAGCTTGCTATGTAGACCAGATTTCTCAAATTCACAGAGATCTCCCCTACATTTGCCTCTTGAGTATTAAGACTAATGCTAGGACTAATGGTGTGTACCAGCATTTCTGGCTGCAAGTGTAAGGATTTTTTTGAAGTAAGTTTAATGAATTTCCATTTATTTATTTATTAAACACATGGTCTTACTATATATTCCTGGCTGACTTTGAATTCTCTATGTAGGCCAGGCTGGCCTTGAACTCAGAGATTCATCTGCTTTTGCCTCCTGAATGCTAGGATTAAAGGTGTGCATTGCCATACCCAGCTTGTGTCCCGTTTTTTAATGTTTATGTCTGTAGTAGACAGGTACCTTTGAGTGCTTTCACATGACTTCATTAACTTTGATACAGGAACCCATTATTTATTTATTTATTTATTATTTTTATTTTATGTGTATGCATGTATTGCTTGCATGTAGGTAAGTGCACCGTGTCAGGCCACGCATGTCGTGCAATGCCCACGGAGGTCAGAAGAGGCTGTCAGATCCCCTGGGACTGGAATTATGGACAGTTGTTGGCTGCCATGTGGGTCCTGGGATTTGAACCTGGGTCTTCTGCAAGAACAACTAGTGTTCTTAACCGCCGAGCCATCTCTCCAGCCCCCCCCCCCTTTTTTTTTTTTTAACATTCTAAGTTTATGTATTTTGTGTGTTGGGGGAGGTGTATACCACAGCATGAGTGTGGAGTTCAGAGGACAATTTGGGAGTGAGTTCTCACCTTCCACTATGTAGGTCCCAGGGATTGAACTCAGGTCATCAGGCTTGGTGCAGGCGCCTTTACTTGCTGAGCCATCTCATCAGCATGTAGAGTCCATTATTCATATAACTTAGATGTGGTCTCTTATTTTTTTGGTCTTTTTAAGACAGGGTCTCCCTGTAGCCCAGCAGGCCTGGAACTTGCTTTGTAGACCAGGCTGGCCTTGCTTTCATAGAGATCTGCCTGCCTTTGCCTCCCGAGTGCTGGGATTAAAGGCATGTGCCACCACATCTGGCCATCATAAATAAATTTTAAAGATCCTGAAAAAAGTTTCCTTCGTAGACTGTGTGACTCAATTTTCACTGTTACTGTGTTATACGATACCTGCCTGCCACTGTGGTCATTTTGCATCTGAAAAAATAATACTGAAGAATCTTTTACTTTTAGAAGTTCCATTATTAAGAGCTTTTCTCTCCTTTTTATTCTTTAAGGTCTTGGTTCCCTGAAGATGTCTTTCACTTGAAGAGTGAAGTCCTTCCTGTTGGTAGACTACAACAACTGTCAGCATTGCCTGTCTCTCTCTTTTGAATCTCTTAAAGGATGGATGTTCCTGAGATGTTGCTTAATATGGTCTAGAATACTCTATTTGTTGAATTGTAAATGACATTTAAATGTGCAAGTTCTGATAAATACAAGGAAAATCTCTATGGGTAACTTTGGTATTGAAGAAGTCATTTGTCAACCATGGTAAAACTTGCAAACCCACTTTATACAGAGTGGATTCTTGAAGCTATACAGAAAATCAAAAAGCAAAAGCAAAGGCCTTCTGAAGAGAGAATCTGCCATGCGGTCAGCACATCCCATGGCCTGGATAAGAAGACAGTCTCTGAACAGCTGGAGCTCAGTGTTCAGGATGGCTCAGTTCTCAAAGTCACCAACAAAGGCCTTGCTTCTTACAAGGACCCAGACAATCCTGGGCGGTTTTCATCAGTTAAACCAGGAACTTTTCCTAAGTCAACCAAGGGATCTAGAGGACCATGTAATGATCTCCGAAATGTGGATTGGAATAAACTTTTAAAGAGAGCAATTGAAGGACTCGAGGAGCCAAATGGCTCCTCCTTGAAGAACATCGAGAAGTATCTCAGAAGTCAGAGTGATCTCACAAGCACCACCAACAACCCAGCCTTTCAGCAGCGCCTGCGACTGGGAGCCAAACGTGCCGTGAACAATGGGAGGTTACTCAAAGATGGGCCACAGTACAGGGTCAATTATGGGAGCTTTGATGGCAAAGGGGCATCCCAGTGTCCCAGTGCTTTTCCGTCCTCACTCCCACCTGTCAGCCTTCTACCCCATGAGAAAGACCAGGTAGGTGGAAGAAGAATGCTTATATTTGAAATAATGCTTTTTGACTTTTAAGATTTCTTATGGACAAAAGTTCCAAATGGAATTTGGTAAGATCAACATTTTTTGCTTTAAAGCAGGTTTTATAGTTTTATAGTATGTTTCACAGTATGCATTTTTAAATCATTTTATGGTGTACTGAGGGCTTCCTCATTGGTTGACTTCGTTTACTAGAATAATCATGTGACTTTTTTGTAGACTGTAATTGCTAGATTCCGCTGCCTCAAGACAGGATTACATGTATTTCAGAACCCTAAGAAAGGATGTTGTGAATTTGTTCGGTCATTGTTCTTTTTAGAGAAGAAAAATCTCTGGGCTTCTTTTAATACTGATAATCTTTGCATTTTTGGAATTGTTTTAGCATGTGACTTCTGTTTCAATTTAAAGTCATTTATTACCGTTAAGTTCTTGGTGGATGTTGGTGAATGTTTATTTTGTCTCCTGTGGTATATTTTCTTTTAAAAATATTTCTTTTAAAATTATGTTTATTTATTTAGTGTGCATATGTTATGTGTGTGGGTACCACAGTGCACATGTGGAGGTCAGAGAGTAATTGCAGGGGTCAGTTCTCTCCTTCTACCATGTGGGTCCTGGAGAGCCATGTCAGGTTGGCAGGCTTGGCAGCAAGCCTCTACCCACTGAACCATCTTGCTGCTTTAGCATCTTATGCTTTGATGTCTCTAGACCTTATGTTATTTTTATAGCAAATAAATACACCGCAGAGCTCTCCTTCCATTAATGCTCTGATTTTAAGTCTTTGGTTAAGTAGGATTTTCTTGGTTTTATTCTAGAACTACAGAATTCACCTCCCAAAGTAAAACTGAGGTAGAACAGCACATTGTTTATAAATCAAATCCTCTAGTATTTGGACTCCTTATTTGGCCTTTGGTTAAGTACATTCATTGATAGCAGGTAATGTTACATCTTTAAACCATTAACCATTGCTAACAGAAAAAGTAACTGCATCTGTAAATCTGTGTATTTAGAAAAGCCCAGGTGTTAGGGCTTGATATGTAGCTCAGTGGGAAAGTGTTTGCCTGCCTTGCACAAGGCTCTGGGTGCTATGCTAGCTCCCAGGGGATCCAGGTGTTGTTAGAAAAGCTGATTTGCTTTTGTTCTTTGAGTATTGAGAGCCCCTGAAGGGGCCTTGTTTCTGAGTTTAGCTGGTAAGGGCCTAGCTCTAGAAGCCAAGTAGGATCAGGTCTAAACCCTGGAATTTGTTTGTTAACTATATTTGTACCTTTCTAATCTTCTATAACATTTATTTACCTACTGATGGTAATTGTATTCCTTCTAATATAGTAGGGAAATTATGAAATTTTCTTCTAACATTTGTTTAAAAAATTACAGAAGGTGACTCAAATCCCAATTCTGTCAAACACAGCCATTTTAGACACCTCTGTTTTTCCTTATTTTATTTATTTATTTATTATTTTATTTATTTTGAGACAGGGTCTTACTGTGTAGCCCTGACTGGCCTGGAACTCTGTGTAGACTAGGCTGGTCTAAGACTGAGAGATCTGCCTCCTGAGCACAGAGATGAAAGGCATGCACTACCACACCAGCCTGATTATATTTGCTTAATATATATATAACTGTAAGCTGGGCGTGGTGGCATAATCCCAGCACTCAGGAGGCAGAGGCAGGCAGATCTCTGTGAGTTCAAGGCCAGCTTGGTCTACATAGTGAGTTCCAGGACAGCTGGGGCTACAGGGAGACCCTGTCTCAAAAAAACAAAAAAAAAAAAAAAGTGTGTGTATATATATATATAACTGTAAGACAGGTCAAAGCTTTATAAGTCCTAGGTATATGGTCTAAGTTTAGGTAGTTTTAGCAACTGTGTAGTGTGCTTCAGTAGTCTTATCTATCATCAGGAGCATTTTGCATGTGATGGAGGAGTCAGTACTCCTCGCACAGTGCCTCCCACCTTCTCTTTAACCTTGCTCATCATTTCTTGCCAACCTTCTCATATTTTTCAGGCAGCATCTGTACAGAAATATTTTTAGTCTAAAGGAAAAGTCATATTTGAAAGTGTCTAGGATTGTGAACAGAGTGATTTATAGCTTAGCATGCAATCTCCACTGCTCCTTACGTGATGTGGGTCTCTAAATTGTCCAGTTAGCGTCATCATTTAACAAGGAAAGCTGAGAAAAACGTGGCCTAGCATATTTGGTTGCTGAAATTTGGGGATTAATTGTGTCAAGTAATCATAATCTAGTATTTTTTGGTGGTTATGTTATCACCTCACAGAAATTATAATCTAAATTTTTCCTTTTTAGTAGGACCTCACAGTGTATGTAGTGAAGACTGGCCTGGAACTCACTCTGTGTCCCAGGCAGGCATCAGAGTCTTTATCCTTCTGCTGTTTCAACCTCTTGAGTGCTAGGATTACAGGCCCGTGTCACCATACTTGTCTATAACCTAATTCCTTTTTTTTTTTTAAGACAGGGTCTCCCTCCCTATAGCCCTAATTGGCCTGGAACTGGCTAAAGTCTGGCCGCCATCTCACAGAAATCCCCCTGCATGTGTCTGGGATTAAAAGATTAAAAGGTGTCGGGAGTGCTGGCGCACACCTTTTCTCCCAGCACTCAGGAGGCAGAGGCAGAGGCAGGCAGATCTCTGTGAGTTCAAGGCCAGCCTGGTTTACATGGTGAGTTCCAGGCCAGTTGGGGTTACAGGGAGATCCTGTCTCCCTGTCAAAAAAAAAAAAAAAAAAAAAAAAAAAAAAAGATCAAAAGGTGTATACTACTACACCCCGCCTACAATCTAATTCTTCAAAAAAAAAAAAATTTAATTAAATGCCTTCTCAAACAAAAGGAAAAGAAAATATTTTCAAGCCAATTTGGTAGCAGGTTAATATTGTACGTAACAACAGTTTTTCCTTGAAAATTTTAATTATTACATCATAATGTCTTGCCCTTTATGATTAAAAGTGCTCAGTAGTTCAAAATTGTGTAATGTATATCCCTAAGGAAATATAATAGAATTTTTTTTTATTCCAAAGAGAGGCAATTTTTAACACATTTTTTCCAGAAATAACTTGAAGCAACTTACATTAAAATATATATACAATGAAGTTTAAGGGGGGGAATGGAATAAGAAATCAAAGACCAAAGGATTTGCCAATATGGGGTCAACTTTGGTGGAATAATGAAGGTTTCCATTAGCTCTATTCTTTTTCCTTTTTTGAAAATACTAATTAGTTTATTGGGCTTGCTTATTTGTTATTTTTCTTTTATGTATATGAGTGTATTGCCTGCATGTAGGTAATGGCACCAGTGTCTTGCGTTGCCACAAAGGTCAGAAGAGGGTGTTGGATTCCCCTGAGACTGGAGCCACAGACAGTTGTTAGTAGGCATGTGAGTGCTACAAATTGAACTTGGGTCTTCTGCAAAAAGAGCAGCCAGTGCTCTTAACTGCTGAGCCATCTTTCCAGCCCCAGAAATAGTTCTTTCTTATACTATAACCATACTGTGCCTGTGACCCTAGAACTTGGTAGGTGGAGACAGGAGAATCATGAATCTAAGGTTTTCTTCAGCTATATACTGAATCTGAGGCCAGCCTGGGCAACACGTGATCCTGTCTCAAAAAACCCAATAACAGACCCATGATGTACTAATTATTGACCTTGGATAATTCTTGCTTAGGCTGCTGAACTTAGATCTCTATGTGTATTGATCGTTCTATTATTTTGTGCAAACAGAACCTTTTTTTGAGACAGAATCTTTACTATGCAGTTCTGGCTAGCCTGGAAGTTGTTATGTACACACAATAGCCTTAATAGCACTTCTCCTGTCTCTGCTTCTTGAGTGCTGAGATTTCAGATGTGGACCTTTTTTGAAAAAGGTGGTCACTGGTTTTGCTATGCTGGCAGTTGTAGGGTGTGCATTGTAGGAGGAAATTTAAGACACATTTTAAATTTTGTTTTATTTTTCAGTACTAGGTTTTCATATTTGCTGGGCACACTGTACCGTTGAACTGTACCCCTAGTCTTTATTTTAAAAATGTGTGTCTTTGTATGTGGCATATGCATGTGCATGTATTCCTAAGTACATGTGTGAGTATGCTTATGGAGGCCAGTGTTGGATGCTGACTGTCACTGTCCTCTATTGCTCTCCACCTTAGTTTTTGAGACAGGGTCTCTCACTGAACCCAGAGCCCACCGATTTGGCTAGATTGGTTGCCAGCAGTCTCCAGGGGTTCTCCTGCCAGGATTCTAGGTGTGCACCTGCTAGCCTAGCTTTTTACATGAGTGCTGGGGATCCGAACTAAGGTTCTTGTGTTTGAGCAGTGAACACTTAACCATCAGAGTCACCTCTCCACCCCCATTTTTTAAAAAAAAATTTATTATTATTTTATTTTATGTGTACGGGTATATTGCCTGCATGTATGTAAGTGCACCCGTGACATGCAATGCCGTGGACGTCAGAAGAGGGCTTCCGATTCCCCTGGAACTGGAGTTAAGGACGGTTCATAGCCGCCATATGGGTGCTGGGAATCAAACCCAAGTATCTCCAGCCCCCATTTTTTTTAAATTGAGACATTATCTAAGTAAGTTGCCCAGGCTGGCTTTGAATTGTTGATCCTCCTGCCACAGCCTTCCTACTAGCTGGAATTCCAGGTATGTGTTACATATCTGGCAAAATTTAGGATATAAACTGGGTGTAGGGAGGCAGAGGCAGGCGGATCTCTGTGACTTCAAGGCCAGCTGGGGCTACAGGGAGACCCTCTCTCAAAAAGACAAAAAAAAACAAAAAAAAAGGTGTAATTGCTGGCACTCTTCCAAGTGCTTCACATTTATTATCTCCCTGAACATAATAGTTACGGGGAGGATGGAGATCATTGTACCTGTTTTGCAGATGAAAACCTAAGGTTCAAAGCTTAAGCAGTTTGTCCAAGGTCAATAGAGCTAGTAAATGGTCAAGCCAGGTTTCCATCCAGAGACTCTGATGTTTCTTTCTGCCCAGCCATCTACTAGTCAGCAGCACTGGGGGCTTTTCATGTGGGATAAAAGCCTCTTCCAGTTCCTAATGTGTTCAGAAGCAGTTCCCCTCCAACCCCCCAACAAATAGATTTCCAGCGTTTTAAATTTGGCAGTTACAATAAGCTTATTATCGTTTTTCAAGCAGGTACAATTTATAATATTAGCAAAATGGAAATGCAGGAGGGAAAGTAGTAAATCCATGTCTAATTAGATTTAACATCATCATCTTTCCTCCGCATGGCTGCTGGGCGGTACAGTGCGGGCTCCAATAGAAGGGCTCCTTCCTTCTCAGATGTAATTGCACATCTTCTGATAGTCTAGAATTCAAATTGGGTATTACCATACTGGCTCTTTAGCATAACTCCTTTGTATTTATTTAAGCAAGGTTTCTCTGGTGAGGTGATATGGAAATGAATTAAACCACCAAAGATAAAACTTTATCGACTTGGTGAGGGAACTCCTAAAGGATAGTATTAATATTTCTCATTAAAAGTGGTAAAGCTCAATTAGGTTAGATTATGAGGACTTTAGAAAGTCAAATATTTTAAGAGAGACTTCCATTATTACTATACTTCGTAGCAGTAAGATTTCATTTGAACATTTGGGTTTTTAGCATTTTTAGAAAATCAGTTTAGTTCAATTTTAAGCAGACCCCTTAGTATTCTGCTTTATTGAGAAATACCGTCCTAAAATTTATTAAATGTCAAACCTTGGTATATTTCCAGTAGAGTGTACAATAGGGGAGCTCTTATTCTAAGCTGGTATCTTTGGAAGGTGGGACATTTCTAATATCCAGTAGGACTTTTGGTTTTTTTTCGTTAGGAGAAATGAAAAAAACTGTCAGATGCTGATAAAAAACATCGAAAACATAGTTACATGAGCATTGAGATTGTCAGTAAGAAAATAAAAGTTTCTAGAAAGGAGCACAGATGATCAGAAATGGGTCTAAGAGACAAAAACTATGATAGAAATAACTTTTGGTGGTCCTGCTTTATTCAGTCATCCGTTTGTCCCTCCCTTTCTTTCCTTTTATTTTCTTCTTTAAAAAATTTTTTTACTAGCTGGGTGTGGTGGCACACGCCTTTAATCCCAGCACTTGGGAGGCAGAGGTAGGCCAGCCTGGTCTACATAGTGAGTTCCAGGATAGCTGGGGCTACAGGGAGACCCTATCTCAAAAAGACAAAAAAAAAATTTTTTTTTTCTTTTTTTTTTAACTAGAGAGGCTAATGCACCCCTCAGTGAGAACACTGGTTGTTCTTGCAGAAGACCTGGGTTCGAATCCGAGCACCCACATAGCAGCTAACTGTCCGTAACTCCAGTCCCAGGGGATCTGACAGCCTCTTCTGACCTCCAGGGGCATTGCACAACATGGGTGCACTTACCTACATGCAGGCAATACACGCATACACATAAAATAAAAATAATAAAGGAAAATTTTTTTAAAAAATAGGAAAATTTATTTTGTTTTGTTTTTTTTAAGACAGTCTCCCTATAGCCCCAGCTGGCCTCAATCTCACAGAGACCCACATGCCTCTGCCTCCTGAGTGCTGCAATTAAAGGCATACACCACCATGCCTGACTTATTTGTCTTTTAAAAATATTTATCATTTTTATGTGTATGACCATATGGACAGTTGCTAGCCGCCATGTGGGTACTGAATATTGAACTCAGGTCCCCTGCAAGAGCAGTCAGTGCTCTTAACTGCTGACCTATCTCTCCAGCCCCTTATTTGTTTATTTTTAAGACAGTCCCAGGGCTGGAGAGATGGCTCAGTGGTTAAGAGCACTGACTGCTCCTGCAGAGGACCTGGGTTCAATTCTCAGCACCCATGTGGCGGCTACGAACTGTCCTTAACTCCAGTTCCAGGGGAATCTGATGCCCTCTTCTGACCTCCCCAGCATTGCATGGCATGGGTGCACTCACATACATGCAGGCAATCCATTCATACACATAAAATAAAAATAAATAAAATATTTTTTTAAAAAAGTCTCATTATATGGTGGATGCTAGTCTCAAGCTTACTGTGTAACCCACACTGTCCTGCTCTCAATCCTCCCACCTCCTACCTGAGTTGATAGGCATGTGGTGTCATGCCGGGCTTCCCTCCCTTATCCATTTTGGAGAGGCTTCTCAGATCTTTGGCAGTGTTATCAGTGTGAAATATTTCCATACATAGAAGACCTGTGTGCACCCTACATCATTTTCTTGTATTGGATTTTAGGTGGGAAGTTTTTAGTTTTAGATTTTCCTTTCTTTGATTTTCTTTGCTCTGTTTTCTCTTATCCAGTAACATTATCCTTGTCCCGGAGTGGACCCTCATCATCTTCTATCTCTGGGACTATTTCAATGGTTGGTACTTTGGATCATTCACTGGTCTGTATTCTGGGTGTGATAGGCTTCCAGAAGTCTCAGAATTGTTCACAGTCTCTGACAGCTCTAAATGTGTTTTTGGAAGAAATGTGAATTTTATTTTGTAATTATAGAGTCCTAATTTTCTCTCTTGACTTTGATTTTCCTTTGACTTGATGTCCTTTTTATTGAAGATGTGTTCTCAAAGCATGTTCTCAGAGCGTTGTATGTATTCAGGAACTGGAGAAATGACTTAGTGGTTAAGAGCCCCGGCTGCACCCACTCCAGTTCTGGGGAATCCAACGCCTGTTTTTGAACTCCATGGGCACTGCATGACACAGGTGCACTTA
Source organism: Nannospalax galili (assembly GCF_000622305.1). Taxonomy (NCBI): domain Eukaryota; kingdom Metazoa; phylum Chordata; class Mammalia; order Rodentia; family Spalacidae; genus Nannospalax; species Nannospalax galili. Next base: position 6,330,481 of record NW_008352659.1, on the reverse strand, counting down.
CATGCATTTATATGCATGCAGGCAATGCACACATACACATAAAATAAAAAAAAATATTAAAAAAATTATACATGTTCAACTGAAGGTTGGATAAAACCCTAAATATTATAAAATATATTCTTCCAGGCTGAGAGATGACTCAGTGGTTAAGAGCACTGGCTGCTCTTGCAGAGGACTGGGGTCTGATTCCCAGTACCTACATGATGGCTAACAACTATCCCTAATTCCAGTTCCAGGGGAATCCACTGCCCTCTTTTGAGGGCATGATACGTGTGCACTTACACACATGCAATACACTTATATACTTAAAAAAAAAATGTGTGTGTGTGTAGACTCTATTCTTCAAAATGACCTGAGCCTTGGAACTGGTATGGTTTTAGAATGGCTAAGGCCAGACCGACAGAAACCTATTATAACATGAAAACCCAGGTAGAGCAAATGCTTGCTCTTCCAAGGTCAGGGAAGGGAAAAATCTTGTTCTTGTTCTGGTAATTAAGCTTATGCAGTTCTTCAGAGGAGCACAGTGCCAGGGCCAGCTTTGTGAGCAGGTCGTACCAGTTGAGGCTTTGTGGGGAGAGCTCTCAGACTATCTCCAACTAGGCAGTTGAGTCAAGGGGAATCTGACACAAGAGTGACTGAGGCTTTCTGTTGCACTTGAGGCATGACAGCCTGTTCCACCTTTGAGCTATTATCAAGATAGAACTTGCCCAGCCTGCTAATGAAATGACTTAAGGTAGAGGAGCATCATGCCAGAGGATTTTGATTGTTCCAGGGTGTGTTAAACATTCTTTTAACTCTTTGGCTCTTAGATGTATTTGGAGCATTTGATACCTTTCCCATAGCACTAATCCTGTCCTGAATGATCATCAGCTTTCAGCAATTTACCTTGTATTCCATATACCTGTTGAGCTTATAACAGCTATATTTTGATATTTTGAATTTTTTCTTCTTCTGGTGCTAGTAGAATCCAAGCTTTTGTGCTCATTGAAAGTATTCCACTACTGAGCCATAGTGGAATACAGAATAATTCTAGTCCTAAGAATGCCTGTAGTTTTAGCTTTAAGTGTTGTTTGTTGATTTATTCTTTTTTTTTTT
>NW_008352659.1:6328831-6329283 GCF_000622305.1 Nannospalax galili | reverse complement strand
CTTTCCTATCACCATACAGGGCCTGAGGACTGAACACACTGTGAGGCTTGGCAGCAAGTGCCTTTACCCAGAGCCATCTTACCAGTCCTGTCTTCCCCCCTTTTTTTTTTTTTTTTTTTTTTTTTTTTTGTAAAACAGGGTCTCTCTCACTATATAGCACTGGCTGGCTTGGAACTATGTTGACCAAGCTGGCTTCGATCTTACCAAGATCCATCTGCTTCCACCTCCCGAGTGCTGAGTTTAGAGGCATACCCCGCCATGTCTGTCCTGATTGGACTTGGATGGCAAAGATTTTGTTTTCACTTCAAACTTTAGCAGATGACGTACTTTAACTGTTTCTCAAAATGGAAATTATATTCTTTTTATATATTTTATCTTTGTATGTTATTCCTAACACATACGAAATGTTATTATTTTTATCATTGCAGTAGCAAACTTTGATGGTCAAATGA
>NW_008352659.1:6285067-6328802 GCF_000622305.1 Nannospalax galili | reverse complement strand
TCTCTCTTTTTTTTTTTTTTTTGGCCTTAAGCATTGGACTATAATAGATTTGGTAAAACTGTTTTCTAGTCATACAGATTGAAAAATGTGAGTTTTGAATCCTCTTACTACTTTGATCTTTCTCAACCATTAATGCTGCTAAGCACAGAAACAGCAATAGCTTACTAAATTAAAGTGAGCAAATGAGTCAGCCATGCAGTTTGCTTATGGCATTTTGCTAGCAGGCCTGAGCGGAAAGGGTGTTTTTATTTGGGTGTGCATTGGGGTGTGAATATAAGGTAGCATGTGCATGTTTTTGTTTTGTTTATGAAAGGTAATGTTTTAAAGAAATCTGCAAAATGAGCAACGTAGACCATAGACCAAGTATGATGCTAATCTTAAACTGGGAGGCTGATCCCCACAAAGATACAAAGTAAATACCAATCAGTGGTCTGACAAAATCCAGGAAGGATTTGTGTTAATTTGACAAGTGGGTTTAAAACTCCTCAGCCACTTATTTTTCAGAAACCAGCTCTATTCAAACATCCGCTTTCTAATTTGCTTCACTTTTGATCTTTGATAAACCAGCTGCAATTTTGTTTCATTAACAAACTTAACTAGTTAACAGATGTTTGTTTTGGCCTGATTGTGTCCTTTCTATTGAAAACAGCATAGGCACACATAGAATCCATGCTGGGCCCTTTCCTGACTAGTTCAAAGAGCAACTTGATGTCATTTACAAGTTCACTTTCTACTCCTCACTCAGTATTGTCCTTGTAGGTGTGCAAACACTGTAGCTCTCATTCCCCTCATCAGGGAGGTCTCTTGTTAGTCCTCCATCTCTTAGTCCAGTGCAGTCCCCTCATCCATTCCTTTTAAAGCATTGTGAAATCTTAGCATGCTGGGGAAAAGGTATTACTGAAGAGATAATTGAGCTATCAGTCACTCTTCCACATTTCAAAGGAAGGAGTGGGAATAGCCTGGTGAATTTAGGTAATTTCTTCGATCTTCTTTGATGTTGGTAAGCTGCCATATGGAGAGCAGTGAGGCCTGCAGGAAGGAGGGAGGTAAGCCTTGGTCTGGGCTGCCTGTGATGTTCCCAGTGATGTGGACTGGGAGCCAGAGGCGGTGGTGGTTTCTGTAGTAGTTTGTGATGGGACCAGTTCTGCTTTTTGTCCCGTTTCCTGCCATGTGAATGACCCTCTCCAATCATAAAGAGGAATGATAAAGTTCAAGAACAGAGTGTAGAGATTATATGGCCAGAGAAACAGTAGAGGAGGCAAGAATGCCAAAGCTAAAATCCAGTAATAAGGTCATCAAAAGACGATTCTTACTTGATTGGGCCTGCTGCTATGGTATTTTAATGCCATATATATGCATCTATCTTGTAACAAAACATGACTGTAGCTATTAAACTTGAATTGTGAGTAAGACAGTTCAAGTAAGTGTGATATGCTTGTGGAAGTGTGGCGACTGATTGATGAACACCAGCTGTTTCATTGTACTGGGGCAGAATGTGAGGAGACCTGGGAAAGGCAGGCAGCAGAGGGAGACAGGACATTTTCCCCCTAACTTTGTAATTTATAAGATGGTACCATCTGAGAAAGTTGAAAGCATGGTATAAAAATGCTGTGTTCTGGGGCTGGCGAGATGGTTCAGTGGTTAAGAACACTGGTTGTTCTTGCAGAAGACTCAGGTTCGAATCCCAGCACCCACATGGCAGCTAACAACTGTCTGTAACTCCAGTTCCAGGGGATCCGCAGGCATTGCATGACACGGGTTCACTTACCTATTCACAGGCAATATACACATACACATAAAATAAAAATAATAAAATATTTTTTTTTAAAAATGCTGTGTTCTTTAGTGTGCATTGCCAACTGCTAATGCTGTGCCACATTTCTTTCCCTCAGAGAGAGAGAGAGAGAGAGAGAGAGAGAGAATGCAAATGAGTAATTTTTGGATGACCTATTGAAAAGTGTATGGCAGACATTATGACATTGCATCCTTAAATTTGTCTAGTCAGATAGAAACATTCTCTTGTATAGCTCAGTACAGGTATCTAATGTAAAAATTTCAGCAGTGAAAAGAGACTGTTACCTAATACTCCACATTTTCTAGGAGGAGCCTTAGAATGTCATCTTAATTTAGGGTCCAGGCTCCAATACAGTTTGTGCATTGTCTTTAGTTATTATGGCTCTTTCAGTAGAGAGTGATTTTTCCCTTAAGACCATTGTCAGTTTTGAAGCGTTGTTCTGTAGGAGATCTTGAGATGAATAATGTCAGACTCCTACCTCCTTTGCTCTCTCACTGGGGAGTCGAAGCCAGGGCCTCTGGAATGCTTTGCACACGCTCTACCAGGAAGGGACGTTTTAGCCCATTTCAGAGCTTTCTTTGTAAAAGTAATTAGTAAATACTGCAGACTTCAGACCCCATTAGTAACCTTCACTCAGTGTGTATTAATTTTCTGTTGCTTCTGTAACCACATGAATTTAATGTTTAAAGCAGTATAGTTTTATCATCTGAGTCCCGTGGTTAAGAAGTCTAAGAAGTCTAACATGTCATTGAGTTAAAGAAGACAGCAACTCTTTAATGGAAGCTCCTTGGAGAGTCTTGTTCCCTTGTTTTTGTTCTCAGCTTCTAGAGCAGCTTAGGTTCTTGATTCATGGTCCTCTTCCTCCAGCCTCAAGGTGCGCTGCATCTCTGACCTTTCCTCCATGGACACTCAGCTGTAAAGGATGCATGTGATTAGAATGGGCTCATCTAGTTAATACAGGTTAACCTTTCCACATCAAAGTCCTTAGTTGGGAGTATTCCCAGCACTCAGGAGGCTGAATCAGCAGGAGGATTGCTTCAAGCTCACTGTGAGGATATGTAGTGAGACCTTGTCTCAAATCTAAAACAAACAAACAAAAAAAAAACCAAACACAAAAGAAACCCCAAACAAAAACTACAACAAAACACTTAAATTATTATTATTATTATTATTATTATTATTATTCATTATTGGTCTGTTTGAGACAGGGTCTCCCTGTAGCCCCAGCTGGCCTGGAACTTGCTGTGTAGACCAGGCTAGCCTTGAACTCACAGAGATCCGCCTGCCTCTCCCTCCCAAGCGTTGGGATTAAAGGCCTACGCCACCACACCTGGCCTATAAAACACTTAAATTCTTAATCATATCTGCACAGTTATTTCCTTTGTGTTAAGAAAGATAGAAAATAGGGGCTGGAGAGATGGCTCAGGAGTTAAGAGCACTGCAACTCTTGCAGAGTACCTGGATTCTGTTCCCAGCACTCATGTGATGGCTAACAACTGTCCTAACTTCCAGTTCCAGGGGATCTGACATCCTCTTCTGGCCTTCACCACATTGCATGACATGGGTGTAGTTATGCAGGCAATGTACTCATACACATGAAATAAAAATAATGAATAAAATATTTTAAAAAGGAAGATGAGCAGCACTTCTGGGCATTAGAAATGTGGATGTTTGGGGTGGCCATCATTTTGCCTGCTGCACAGTGGTTTCCATAGGCTTACCTAAGTCAGATTTTGCATTGATGGTCTTGATCTTTAAAAGATTTTGAGCCATGGTATAGCATGGCTAGAGCCTGCTTAGAAAGGAATAAGTTATTTTGTGGGAGCCACACTGGATGAAGGTAAGAGTGTTGGCGGACTGATGTACATTGGAATCATTTCTGAGGGTAGGAGCAAGTGGCGTCTCCAGGTGTGCATGCTTTTTCTGTTCTTCAGGAAAATTCAGAGAAGTGAATATCAGATTAAAGATGGGAGCCTGAGAATTCTTCCTTTTCTTTCATTTTACAGTGTACCAGAATCTTCCACAGTAGTTGCAGTTAGAATGCTTTGGAAATGCCAACTCTGGCCAGTTAAAGAATAACTGTTTATTTATCAGCCTGTAAATGTGCTTTCCAGAGCTGATAAAAACTGTGATCTTTCCATCTGATGAGCTCTGACTTTCTGTAAACCGTTCAGCTTATCTTGTTCTCTGCTAGCTGCTGAAATACAGCAAGATACTAACAATTACTTCCTCACAAAGCATTTATTTCAACTTATAAAACACCTCTTTATTGGAAAATTGTGTAATATCTTGATTTCAATTTAGCATGGCATGTTGGTTAGCAATAAATCTTGCCAGCTGTGAGCACAAGCCTTTAGGCAGTTGGAGAACACAGATCAGGTGCAAATTGTATGTATTTTGCTAGTATTTAAAAACTTGAGAGCCACATGAAATAGCTATGACTGAGAGCACCACTTTTTAGGTTTTATTACTATTTTTAAATACTCTGCTCTGTATCCTGTGAAAGTGTTTCAATTCTCCTGAGGTTCATGATTTGCATGTGGGACCATTTAAATTCACTTATTTATTGTGTGACAGTCAACAAATGCAAACAGATATGGTTAAAAACATTGTATTTGTACCATCAAAAGTGCATGATTTATAGTTCTCAGTATATTTGAAGATCATAGGAATAGCCAACTCACTGTTCTTACTATGTAATATTCTAGACATTGAAAGTATACAAAAATAAGTTTACAGGAACTCTGAGAGATTAATGCTATTGTAAAGTAACCCTTCCAGGTAAGCAGGCCCAAGGAGTAGGGTACCTGCCCCAGAACACAGGAAGTGTTGGAGACAGTTGTTGGAGCTCTGATATACAGGCTTCATGTAGTACAGTAATGTACCACTTTCTAGGCCTCTTTACCTCTTCATTTGGGTGAAATCAGCACAAATTTGCTGAGTTTTCCTGATGTACAAAGCACTATGCTAGGTAGGCCCCATGGGAGTTATAAATAAACCATATTCAAATGGTACATGAAAGAGTCAGTTGAGACATATCAAGGCATACAACTGTGTGAGTCCTCAAGTGACCAGTGGGATGATCTTCATTCTCAGGGTGATTGAAAGTTTTTCTTTTTTTTTTTTTTTTTTTTTTTTTTTTTTTTTTGTCTTTTTGAGGCAGGGTCTCCCTGTAGCCCCAGCTGGCCTGGAACGCCACCTGCCTCTGTCTCTGCCTCCTGAGTGCTGGGATTAAAGGCATGGGCCACTATGCCCAGCTTCAGCTCTCTTCTTGAACTACTGTGGTTTCTTCATGGATTGAACAGCAAGTGCTTTTACTTTCCCCCACCCCCACAGAGATGTTCTCACTCTGTAGTCCTGTCTAGCCTGGACTTCACTATATAGATCAGGCTGGCCTTTAGACTCAGATCTGCCTGCCTCTGCTTCCCCAGTACTAGATTATAGGCATGTGCCACTACTTCCAGCAGGACTTGGATTTCCCATATGTATGTGATGCAGTTCTATTTCATTGTTACTATTGAGCCTTTGTCTCAGCATGTTGCTCAGGCTTGTCTTGAACCTCAAATTTTTGGTGGTATTAGAATTTGTACCACTGTCCCCAACTTAAAAAAAAAAATTGGGCTGGAGAGATGGCTTAATGGTTAAGATCACTGATTGCTCTTGCAGAGGACCCAGGTTTGATTCCCAGTACCCACGTGGCGGCTATGAACCGTCCTTAACTCCAGTTCCAGGGGAATCCGAAGCCCTCTTCTGACCTCTGTGGCATTGCACAACACGGGTGCACTCACATACATGCAGGCAATACACTCATATGCATAAAATAAAAATAATAAATAAAATATTTGAAAAAACATCAATAAGGGGCTGGAGAGATCGCTCAGCAGTTAAGAGCATTGGCTGCTCTTGCAGAAGACCTGGGTTTGAACCCCAGCACCCACATGGCAACTAACAACCATCCATAACTTCAGTTCCAGGGGATCTGACACCCTCTTCTGTCCTCTGCAGGCACTGCATGATACGGGTGTGCACTTACACACAGGTAGGCCTAACAATTATACACATAAAATAAAATAAAAATAAAATAAATTTAGTGAGTATATGGGGGTTAGTCTTCATGGACTTTGTAAATTCAGAAAGATATTAAAAGTAATGTTTCAGATTATATAGGCTTCCTATATCAAAGCAGCAATAGGTTGGTGAGTACACTGTATAAAAGTTTTAGAGAGTTGGGTTCCAAGGCAGATGGAGGCAGTGTCACTATTTGTCTATTAAGGAAGTGATACATAAAACTTAGGTATCCATCTCTTGGCTCTGAATTTCTGTGACTTTTAATACTGTGTGTGGGGAGAGGAGCAAGAGGAGCAGGCATTCCAAGGCCAGCTATATAGGAGGTTCAAGGCCAGCTTGAACTATGTGAAACCCTGTCTTTAAAAAGAAAAGAAAAAAAAAAAGACCTAGTGAGCTGGGCCTTGTTGGTTGAAAAGTGTGTTTTGAAGTCTGAGTTGTAACTGGGCCTAGTGGTGTAGACCTGTAATCTCAGCTACTTGGAGGCTCTGAGACCCTGTCTTAAAATAAAACTGGGCTGGGGATGTAGCTTGCCTAGCATGTGCAAGTCCCCAGATTTAATCCCTACTCTCATAAAAAAAATGAAAAATATGAATAATGGCAGTGCTTATAATTAAGAAAGATTTTGTTGCAATCACAATTCTTAGCAAAGTTCCACACTTTGATTTTCTTTGAAAATGAATTTTTATTTATTTTTATTGCTTATTTTCTTTGAAAAAATTAAAAAAATTTTTTTTAAAGACAGGAGCACTGGCTGTTTTTGCAGAGCGCCTAGGTTCAATTCCCAACACCCACATGGCAGCTAACAACCATCCATAACTCCAGTTCCAGGGGATCTGACACCCTCTTCTGGCCTCAGTGGGCATTCCATAACACAGGTTCGCTTACACATATCTAGACAATACACTCATACACAGAAAACAAAAATAGTAAATACATTTATATATATATACAGTCCCTTGTTTTCCAGAAGATGTTCTGTGCATACATGTTTTTTACTGAATAAATGACAACTTTTTTTTTCTGTTTAATGAAGCATTTGATATTAGAGGTCACACTAGGAAACTACATAAAGAGATACCTGTTCTTTTTAATTAATATATACTCTAGTGGGTGGGTGCATCTTTTGCTGGGGTAAACAGTGTTGCACTGAATATACTTATGTGACCATTAATGGATTCGTACAGGTCTGTAAGCTGCATCTTTATGTCCGGTGGCCAGGTTGCCATATATATACAGTTTAAATTTAATCGTATTTCTCTGCTGAAAAACAGTCTCATCTCTTTTATGGCATTTAAGCTTTGTTTTGTGCACTGGCCTTTCCTTCTGCAAGATAATGAGAAAACAAAATTCCACATATTTTCTTCTAATGTTTTTATGTTTTCACTTTTTATTACTGAGTTTTTGATCCATCTGGAGTTTATTTTGCTCTAAGAAATGAGGTAGGAATCCAATTTTACTTTATTATCTTTTCAGATGGCAGCCCAGCTGTCCCATTATCATTGATTGAATAAGCTCTTTATTCTCCTTTATATGAAATTCCATCTTTATCATAAACTAAAGTATATTTGAGTTTATTTTTAGGATTTCTGTTTTAGTCTGTTGAATTATCAGTGCATGTACCTGTAGCCCCAGCTGGCCTGGAATGCACTATGTAGACCATGCTGGCCTTGAACTCACAGAGACCTGCCTGCCTCTGCCTCCTGAGTGCTGGGACTAAAGGTGTGCACCACCATGCCTAGCGTATTTTAGGCTAATTGTGCTTGCTTATTTTTTTCCATTGTCTTGAAAAATCTTACTGCTAATTTCAGTGTTTAAGGTGACATTCTTATCCTTATGTTGAAGAAAAGGTGGACTTTCCGCTTTGTTTTTACCTGCATTTTTCTTTTAATATTTTATTTATTATTTTTATTTTATATATATGAGTGTATTGCCTGTGTGTATACGAGTGCACCTGTGTCATGCAATGCCTCAGAGATCAGAAGAGGGCTTTGGATTCCCCTGGAACTAGAGTTAAGGACGGTTTGTAGCTGCCATGTGTGTTCTGGGAATCGAACCCGGGTCCTTTGCAAGAGCAGTCAGTGCTCTTAACTGCTGAGCCATCTCTCTAGCCCTTTACCTACATTTTTCTTACTGTAAGATTTTTTTATAGGCGAACAGACATCAAGAGCAGTGCTCACCCATTGTCAACTGTAAAAATCAATTTGTTGGGGCTGCAGAGATGGCTGAGCAGTTAAGAGCATTGCACATTAAATAGTACACAGATGCACATACCCTATCCCCATACACATAATTAAAAATAAAACAAATTTAGTAGGTGGGTTGGCATGCACCCTTAATCCCAACACTTGGGAGACAGAGGCAGGTGGATCTCTGAGTGTTCAAGGCTAGTCTGGTCTACTTACCAAGTTTTAGCATACATATGTAGTGAGGGTCCATCTCAAAAATAAATAAAAATAAAATAAAATTTAAAAAGCCATTAGAAAACAGAACAAACAAAAAAAGAGGAAGATTTGACTTCTTAATAAGAAAAAGATCGTTCGTAGAAATTAGTTTAACAGAATGGCAAAACCTGTCAGTGCATACTATCCACATAGCTAATAGAGACCCGGAAGGAAGACCGTAATGGTTATGTAACTGAAATACATGGGTAACACAATACCAGGTGTGGTCTTTGCTTCAAGATACTTCAGTAAGAGCCGGTACTGAAACTGAATGACCAGGAGCTGATTTCTTAAAAGATTATTTTTTTGTTTGTTTATTTACTTATTTTTACGGGTATATGTGTGATGCATGCAATGCCCATGGAGGCCAGAAATGGATGTCTGGTCCCCTGGAGTTACCATGCAATTGTGAGCCACTTGATGTGGGTTCTGGGAACCAAACCCAGGTCCTCTGCGAGAGCAGGTACTCTTAACTGCTGAGCCATCTCTCAGCCCCTTGTGTGTTTTTCTTTCGTAGCTCTGTGCAGTGTGTGAGTTTAGTCACAATAATTTGTTTTGTTTTGTTTTTTAATTCTTGAGCCTGTTTCTTGTTCCCTTCAAGGCATCACTTGCTTTCAGTGTTTCTTGAACTAGATTGTGCCACCATCAGTTTTAAGTATTTAATATAACGGCTGCGTAAAATTTTTCTTTTGCATTGTTTCACTAAACAATAATAATGGCCAAACGCCACGTATACAAAAAAACATAAAAAGGTTTTTGGGATAATTGAGTACACATGAATTTGGACCAGACACTAAGGGAAATTGATGTTATTAATACTAATGCTCTTCAATATGGAGATGACGTGTTAGTCGTGTCTCTTATGAGTTGGGAGATGCCTCCTGAAGTATTTCATGGTGAAGTGTTGTGATGTTTGCAGTATACTTTCTGATAGTTCAGCAAACTTAACAGACGTGCGTGCTTATGAACCAACCCATGGGTGTGAGTGTAGACAGTGAAGACTTAAGGATAAGAGGCACAAATGTGAGTGACCAAGTCTAGTGAAGACCATGAGTGTTGACTGTGCTGCACATTGTCTGTAGGGTTGGTGGTTTTTCATCATGCAAGTTTGGAAAAGTAAATGTAACTAGACTGTACATTTAATAAGTATATGGGGGCTAGTGAGATCATTCAGAAGGTAAGGGCCCTTGCCACCATGGCTGATGACTTGAGTTTAGTCCCTGGGACTTGACTTATGTGATGGAAGGAGAGCAGGAGAGAACTGATGCCTGCAAGTTGTCTTCTGACTTCCACAGCTGCCTGCGCACGCGTACACACACACACACACACACACATAAATGCAATGCAATAAAAAGTTAAAAAAATTAAGTTGCCTCACTTTCTTTATCTTAATAGATTTATTGAAAAAGGAGTCTGTTGTTGTAAGTAGTGTTCTTTGCCATAAATAGAAGGTAATTGTAAAAAAAAAAAATTTTTTTTTTGAGACAGGGTCTCCCTGTAGCCCCAGGTGGCCTAGATTTTCTATGGAGACCAGGCTGGCCTTGAACTCACAGAGATTGGCCTGCGTCTGCCTCCTGAGTCCTGGTATTAAAGGTGTGCTCTCTCAAAAGATTAGCAAGCATTAGAGAAGTGTTAAAGACACATTAATACCAAACTGAGTCTCCTTGGCTTAATTGGGGGGCATGAAAGAAAATTGAAAAGGGAACAGCTTCCACACTCCCCATCTCAAGTCTCAAGGCATCTTGAGTGACCACTAATAACAGACTCCCACACTTTGGGTGTTAGAAGGAAAATAAGTTTTTATATTGAAACCTCTTTATAGTGCCCATTTTCTTTTTTATTCCATATTGAATTATTGTCATTGTTTGGTCATTTTGATAACTTTGGTTAGATGCGTGTTTTGCTGAGTGGTGTCTTGGTGTAAAGATGTCAGATATTGCAGTCTTTTTAAAAAAATATTTTTTATTTTTATTTTATGTGTATAAGTGTATTGCCTGCATATAGGTAAGTGCACCCATGTTATGCCATCTCTCCAGCCCCGCAGTCTTTTTTTTTTTTTTTTTAATTTTACGTGTATGCATAATATATTGCCTGCATGTAGGTAAGTGCACCTGTGTCATGCAATGCCTTCGGAGGTCAGAAGAGGCTGTCGGATCCCCTGGGACTGGACTTACAGACAGTTGTTAGCTGTCATGTGAGTGCTGGGATTCAAACCCTGGTCCTCTGCAAGAACAGTCAGTGTTCTTAACTGCTAAGCCATCTCGCCAGCCCCAGATATTGCAGTCTTAAATTATTGACCTTTTGACCTTTTGCTTTGAAGTTGCTCATGTAGTTGTGTTTTACTTTTCTCTCTCTCTCTCTCTCTCTCTCTCTCTCTCTCTCTCACACACACACACACACACACACACACACACATGATACTGCTGATTACACACACACACACACACACACACACACACACACACACACACAAGTTCCTGCTGTTACTCGGAAGGCCTTTGAACAATAAAAAGACCCAGATCATGCGTGTCTCACATTTTGTTATCCCTGTGCAAGACTCAATTGAATCAAACATATTACCCATCTGGCCTAGAAACCTCAGTGGCACTCAAAACAACTTACTAACAAGTTTTTGGAGCACAATATCTTGAGTTTTGTTTTTTTTTGTTGTTGTTGTTGTTTTTTCTTTTAAAGTTCAGCTTTTTAGCTGTTGCTAAGAGAAATTTCATTGACATGAGGGACACGAGGACATGTCTACACACTGCCAATTGTTTTATAGGCATTTGGCTCTGCCGCCTTGCAGATGGTAAGACTCTGGGTGGTGGGGAAGTGTGTGTTGATTATCTTTTTGAATTAAGGTAACCTTTTGTTGTCTACTGAATTTTGTAGAGCAGTTGGTCAGTGAGCAGCTGCTCCATGTGGCTTGGTGTGGGGATTTGAAGTATACAAAGACCATCTTAAAGGGTGGTCAGTTTAATCCAGGTATCCAACAAAGCAATACTGAAAGCTTTCTTCCTCTTCTGACTCTGTTTTGTATTCTCATGGAAGGGAATGAACAAAAATATTTTTTACTTTTTGCTCAATTATACTGAATGATTGAACCAGTGGTTTGTTGAGTGTTTTGCCTGGTCCTTGAAAATTACTTTTTTACCTAATGCTTTAAGTTTCTGAAGGCAGTATACTCATAATACTTGATGCCAGAAGCATCTTAATTTTCTGGCAGCCTCTGTTTGAAGATCATGGTGGACGAATGGAATTGTTTTATTTTTAGTTTATTATCACAGCTATTTTAGAAACTAAAAGCATGCTTTACTGATACCATCTGTTTGCAAATTCTATGGGTGTAACTTTTGGGTTGTAGGGTTATTTTGTTTTCAGTCTGTCATTTTTATAAGGAGTCTGTCTCAATCTGGAAACAGTTTCAGGAGGCATCCTTTTATTTTTTGAAACAGGTCTTGCTTTGTAGACCAGACCTGCCTCAAACTGGAGATCCTCTCCACTCTACCTCCCAAGGGAGGGATTATATGCATTATCATGCCTGCCTAGGAAGCCTCACTTTTTTTTTTAACTTAAAAAAAATTTATTGAGAATTTCATACATGCATATAAGGTGTTTTGATCAAATCTACGCTCACTCACTCCCCTCCAACACCTCCCATATCTCCCCATCACTTTTTCCTGAACAACTTTGTGTACTCCTTTTTTTTCTCTCTCAGAAGTTCTACAGAGTTCTGTGCTACAAGGTGGGATTCCAGGCAGGAAAATTTCACCACCTCATTAATGCACCAGGTACTCTGCCCATCTATTTAGCATAATTTAAGGTGAACCTGCCTTCCTACGGGTGGTTCTATCACCAGGTATTGACCAGTGAGATTGGAAAGGTGGGTCCTCCAACAGATAGACTAGGAATTTTATAGTCTTGACCAGTTAAACTTATGGGGCTTTTTGCTACCCTAACCTTCCCCCCCACCTTTGAAGTGGTAACCCTAAAATCTTTCAGGGATTAGATAAGAGTTCCCAAATAATTTTGGCATTTTTGGCCTTTGGAACAGAGTATATTGCTAAGAGGCCCAAGGACATTTTGATTTTAGCTAAGAAACTGGCTACTTTTCTTTGGGGTCTTTTTACCCAGAAGCCTCATTTTTAAGCCCAGGTGGATCTTGGCTTGTTTCTCTTCCACGAGAACTTTTCTGGAATTGACCCTTTTGGTTTTCTTCAGTGTATAGTGTAATTCATTTATTCTGTTTTATCTTATGGTCTTTTCTTTTTTGTCTTTTTGAGACAGGGTCTCCCTGTAGCCCCAGCTGTCCTGGAACTCTCTATGTAGACCAGGCTGGCCTCAAACTCACAAAGATCTGCCTGCCTGTGCCTCCCAAGTGCTGGGATTAAAGGTGCCCGGCCTTAACAGCTACTTTTAAGTAGATCCATTTGACAATTTTTGTTTTAAGATAGTTTTTTTTTGAAAGAATTACCTTGAGTTGCTATTTCTCATCTGTGTAGCTTTTTCCTCCCCCTCCCTGTTTCCCCTCCCGTTCCCATTCCCCTCTCACTCTCCCATCTCCTCTCTTGCTGAGAATGGAACCCAAGGCATCATATCTGCCAGGCACCCATGACTCTGAGCTTCAGCCCCAGCTCTCACACTAGGTGTTTTGAACTTCAGAGTAGAAGTTCAGCTTTTGAGCTTAGAGTACAAATGAACTTCAGGTGTGGTCGTCTCCCATTAGTGTCCCCGTTCCTCTGCAGGCTTTTTCTGTGCTCACACCTCCTTGGATGGCTCTTGGCCCTTCTGAGGTTGCTGTCCTCTCCAACATGCATAGAGGGCTCTTCCATAGCCTCTCTCCCTGGCTTGCACTATGCCATATCATGCTCTGTATAACAGAATGCTTTGCAAGTGACTTCATGTTCTGGAACTTGTGCAGGATGTTATTAAACCATCTTGCAGATGCCAGTATATAGCTGTGAATATCCAGTCTGTGCCAGACTCACTTCCAAAAAAAACCCCCAAACCAAAACAAACCCAGACTCCCACTATTGTTAGTTAGCTAGGGCTTCTCTGGCATCCACATAGCACACAGCCTTCACTTCCCAGCAGAACTTTGTGCCCCTTCTTTGGATTTCTCCCAGACTCCAGTAATTTCTGCTGCTCCGAAATGGTGTTGTATTACACTCTTGATTGTTTCTCTTGCTCATTGGTACTGTTTGTCACTCCAATTCAGTAGGCCTTGGTGTTCTAGGCTGTTTGTAAGCTCATTGGAGATAGAAACCCTGTGTTTAAACATTTTAAATATACGTGTGCTGTGCAGTGCCCTTGGAGGTCAGAAGAGGGTGTCAGATCCCCTGGAACTGGAGTTATAGATGGTTGTTAGCCACCATGTGGATGCTGGAAATTGAACCCAGGTCCTCTGCAAGAGCAGCCAGGCTCGTAACTGTTGAGCCATCTTTCCAGCACCTCCCCCCCATCATCTATACTATCTGCCAGTATACTTTGTGGGTACTTGACATATTTAATTCAGTTTTTAAGCTACCTACAGAATCTCAGGGTTGAAGGCCTGCTAGGCTATGTGCCTGTGCTTCTGCAGAATTCCCCACAACTGGCCATACAGCCTGTGCTCCAGCTTCTGCAGGGACAGGAGCCCTGTGCCTAAGAGCAGTTTGTTGTCTTTAGGAGCTACTAGCTGCTGTTTGCATATGGTGAGCTGCTCAGAGTCCACACAGGGCAGAGTAGGAATGAGAAGGGAGCACAGTATAGACATGTCATTTAGGTTATTGTTAGTAGAGGATTATTTCCTGATGCTTATCTATGTACCATAATTCACTTCCTTCTTACATCTATTCAGGAGCCTGTTGTGCTTTTTTTCTTTCTAAAAGGACTGCCACCCACTGACTTTGTTAGAACATTCTGTTCTTTCAGATGAGCTAAGGGGTAGGCATTATCCCTACTGACATAAGAGGAAATTGAGTCCCAGAGGCAGTCAGAGCCATGAAGGTCAGAGTCAAATCCTGTTTTCTGACTTTAAACCTTGCCTTTTTGTGTAACTCTGGGTTTGTTTTTTTTTTTTAATTGGGGGTGAGGATGTTTCTCTTCCCAGCATTCCAGAGTTCCTTATTCTAGCATGTTAAACCTGTTCTTATTAATCTTGGCACCTTCCAAAGCAGTTTCCTGAGGGGGGTGAGGAGTGTTAATCTTGACGTGTGACCATGCAGTACTATCCTGTAGAGAAGGGAGCTCATTGGCTACATTCTCAGTATGGAACCTGCAATGTGAAGTCATTTGGATGGCAAACCTCCTTCTCCCCTCCATTTGATTCGTTCCTTCACTCATTACAAAATACTGAGTTTCTACTCTGAACCAAGTGCTTTCATAGGATTTATATTCTAGAATGTGACATGATAAGTAAACCAGCATGGTTATTACTGGATGTGATAAGTGACATGAAGGAAATCAAGAGTGTAGGAGCATGTGACTGTACATGCTGGAAAGTTCCAGAGACAAGATGGAAGCTTGAGAGAGTCTACCTGTGAGGACAGCCGAAAGACTCCAGAAGTTTCCAGAATCCCGACTACAAGGGTCCAGTTTATATGCTTGAGGAGGAAAAGGTAGCTAATGTGGCCATAACAGAGAGAACCAGGGAAGGACAATTGCGGGTTAAGATTGGGGAACAAGATGATCGACTTTGTGTTCTTAAAATCACTGAGAGGCATGAGAGCTATATATGTGAGCCTATGTCAGACGGGAGTGTGTATGGGGGTGGGGAGTTTATGAGCAATAATACAAATTGAATATCTCTAATCAGAAAATTCAAAGCCAGAAATGATCTGGAACCCAAAACTGAACTGGTAGGGTCTATGCAAATATCCAAGAATTCAAAAAACTATGAATTCTATACACTTTTGGTCCTAAGCATATCAGATAAGGGAAGTACTCAGTCATTCTGTACTGGGAAAATTGGGTAACCGTATTCCATTCCTGTTAGAACCCCACATTTGATGGCCCATCATGGATATGAAAAGAATAAATGACCTTGCTTTGAAGAGGAGTTATAGCCCAACAGTCCTTGCAACTCAATCTCAAATGGAACAAAGAGAGGGAGGAGAGATAGAGGTGAATTTTTACTAGCATATGGGCATTTATTGTAACAGTCTTGCAATTTTTTTGGTCTTTTTGAGACAGGGTCTCCCTGTAGCCCCAGCTGGCCTGGAACTCACTATGTAGAACAGGCTGGCCTCAATTTCTCAGAGATCAACTTCCTCTGCCTTCTGAGTGCTGGGATTAAAGGTCTGCACCACCATGCCTAGCTTCTCCTAACTTTAAGATTTCAATTTTTTTTTTTTTTTTCTGAATAAAGATTTTGGTTTTGTTGAAGCAGGATCTCGTCTCAAACTCAGGGTCTTCTGGTGTTAGCCTCCCTTAGTTTCTCTAGCGCTGAACTGCAGGCATACACCACCACACCTGGTTTGTGTGGTCCTGGGGGTCAAGGGCTTTGTGAGTGCTAGGCAAGTACCAACATCCCTAGCTATATCCCCAGCTCTAAAATTTACTTTTTAAGTTGCCTTCAAAACTTGGAAAGCCATACATAGGGTTGTTGTAGAAAAAAAAAAAATCTTTGTTGTAGAAAGGTCCTGCAGTCCTCGTGGCATTAAAGAAGCAAAGGGCAAGCTAGTGGGGCTGCCTGTGAGGTCTGTTTCTTCAGTGTTTTCTCATTTTCTTCATGGCCATCTTCCTCTTCAGTCTTACAGCCAGTGAACATGGAGTGCTTGGGTAGAGTAGGCTTAGGGAGGCTCCTTAGCTTGAGAAGTTACTTCTGTGTGAGATGTGTTTGTGTGTATGCATGGTTCTAAGGAGATTTTTTTTGTTTGGAGTAATTTTTCAGGTTCGTTGCAAAATTTGTTAGAAGGGACAGAGATTTTCCATATATACTACCTGCCTTTAAAATGTTTACTGACAGGTTTGTTACTGATGACTATTTTGATACATCATTAGCATGCAGAGTTCATAGCTTGTATTAGGCTTCATTTGTGCTGTACACTCTGTAGTTTTGAGGTCAGAGGTTTTAGAATTATTAAAATTTTTTTTGTTGTTAAACTGGATTTGACAGCATTTGTTTCGCAGAGCTCAATATCAAATATAACACAGGCTGAACAGGTGACACACACACACGGGAGGTTGAGGCAGGAGGATTGAGAGTTTGAGGACAGCTTGTGCTACACAGTGAGACCTTGTCTAAAAAAAAATCCCCAACAACAGCAACTATAACAAAAAGCCAGTAACAAAAACTCAGCATTTTGAACATTCCTGGTGAAAAGTAAGCATGCTGTTTGTGGTGATGTGTCGCAGGTGGTGGCTATTACAAGAAAACAGCTCAGCCCTAAACCAGGGATTCCAGGTTAGTATAGACATAAGAGCACAACTGGTTGGTGTTCGGTACTCTGTTCTAATCAGTGGGGTTTGACTAGTTCTCCTGAGTAGCACCTAACAGCAGCCTTGAACAGTCTTGAACCTTATTACTGGATCACCATTAAGTGGTAATGTCAGGTGACTCCAAAATCAATGTGATAGGAAATTGTCTTCCTTGTTCTCAGACTTTTATTTTTTATTTATTTTATTTTTTTTGTCTTTTTTGAGACAGAGTCTCCCTGTAGCACCAGCTGGCCTGGAACTCGCTATGTAGACCAGACTGGCCTTGAACTCAGAGAGATCCACCTGTCTCTGCCTCCCAAGTGCTGGGATTGAAGGCGACTGCCACTACGCCCGGCATTCTCAGACTTTTAATTTGCTGTTTTTGATCATATATCATCCCTTCTTTCCTTTCAAAGTCAGAGTGAGGTAATAATTGTTACTGTACTGCCGCATCTTCGCACAAATTATTATCTGAAAGACCCTCTTAGATTTAGCAAATGAAATCTTTATTCCCAAGAGGAACTTGTTAAACCAAACCAGTGAAGTTCAAATTTTTAATTCCTGTTCCTTTCTAGTGTTTTATTCATCTCGAATAAACACAGAACCTCAAACATCTTACAAGGCAAATAGATTCCTTTTTAATTAGAAGCTCTATATACAGAATTTTATCATCATGAAATTTATAAACCAAAAAGGGGACAAATATTTACACTTGTGGTTTCATGTCAACATTGCCCACTATTTGAAAAGCTCAGGAAATGTAAATGAGCACACACACCCCTTAAGTCATGGCCGTAGGAAATTGGGCTTCAGCTTCCTCTTCCTAGGAGCACATCTGCCGTGCTACACAGGGACAGGGAAGGCGCATGTTCTTTCTTTGTCACTGGCATCACTGTTTCTTACAGACTCGCTTCAAAAGCAAATACTCATTTTTCTTTTCTTATTAAAGATTTTTTTATTAGCAGGTATTAGTTATACACTATAATGGGTTTCATTAAGACATCTTTGTACATATATATATATATATATATATATTTAATCTCTTTCACTCCTCCACCCTCCTTTCTTATTCCCTTTGAACTCCCACTAATTACTTTCCTCTCCAACTAATCTCTCCTCTACTTTTATGTCTTCCATGACTTTTTATTTTGGGTGAAGCAGTGATTTTAATTAGTGTTACAGGAGCTTGGGCAACTTAATAGTGCCTGCACTACTGCAGAAAATGTCCCTCTTCCCCTAGAAACCATTATAGTATAGATCCTCAGAGAGGGGAGGAGCCTCGTGAGACCCTACCCCCTTTCATTGTTATTCCCTTGTTGTACCCTTCTTTTTTTAAGACAGTCTCATGTGCCTCAGGCTGTCTTCAAACTCCTTATGCCCCTAAGGATGACCTTGAACTTCTTTCTGATCTTCCTGTCCTCACCTCCCCAGTGCTGGTATTATAGGCTTGTGCCACCATCCCTCTCTCATAAGGTGCTAGGTAATTACCAACTGAGCTAAATGCCCAGCAGCTCTTGTTAGCTTTTGTATATTTTGTAGGGCATCTTGTAAATTATAAATTGGGATTTGAAAACTTTTTTTTTTTTTAAAAAAAGATCTATTTCAATTTAGATATATTTCCATTTTTAAATTGTGTCTCTATGTATTGCATGGGTATGTGCATGTGAGTGCAGGTGCCCACATAGGCCGAGGCATCAGCTTCTTCTGGAGCTGGAGTTGCAGGTGGTTGTTAGCTGCTTCACGAGAGTGTTGGGAACCAAACTCTGGTCCTCTGCAAGGGCAGTTCATGCTCTTAACTGCTGAACCATCTCTTCAGCCCTAAAAAAACATTTTGAGGAGTTAATTGCTTTGGTAGCTCTCATAAAGAATATTTCTTGGGCTGGAGAGATGGCTCAGCAGTTAAGAGCTCCAGGGGAATCTGATGCCCTCTCCAACCTCCACGGTGTTGTACGACATGGGTGTACTCACATGCATGCAAGCAATACACTCATACACATTAAAAAAAAAAGAATATTTCTGTATTTAAGTAGACCCTTTTTTTCTTTTGCTCCTTTTTGAGACAAGGTCTCCTGGAACTCACTATGTAGACCAAGTTGGTCTTTTAACTCTCAGAGATTTGCCTGCCTCTGCCTTCTAAGTGCTGAAATTAAAAGACATGTGCCACCACACCTGGCTTATTTAAGTAGACTTTTTCTTTTTTTTCTTTTTTTTTTTTTTTTGGTTTTTTTGAGACAGGGTCTCCTTGTAGCCCCAGCTGTCCTGGAACTCACTATGTAGACCAGGCTGGCCTTGAACTCACAGAGATCCGTTTGCCTCTGCCTCCCAAGTGCTGGGATTAAAGGTGTGCACCACCACGCCCAGCAACTTTTTCTTTTAAGGCAAAATTAATCTAACACATGTTTAAGCACAAACGCTAGGGAGATGGCTCAGTGAGTAAGAGCACCTACAGCGCATGCATGAGGACATCCATCCTTGTAACAAGCTGGTTCTGGTCTTGCAAGTACGTCCATAATCCCAGCAGTGTTGGGGTTGGAGACAGAAGAATGGCTGAGGCGGTAAGCCTGCCAGTCTAGCCCCCCGCCCCCCAACCAAAGGAAGACCTGATCTCTAGATTTAGGAAGAAATCCTACCTCAAAGGAATAAGGTAGAGAATGATGGAGGAGGACAGCTAGCACTTGCCTCTGGCCTCTGTGTGTGCAGAGACCTGCACATTCACAGGGACACATCATGTTCATGCACCACACGAATGCATATATACACACAGGAGGATCTCTGTGTGTCTACACAGCATAGTCTACATAGCATAGTTCTAGGCCACCTAGGCTTATATGAAGCAAGATCCTATCCCTCACAACAGAACAAAAAACTGGATGTGGTCATGCATGCCCCTAATCCTGGGACTTGGAAGACAGAAGCAGAAGAATCAGGAATTCAAGGCCAGTGTCAGCAACAGAATGAGTTTCAGCCAGCCTGGGTTGCATGAAACCCTGTTTTAACACCTCTCCATCCCCAACCCAGAACACCTTCTCAAATAATTGATTCTAAAGAGTTTGTTTAAATGTATTGGCATAACAAAAAAAAGTGGGACTGATACTGCTGGAATTCAGAAGATACCACATACTCATTTCCAAGGTTGTACTGTCCTGTGGGTGCTGCAGAGGATACCTCTGCTCAGTTTCAGCTGTTGTGGATGTGATGATGCTATGCTTGCATTTAAAAAATGATTTTAGGTTACTTAGGTTATTAAAATGTGTTTAATAGGCTAATTTTTTTTCAAACCCTCAAAAATAATTAAGATGAAAGAACAGATAAACCTAATATCTAGGGTGAATAATTAATTTGTAAACATTCTAGATGCTAGGAGAAAAGAAGATGTTGATTTATAAAACTATTGTCAGATAAGGAAGCATAGAAGCTAAAACAGAGCAGGTTTCTTTTTTCTGAATCGAGAGCTAATTAATTTGGATTCTGATGCTGTGTAGTCATCAGTGAGTAGCAATATTGGCAATCTCCCTCCTACTCTCCTTCCCCCTAAAGGGATATACTTGATTGCAAAAATAATGCATAGTGGTACTGCAAAAGGAAAATGCAAACAAACAACAAAGCGTGTATTCAAACAAAGTCTTCTTGATTGATTATAAGCCCCACAAGTAGATGCTTCTCTTTTTTCAGCCCTCAGAAAGTGATGACATCTAATCACAGCTTGGTGGAGACATTTTTGTAAGGCCTGTGATGATACTGAGTTTTACAAAGTTGGCACACCTCATTTGCCTGTGGTAGGTATACAGTAGTGAGTGAGACACCAGTCATTCCCTTAAGAACGCCAGAGACTAGTGGGTTATCTAATTCAGTCAGTGATTCCTCAAGTAGTTTATATCCATTCATTTAGTATTGGGATGGGCATGTAGCTCAGTGGTAGAATGCTTAGCCTGTGTGAGGCTCTGAGCTTGATCCCCAATATCACATATAACAAATTTACTGAGTACCTGCTTAGGTTATAGTACTCAGTGGTCAACCAGGGAGACCCCAGTATATGGCACTAATGCCAATGTTGTGGGCTAAGGGCTTGCTGGGCATTGTTTTTTGTGGAAAGTCTTCTAGAAGGAAGCAACTTTTATGGAGAAGGCATTCTAGGTAGAAGGGATAGCAAGGTCAGAATTGGAGGCATAATGTATGTTTGTATGATGCTGAATAGTATTTGGCCAGACTGTATGTGACTTAGGGCAACGGAAGTATGCTAGAAGATGAGCTGTACAAACCTAGGACTGTAAGCCAGGTGTGATGCCATATATACATCTAGTCTTGTCCCTCAGGAGACCGAGGCAGGAGAACAGAGAGTTTGAGATTAGTCTGACCTACATTGCAATGCTCTGACTCAAAAATAAAATGCGAGTTGGGCATTGTGGTAGGTAAGCTTAGACTTAAAGCACTTGAGGGAAGATCTATACGTTATCTACCCATCTATTGTCCTCCCTCCCACCTTCCCTTCCTTCCTCACTGGAATGTTGATCCTAGGAGAGAGGTTGAAAGCAGTATGCTGATTGAGGTAAGAGAGATCTGGGGCCTTGGTACAGAGTAGAATGGATGGGTTGAGAGGACATACTAAAGTACAGACATTAATCAAATAGGATTTGTGGGATAAGAGTTGATGGTCTCAGAGCAGAGGAGAGGCCCTTGTTCATGGACTCAGCCCAGAAACAGGCTGATTCTTCATATTCTTTTTTTTTTAAATTCTGTTTTATTTTTATGTGCATATATTTGCATGTGTGCTCATACATGTGGGTTGGTGACCGCAGAGGTCAGAAGGGTGTTGGATCCCTTGGAGCTGGAGTTAGAGGTAGTGAGGTAGTTGTGAGCTGCCTGATATGGGTGATGGGAATTGAACTTAGGTCTTCTACAAGAGCAGCAAGTGCTTTAACCACTTAACTGTGTCTCCAGCCTGGCTCTTCATATTTTTACTGACTCTTCCGAACAATTACCTTCTTCTTTTTTTGTTTTTTGTTTTTTTGGTCTTTTTGAGACAGGGTCTCCCTGTAGCTCCAGCTGTCCTGGAACTCACTATGTAGACCAGGCTGGCCTCAAATTCACAGAGATCCGCCTGTCTCTGCCTCCCAAGTGCTGGGATTAAAGGCATGTGCCACCACACCCAGCCTGTCTTCTTATTTTGTTACTGAAAATAATAATCATCTTAGCAAATACCTTAATAGACTATATTTTTTATATACAAAATATTCTACTATCTAATACATTAAAATATTTAGGTTTTTGTTTTGTTTAATTTCTTTACATTTAATTAATTGTGTGTGTACAGCATGTGCTATGACACACATGTAGAGTCAGAAGACAACTTGTGAGAGTTGGTTCTTGCCGTCCGTCATGTGGCTTCTGGGTATTGAGCTCAGGTTGTCACTTACCTGCAAGCACCTTACCTGCTGAACCACGTGGTTAGCACCTTGTTGTTGTTGTTGTTGTTGTTTTTGAGGCAGGGTCTCATGTAGCCCCAGGTTGGCCTTGAGCTCAAGCTCCTTTGTCTCCTAAGTGCTGGAATTATAGGTGTATCACATTATACCTGGCTTGTTTTTGTTTCTTTTCTTATTTTAAATTTTTTTATTTATTTTGAGACAGGGTCTCATTATGTCACCCTGGCTGGCCTGTGTTGACCAGGCTGGTCTCGAACTCACAGAGATCCACCTGCCTGCCTCTGAGTGCTGAAATCAAGGGTGTGCGCCACCTTGCTCCACTGTCTTTTTGAAGCTCTGTCACTGTATGAACCCATCCTTGTCCTTTCCTTGGTCAGGCACAATTGCACATCTGTTACGGTGCTCTGCCCATGCTCCGCACCTCTGAGGCAGAGGCAGAATATATCAGTAGGCTTGACCTGGGTTTGGATACTGGCTCTTTCATTCTGATTCCTCAAAGTTTGGCCTTTTACCTCATTTCTGGGCCTCAGTCTTCTCATCTGTTAAGTAGAAAGTCTAATGTCTGTGGAAGCTTTGAGACGAAAAGCATTTTCTGATTCAAAATAGAGTATCTCTGAGAAAGGCACATGATATTTTAAGGAAGCCCTTTCAACTTTTTATTAAAAATAAATTTGAAGCTGGATATGGTGGCACATGCCTTTAATCCCAGCATTGGGGAGGCAGAGATAGGAGGGTCTCTGTGAGATGAAGCCCAGCCTGTCTACATAGTGAGTTCCTGGCCAGCTGGAGTTACAGGGAGATTTTGTCTGAACAACAACAAAAAAATAAAACAAACAACAATAAAAAATTTGAATAAAACATACTTGCCGTTTTAAAAAAAAATGAGAATTAAGGTATTTTGCATGGCTAGTTTTTTTTTTTTTTTTTTGAGGCAGAATCTCCCCATAGTCCCAACTGGCCTAGAACTCGCTATGTAGACCAGGCTGCCTCCATCTCACAGAGATCCACCTGCTTCTGCCTCCCAAGGGCAGGGATTAAATGCATGGGTTTGCCACGCCTGATTGCATGGCTGATTTTAAGCTTTGAGTGACCTGCTAGCTCTTTCTTAGGAAGTCTCACAGGTGTTTAGGTTAGGGACACGTGCAGCTAATGGAATATTAAACAATTAGGGATCCTTTGGCCCTTGTAGCCAGTAGTTGCGGGTGGGTGCTCCAGGACTGGGGCAGTTAGCTGCCCCTGGTGCCATTGTACCTTTGAGACCTAGCATCTTGGCAACTTGCAGCTTCAACACTTTTTTTTTTTTGGTCTTTTTGAGACAGGGTCTCCCTGTAGCTCCAGCTGTCCTGGAACTCACTATTGCTGTCCTGGAACTCACTATGTAGACCAGGCTTTCCTTGAACTCACAGAGATCCACCTGCCTCTGCCTCCGGAGTGCTGGGCTTAAAGGCATGTTCCACCACCCCCCAGCTCTTTTTCTTTTTCTTTTTTTTAAAATTTATTATTTTTATTTTATGTGTACCAGTATATTGCCTCCATGTATGTGAGTGCACACCTGTTGTGCAATGCTGCAGAGATCAGAAGAGGGCTTCAGATTCCCCTGGAACTGGAGTTAAGGATGGTTTGTAGCCACCATGTGGGTGCTGGAATCGAACCCGGGTCCCCTGCAAGAGCAGTCAGTGCTCCTAACCGCTGAGCCATCTCTCCAGCCCAGCTTCACCATCTTTAATGTAGAGGCCTCCCTTTTGCTTCTCCGTTTCTCATAGGAAAATGGTGGAAAGGTCCAAGTGGTAACAGCAAAGCTGTGTATTCTGGAAGTGAGGCCCTCCCTAGAGGCCTTTGCTTATATTTCATTGGCTTGACCTGAGTTATGTGGCATCACTGGCTGCAAGTAGCCCAGAGGTGGGAGTGTCTGTGTGTCAGAATCTGGCTTTTCAGTCTCTGGTTAAAAAGGAAGGGAATATGTGGTAGGAATGAGTTTGTGTCCATCAAACTGCACTTGGTATAGTTACCAAGTTTATGGCCTTTTATCCAGGATGACCCTGTTTGTCTAGGGTTATGGAGTTTCCTGGGAAATAGGACTTTTAGTGCTGTAACTGAACAGTCCTAGGAAAAAAACCAGGATGGCTCAGCATTCTGGAGTTTCCCTTCAGCCTCTAGGTTCCAAAAATATGGAAGTTATCTCTTAAGACTGGAGCAACCCTAATGTGATTTAAAAAGATCAAAAACTAGATCAGCAATTTACCATGAGAAATAAGCCGTCCTGCAACTGGGGAGCAAACTGGAAGCAGAACTTCCTGGGACCTGCTTAGTGCTCGCTTAGGACTTCTGTCGTTAAATTCGGGCTCTGTTATTATCAGCAGCCTGAGATGCACGCTGCTCAGAGGATCCTGTCTAATGGCACCAACTTGTATTGCTAGTTGCTCTGCCCAGGAAGTGGTGTCTCCTGGACAGTGTGCACTGTCACACCTTCTGTGTTTGCTATTATTTAGGTATAGTTCACACCATAAATTTATACCTGTAAGCATTCAACTCTTTTTTAGTATATCCATAGTCTTGTAACTATAACTATCATCTAATTCCTGAACACTTTGATTACCCCAGAGTGAAACCCCTTACTCACTAGCGTTCATTGCCCATTTCCTGCTTTCCTCAGCCCCGGCAACCACTAATCTACTCTGTGTCTCTATGGATTTACTTATCATAGACATTAAATAATGAAGAGAATCATATAGTAACTGGTCTTTTTGTGACTGGCTTCTTTCGCTAAGCATGATGTTTTCAAGTTCATGTAAATTGTAGCATGAATCAGCACGTCATTCCTTTTAGTGCATATCTGTACCACATTTTGTTCATTCATTCATCACTTGATGTTTGGGTTGTTTCTGTATTCTAACTATTATGAATAGTGTTGCTATGAACATTTGTGTACTTTTTTTTTAACATTTTTATTTCTTGTTTTCTTGAGATAGGGTCTCACCATGTAGCCCACACTGTCCTCAAATTTGTGTGTGTGTGTGTGTGTGTGTGTGTGTGTGTGTGTGTGTGTGTTTTTCCTCCACCTCCTGAGTGTTGGGGTTGCAGACGTGTCTCTCCTCCTGTTCATGTGCAAGGTCCTATGTGAACACATTTTCCTTTTTCCTGGGTGTGTACCTGTGGTGGAATTTGCTTGATCTTCAAGTGTATCTTACTGTGCTGTGCCTCTTTAAGGTGGTTTTGTAGCTTTGATATCCCCTTTAGTTTTATAGTTTGACTCTTACTTGAGTACATTATTTTTCCAAGATTTAGGGGATTATATACATCAGAGATGCCCCTAGTTGATTTCTTCTACCTCTGCTGTGGGGATATTGTGAGGGCCAACTGAGATAATTATGTAATGAGCTGCTACCCAGAGCCTGCATACTACTCTGGGTGGCAGGCAGTTCTCCCCTGAGTCTTGGCCAGCATCAACATCCCACGCCTTCTGTACACTGCCATCTAACCCCTCTGTCAAAATACAGGAATCTGATCTCACTCACTGGTACCTTTTTATTTCTTTGTTTTGGGCTTTTTTGAGATGCTCTGGCTAACATAGCCCAGGCTGGCCTTAAATTTGCTCCTCCTGCCTTAGCTTCCCAAGTGCTAGCAATTCTTGGCTGGTTATACTGAGAACAATTGTATGTTACCTTTTGGAAAGTTGCAAGGATGCTGCCAGTTAGCACACACATGGGAAGACTCTGGAGGCTCTTCTTCCACAGCAGACTGACTTCTGAGGTGGAGCTTGAGAGCAGCCATTCAGTCACTTTTGGTGGGCGACACTGGTTGGGGAAATAGTGTCCACCGGGAACTTCTTTCCTCCTGAGGCAGAGTCTGTGCTGGCCATGTTTGCCCGGGATGTAAGACTTCTATCTTTCCAACTTCTTTGCCACTTTTTTTTTTTTAATTTTTATTTATTATTTTTAATTTTTTTAATTTTTTATTTTTTATTTTTTGTCTTTTTGAGACAGGGTCTCCCTGTAGCCCCAGCTGTCCTGGAACTCACTATGTAGACCAGGCTGGCCTTGAACTCAGAGATCCACCTGCCTCTGCCTCCCCAAGTGCTGGGATTAAAGGCATGCACCACCACACCCGGCCCTATTATTTTTTATTTTATGTGTATGAGTGTATTGCCTACATGTATGTGAGTGCACCCATGTCATGCAGTACCACAGAGGTCAGAAGAGGGCGTTGGATTCCCCTGTAACTGGAGTTAAGGACTGTTCACAACTGCCACGTAGGTGCTGGGAATCGAACTCGGGTCCTCTGCAAGAACAGTGTTCTTAATCGCTGAGCCACCTCTCCAGCCCCCTTTGCCACTTCTTAAGAATTTTCTCTGCTTTTCCCTCTTCCCTGTTTATAGAGTCCTCCTATTTTTTTTTCTCTTACTGTTCATTTTAGCCTGTCCTACTGCCTCTTTTCCTTTACCTCATCCTAAACCCGTCTGATTCATGTTTGCCCTTTTTGCTAATATTTGACATTCATTTCATTCTGCAGCCTTCTCTTATCTGATACTTTGGAACTCAGGCCTGTGCTTCTCAATTCTAGCCTCTGATAATTAAGGTTTGTGAAAAAGAAGTGTGACATTCAGCTCCAGCCTCTTATTAGTAAAGGTATTACTGCGTCTGAGACTCGAGCAGCACATCTGTAATGAGTTGTTCTACTGTGAATACTAATGTAATTTAGGAAGAAACCTCTCTTTGTTAAAGGCTTTTTTTTTTTTTTTCTACAGGGGCCACATATTTCCAGACCTATTTCATAGTAATTTGTGGTTTTTTTAGGTATGTTAGTAGAGATATTCTAGCTAGCATGCCCGGATTCTATTAGATAAACATTTTGTGAAATGTTTGTGAATTTAAAAATTATCTTTGTTTAAAAGTTCATTTGTTCCCTAATGTCTGAGTAAAGAAATTCTTTCGTATTTAAGAGCCCTGGTAAATACCAGCTAAAACGTTTTGATTTGCCTTCTAGGCATCTTTTCTAAGGACTGATATTAATGCTTGCTTTGTTCACATACTTCTTTCCAAATTTTAAAAACTCTGTATCATATTCATAATGTGCCCATAGTATACTTTCTGTTTATGGGTTTTCTTTATTAAGGCCAGCAAAATAAAATTTAAGCGAATGATCTAGTATGCATATGAGAATGTATGCCTCAAATCATTTATGTTGTTGGGAGAGTGAGTCATGCATTGTTTTCTCTTGAGTTCCTGAGTGTTTACAAAGAAATCACAAGCTGTTGGCAGTGGGGGTGAAATGATGCACGTGTAAAATGGAAGGCAGTTCTCATTCATGTTGAGGTCCATATCTGAGCCCCCTATAAAGTTTGTGCCATGTCTTTGGGGTTCCAGCCTCCTTAGCACCCTAAGCTTCTGAAGTTGAGGTACAGAGTAACCCTGAGTCCTGTTGTATTTCCTGTCCTGCATAGAACATGTATGCTCCCCAAGGAAAAGAAGTTGGTTTCAGAATGACAAACAGCTGTTCAAGGACAATAGTGTCAAGTATAAAAAGATGGTTGTTGTTTTAGTACTCAGGATTGTTTGAAGGGAAAGGGGCTGACATCACTGAGTTTCCAAGTCTTGATGTGCGGTATCTTCTTTGACCTCTGTGCTTTAGGGATATATTTACTTTGACCTCTTTTCAGTAGGAAGTCATCAGTCTTAGGATCCAGCAGAAAAAGGAAGGCCTTGAGAGTAGGCCTTCAGAGAGAGCACATCCCAGTAAGACCTGGTGATTGACCACAGGAGATTCCGGCTCTGTTATGTCCTGTAACAGCCAGGCCAGTGGGAACATCACAAATGTCTACATGAATGTGCAAAATTGAGACTACAGCAATATTTTATACATTGAAAAAAAAGGTTTTATTACACTTAATTAATTAATTAATTAATTAATTAATTTATTTATTTATTTATTTTTGGTCTTTTTGAGACAGGTGTCCCTGCAGCCCCAGCTGTCCTGAAACTCACTATGTAGACCAGGCTGGCCTTGAACTCACAGAGATCTGCCTGCCTCTGTCTCTTGAGTGCTAAGGTTAAAGGCATATGCCACCATGACCGGCATTACCTTTATTTTTTAAAAATATTATATTTATGTGTATGAGTGTATTACCTGCATGTATGTAAGTGCACCTGGGTCATGTAATGCCTTTGGAGGTCAGAAAAAGGCATTGGATTCCCTGGAACTGGAGTTATAGACAGTTGTAGCCACCATGGCTGGGAATCAAACCCAGGTCCTCTGCTTTACATTCTCACTTAACATATCCTTGCCCACTTTCTGCTTAGCATCAAACTCTGTAGTCTTAGAAGATCTACATATTTTAGTTTCTATGTATACTAAAACCCTAAGGTTGGGAAAGTTTTAGGAGTTTGCCTATTATATATTCAGTGCAGGACATTAAGAATTATATAAAGGTTAATTTTCTAACTGATCATTACCTAGAAATTTTATCTGTCAGGAGAAAGGATTCATGAATTTCCAAGAGCACATTGCCCTCTGCATGGCATATTAATTATGGCAGCCAGGACAAATGGACTTTTGCTGTGTTCAAATTTTTCATTGTGAGGAGACAAATACATTATTATAAAAGGTCCACTTATCAATGAGAGTGTTTCTTTCTGTTGTTTTAATTAAATAATTAATTATGACACTTTGATTTGATACTGGCTACAAGTAAAGATTCTTCACT
The DNA here is from genome assembly GCF_000622305.1 of Nannospalax galili. NCBI lineage: Eukaryota > Metazoa > Chordata > Mammalia > Rodentia > Spalacidae > Nannospalax > Nannospalax galili. The sequence continues at coordinate 6,299,981 of NW_008352659.1, read as the reverse complement.
GAAGATTTATTGTACATTTAGAACACTGCTCTTCAAAAGAATGTTCTATGACTATGGAAATATTTACTCTCATTGCTGATTATAGTAGCCACCATCTATATGTGACTGTTGAAACCAAAATACAAAATGCTCTTTTTAAAAAAAATATTTATTATTTATATTTTATGTGTATGAGTATATTGCCTGCATGTATGTAAGTGCACCCATGTTGTATAATACCCAAGGAGGTCAGGAGAAGGTATCTGATCCCCTGGAACTGGAGTTAGAAGTGGTTGTTAGCCTCCATGTGGGTGCTACAAATCAAACCCAGGTCCGCTACAAGAGCAGCCAATGCTCTTAACCACTGAGCCATTTCTCCAGCCCTGAGACCAAGAAACTCTTAATGTTCTTTAAAAAAAAAAAAAATGTATGACTCTCATGTGGTTAGTGGATAACACAGATCTAGAATAATGGTATCCTGAGGTGCTCAAAATTCTTGTGATTTTTGCCTGGAAGTTGAGGCTGGTTACAAGTAAATAATGAGTAACGCTACTTTTAGATTTAAGGGAAAATCTTTTTTTAAAAACAAAGATGCAAATTGGGCTGGAGTAATAGTTCATTTGATAAAATGCTTGCCTGGCAAACATGAGGACTTGAGTTTGTTTGATCCCCAGAACCCATTTAAAAAACTGAGCATTGGGGCTGGAGAGATAGCTCAGTGGTTAAGAGTACTGGCTGCTCTTATAGAGGACTTGTGTTTGGTTCTGAGCACCCACACAGCAGCTAAAAGCTGTCCTTAACCCCAGTTTCAGGGGATCCAACACCCTCTTCTGGCCTCTGGGGGCTTCTCATGACATGGGTGCACTTATATACATGCAGGCAAAACACTTATACACATAAAATACAAATAAACTCTTAAGAAAAAAAAGCTGGGCATGGTGGTGCATACTTAGAATCCTAGCTCTGGGAAGGTAGAGACAGGCTGATGGATCCTTGGGCCTTGCTAGCCAGCCAGTTGGGCTTAATTATTGAGTTCCAGGCCAAATGAGAGATTGTCCCCCTCCCTCCACCCAAATAAAGTGGGTGACACCTAAATAATGACATCTGAGGTTGACCTCATGTGAACCTGAACACACATCTTAACCCCCTATGCCTGCATACACATGTGCACACACACACACCTGCCCTCCCCCCAAAAGTACAAGTTTATCATACTTAAATGCATTCAAGTGAGGGCTAGACCACTGGCTGTTCTTGCAGAAGACCCAAGTTCGAATCCCAGCATCCTCATGGCAGCCAACAACTGTCCGTAAATCCAACGCCCTCTTCTGACCTCCATAGGCATTGCATGACACAGGTGCACTTACATACATGCGGGCAATACACACATACACATGAAATAAAATAATAATTTAAAAATGTGTTCTTGTGAACTTTGAGAAGGCAAGAACTGATTATAAAGATAGGTTTTGACAATACTTTCTAGTATAAAGAACTGTACTAGCCCAGCATACTGGCACATATCTGTAATCCCAGTATTTGGGAGGCTGAGGCAGGAGGATCTTGAGTTTGATGCCTACATAGCACAATATACCCCTCCCCCAATAAAAAAGAAGTAGTCTAAATGTTGTGGGAGACTCTAATGATTGTAATTTAGCTATGTATTTAGAAGTCTTGAGAGGGATACCTTGGTAGGCCAAGGGTCTAGAAGCTCTTTTCAAGGGTGTGACTTCTACAGCACAGAATGCCAAGTAGCTTATCAGTCTGTTAAGATTTGGCTTTGGTTCCTTGTAGGGTGACAGGGTTGTGACAACACAAGGAAGGGTTGTTTATATCAGGAGAATATTAAGTTGTTTATCAGCTCTGAAATCAAAATGAATTTGGGGTAAGTTGAAGTAGGACTGGGATTTTCCGAAGTATGTGCTGTGAAAAGCTATGCTGAGTCACATGTCTGTCTGAACAGACCTTTTAGGTCATCACTGTTCCTAGGAAAAAGACTTTCGCAAATCTCTGGGCAATAGAGGTACTCAGACATGGAAACTTGTCACCCAAACACGTTAGATGAGGAGGAGTGCTTGAAAATGCTGTTGGGCCTAATATTCTCAGATATACCCCCCCACACACATACAAATACACACATGCACACATATTCCCTTAAGAGTATAGAAGTGATTATGTACACCAGAGTATTTAAAAAAAAACCTTGCAAGAATTCGACTTGTGGGTTTTTGTTGGTTTATTTTATTTTTTTCTTTCCTTCTAAATCTGGCAGGACCCTACCTGAGTCCAGTGTTAGAGCTGGCTCTGGCTCTAAGCTGGAAACCCAGGGTCAAAGGAAAGCCGTAGAGCAAAAGACTTCATCTCTTCCTGCTTTCAATTGCCATTTTACTTGGACATTAAGAGCCATTTTCTTGGGGCTGGAGAAATGGCTCAGTGGTTAAGCACACTGGCTACTCTTACATAGGACCTGGGCTCAATTCCCAGCACCCACATGGTGGCTAACAACCATCCATAACTCTATCTTCAGGGGATCTAATGCACCATCTTCTGACCTCTTCAGGCATTACATGACATGGGTGCACTTATTACATACATGCAGGCAATATACTCATACACATAAAATAAATAAATAAAATTTTTTTTAAAAAATGAGGTTGGAAAGATGGTTCAGTGGTCAAGAGCACTGACTGAAGACCTTTTTTTTTTATTAGTCTTTTTGACACAGGGTCTCCCTGTAGCCACAGCTGTCTGGAACTCACTATGGAGACCAGGCTGGCTTTGAACTCACAGAGATCCACCTCTCTCTGCCTCCCCGGTGCTGGGACTAAAGGTGTGCACCACCACTTCCAGCAAATAAATTTTTTTTAAAAGAGCTATTTTCGGGGCTGGAGAGATGGCTCAGCGGTTAAGAGCACTGATTGCTCTTGCAGAGGTCCCAGGTTCAATTCCCAGCACCCACACAGCGGCTACGAACCATCCTTAACTCCAGTTCCAGGGGAATTCAAAGCTCTCTTCTGACCTCCGCAGCATTGCATGACACGGGTGCACTCACATACATGCAGGCAATACACTCATACACATAAAATAAAAATAATAAATATTTTTTTTAAAAAGAGCTATTTTCTTGACTAATTAAATAATAAATTTATATCAGAAGGATGAGTGTTCCTATCAGTTCCTGACCCATCCACAATGTGATGTGATCCAGGAACCAGAGCTGCCTTTGCACTGCTAGGAGTCAGAGAACTTGGAACCTAACTTCCTGGGTCTTCTTTCTGGCAGTTGAGTGAGTACTGAGGGCTGATGTGTGACATTCAGACATGCAGGGAGTATAGGTTATAGCATGTTTTGTAAGGGAGGGCAGTGGGGAGCTGGCTGTTAATGTGGGCCAAAAAAAGTGGGGAGTGGAATTAATGAGAGAGAGAGAACGAGAGAGAACACGCATGCTTCTGAGCCTTCTCTTGGTTCCCTGGGGACTCACATGAACTGCGTCTTGGCAGCTGGGTCCATCACACCACCATCTAATCATCAGAACTCTTCAGTGTCCTGGAGCTTCTTAGTTATTTCAGGTCATGATGCAGTTCTGAAGGGAGTATATTACATCTGCATCTAAGAGAGTAGAGAGTGAGGTAGCATGCCTCTCACAGGGTATCCGGATACTCCTGACTCAGGGACTTAGCTTAATAAAGGCTAATAAAGTCTTGCCTTTCCCTATGTCTGGTCTTTGGTATCTGATCTTCAGCCACAGTGTTAGGCTGACTAGATTGGCACATGTAAGTAGCCTGAAATGTGTTAGGCTTCTGTGCATGACATTAAGAAGGGAACTGGTATTGGCCATTCTTTCCTGACATGGCGTGCAAAATCTGGCACTGTACAGTTCTGTACCTGCTCCTTTCAGGGATGGGCTCAGGGTAGTTGTGTGGAAATTCTTGAATGTAAGGATCACATTTTGCTCTAAGTACTGCCTGGCTAGAACCTAGAGGAGTTTGCAAAGGATAGATTTTTTTTAGAAAAAAATATTTTATTTATTATTATTTTTATTTTATGTTATGAGTGAATTGCTGTAAGTGTGTAAGTGTACTCTTGTCATGCAGTGCCTGCAGAGGTCAGAAGAGGGTGTCAGATTCCCTGGGACTGGAGTTACACACAATTGTTAGCTGCCATGTGAGTGCCGGGAATTGAATCTGGGTCTTTTGCAAGAGCAGCCAGTGCGCTTCACTGCTGAGCCATCTCTCTAGCTCCAAAGAATAGGTTTTGTATTAGAAGAAAATATTCCCTATATCTAAATAAATGGGAAAAGACAAGTAAGTTTGTTTGGAGATTTGAAATGTCTGTCACCAAAGACAATGAATTAATAGGCTAGGAGAAAATAGACCATGCATAACAGACAAAGGGTAAATATAGAAAATGTAAAGAACTTTTTACAAATTAATAAGAAAAATGATTTAAATGAGTAAAACAGATAAAAAAGGCATTTCACTGAAAGGAAACATGGCCAATAATTAACAAGAGATTCTTAACTTAGTGATTGGGGAATCATACATTAAAGCAGTCATGTTTTTTTTCCCCATCAGATTGGCAGAAAATAGAGTAATAATTCTTTCTGCCACAGTGAGAGAGAAGGAATGAGCATGCTTCCATAAAGTAAGCATATAAATTGTTCAGTCCTTTAAAGGCAGTTTGTTAGCATCTATGTAAACAAAATTATATCCATTTGATTTGGTAGTTTTGCGTCTAGTAAAATATACACAGTCACATGCTCATTCTAGCATAGACTAATGGTGAAGTACTGGACAGAGCAAATGTACAGTGACACAACCAATATACAGAAAGTTATGTAGCCCTGAAGAGAGTGCTGTGGCTCTTTATGAGAGAGCTTTATGTGGAAGCACTCAGATACAGTTAGGGGGAAGAAATTACAAAATTATCCATCTGTGTAAAACAAGTTCCTTAAAACTAGATTTGGTTCCAAATGTATTTTATAGATACCATCTGTATTATACAAGGGAAATACATACACACACACACAAATAGATAAAATAAATAAATAATAGATAAAATATATAAATATAAGTAGATAAAACAAATTTAGATCTAAAACACACTTTTTGGAAATTTGTGAAATCACAATACCTAACAAGTGGTGGCATGATTTCATATAGTTAAGTTCCCTTTTGGTCTTGATGAAGCATGGTGCTCATTATAAGGGGTAAGATCTTGAGTTTGATCAAAGGTGAAATGTAAATACACTGAGGAAAGGGAAAGGGAGGGGAGGAATGAGATTAGGTTTGAAGAGGTTTCAGTGGACACTTGACTTAATCTGCATTATCTGTATTTGAATTATTTTTATAGTGAAAATACTGTCAATAATTATGTAATGGAAATGTGAAAATATATTTTACGTTAGAGAAGATGGAGTCGCCTGGATGCCTGTGTTATCTGAGCTGTTGGTCTGTTTTGGCAGCTACACTTGATGTTTAGCTACCTCTGAACCTGGATGCTGGTCTCAGCCAAGAGAATTTTCAGCTCCGTTAAGAAGTTAAGGGCACTGGAGAGATGCCTCAGCGGTTAAGAACACTGGCTGTTCTTGCAGAAGACCCGGGTTCAAATCCTAGCACCCACACGGCAGCTAACAACTGTCCATAACTCCAGTTCCAGGGAATCCGACATCCTCGTCTGTTCTCCACGGGCATTGCATGACATGGGTGTACCCACTTACATGTAGGCAATACACACATCCACATAAAAAAAAAAAAAAAAAAAAAAGTTAAGTAACTGAAGATTTAGGTGATAGAACTGAGAGCTGAAATCCTGAAGTCCAAGACTAGGGAGGAGCAGACCAGGGGCTCATGGCTCTGTGGGAGCCTTTGTGTTCCCCTGGACAAGCCTGGTTGGGTGGCCTTCGACTGTGAGGATAAGGGGATCGTATGTGAAGCTAAACGTAGGTCAAATCAAGGTGCCATTGTTTGGGGAGAGAGATAAGTCCTAATGGAAAAGAGCCAGCTGAGTCAAAGGGGTTGAATCTGAGGCGTTTAATGAAATGTGGATTTGGCCCTGGGCCACCTGGGTCTGGCCCTGGGCCTTCAATCCAAGGGATAGATCCTTCAGTGTTAGTAGGGCATTGTGTGGCTGTCCTCCCATCAGTAAGAGCCGCATTGTGAAGATAAACACACAGACAGTTGGTTTATTAGTGATGCTAGAATCACAGATGACTATTTAAAAGGTTCTGGTGAGACACCCAGAGCTGTGGAAGATAGAGAAAGGACAGAGCATTTCTGGGTGGTCACTGGCGGAAAGCTAGTGTGATTTTTAAGGAGGACCTCAGAAGGAAAGGAAGGTGGGCTCACTGCTGCTTAAAGGCAGAAGGAGAATATAAAGAACAGGTTTATAAAAGGGAAGCAGTAAGAAATAGATTGGAAAAAGGTGGGTTAGGACCAGATGGCGAAGAGCTGAGAATCTAGGCTTTGACTCATTGGTTCATGTTTGATCTTCTGGTTACCACTTATTTTTGTACCACCATTTAAGAAATATAGTCTACAGGGGCTAGAGCCAATGGCTCAGCGGTTAACCGCACTGGCTGTTCTTGCAGAAGACCAGGGTTCAAATCCCAGTACCCATGTGACGGCTAGCTCCTGTCTGTAACTCCAGTTCCAGGTGATCCAACTTCTTCTTCTGACTCCCTGGGAATTACACGACATAGGTGCACCTACCTACATGTAGGCATTACACTCATATACATTAAATTAAAAAAAAATTTAAATGTCAATCTAAACTTACTTTCTAAAGATTTTATAATATATACCTAAATCATATATTGAAGGTACATAGAGTACAGTTTGTTTTGTACGTTTTTTTTGTTGTTGTTGTTTGTTTTTTGTTTTTTTGTCTTTTTGAGACAGGGTTTCCCTGTAGCTCTAGCTGACCTGGAACTTGCTATGTAGAGCAGGCTGGCCTCGCAGAGATCCACCTGTATCTTCCTTTCTGAGTATTAGGATTAAAGTTGTTTGCCACAACACTGAATTGTTTTGTACTTTTGTATATAAATGGTTGACTTTCAAAATTATATTTGTGCTACAAACTTTTTGCATTCTCAGTCTTTGCAAAGTCACCTTTCTTTCAAAGGTCATCCTTGTATTTATGCCATTTAGTAAAGCTGGCTCTTTGCTTTTATATGAAGAAGAGGTAAAATTGAATGTGAAAAGTTTACTGAGCTGGGCTTGTGGAGGGTGAGTTCAGTCTAGGGAAAGCTGGGAGCCCCACTGTCTCTGCTGTGGTACAGTTTGGAATGGCTTCTCTTTTCCTGGTGATTCCTTATAGCCTTTCTCTGATACCTGGCCACTGTCCATTGCCGGCTTGTTCCTCATGTGAGCTAGGGCTGCTGCTTCAGCGCTCCCTTGTCAGGAAGCCTCTAGTCAGCTGGCTGGTTCAGGTCTTGGCTCTGCAGGAGCTGACTTTAGGAATCAAGAGATGTGGTGAGTCAGGGGTAGGGAAATGTGACATGTGACACCTCTCCCTTTTTCTGCCATACTGTAACTTATATCTTCTTGTTTTTCCCCCAAATACTACAAGGAGGTTATTCATGTCTGTGACACTTTAAAAAAAATTAATTTCACAAGTGTCACAGCACATATTATTTATCATTTTAGTAAATTGATATTTTAAAAGGCAGCAATTAGCAAATTCAAACATGACAACATGATTTGACATTTAAAAAAATTAAAGAATTTTCTCTCATCTTTGTCATCAGCCTTGGATGAATGGTTTTAGCCCTTCTGGGAACTTTCATTTTTGTTGACTAATGGTGGCACATATTGGCATATAATGTGAACTGACAGAAATAGCCTTGTTTATCATTGCTAGTGGTATTTGGAGTGTATTTTGAGTTCTTTAAGGAAGAAGATAGGGACAGTTACTGTTCTCCTTGGGTGCCTACTGGTGAATGGAAGCACTGTGCCTTCTGCTATGGAAACCAGTTCAGCTCAGGTGGGCATTTCCTGTTCTTAACTTCTAGGTGTTACAGAGGTGGGCTCACTCATAGCTTGATGACTTACCCTGGAGTTTGAATCTGGACAGTGAAAGGATGGCAGATAGTGTCAATAGAATTACTAAACCACCAGGATTTCCTTCCTGGTAGCACACATCTGTGTGTGCTTGTGTATACCTTGAATTACCATTTATGCACATAATGAGAACTTAGAGGACTGTTGATGGACAGTTCAAACTATTGCATGGTGACACTGCCTGCCAACCAAAAGGTTAAGTCAACAGGGCTGATAACTGTTTTCTGTCCAATGGTGCTCAGTTTTACAATGGCTTGGATATTAATAGAGTTGAATTTCAGACTGTCCTCTGTGGATTATTAGAACTTTGTAGAGGTTCCTTGGGTGTCTGCTAACAGAGCACCTCAGTTAGTGTGATACTGACCTTGTTATTTTTTTGTCCTTTCACTATACAAACATATATGACAGGATGTTAATTAAAGATAAACTGTCCTGTTCTCTCAAATTTGGTGCAGATCCCAGAGTTGTAGGTAGTAGTGCTGAATACTCAACAGAATCTGAAGAGACAGTCTAGAAGCAGTCATTTCAGGACTTTCTTGAGAAGGTCAAATGGGTATAGAAGCCATTCCTCCACCCATCCCATAACTAATACATGAGAGAAGACTGGACATGCATTCCATGCTCCCAGGAGTAGAGTATTCCGTGGGGGAGTTTCCCCTCTCTTTACCCATCCCCCACTGATTCATTGGTGCCTCAAGAAAAGAGGATGGATTACATTTTACTGAGATGCAGGATTAATTACTTTGGATTAGAATAGAATTTCTAGAAAGTGTTTTGTTTTTTTTTTTTTTTTTTTTTTTTGAGACAGGGTCTCCCTGTAGCCCCAGCTGTCCTGAAACTCACTATGTAGACCAGGCTGGCCTTGAACTCACAGAGATCCACCTGCCTCAGCCTCCCAAGTCCTAGGACTAAAGGCCCTGCATGGGGTTGTTGTTTTTTTTTTGAAACAGGGCCTCACTGTGTGACTTTGGCTGTCCTAGATCTACCTGCCTCTGCCTGCTGGGGAGTGCTGGGATTAAAGTCACTTGCCAAGAAGACCTGCCCTTCAGAAAGTTTTTAAAAGAATGAGGCCGGTCACTTTTAGAGTATGGGGATATGCATACCACAAAGCTCTATCTTTCTCTCACCTGAAAGCAGCAGTGTGGCTGGGGCCGTGTGTGAAGAGGGCAGCAATAATGCTTGACCTTTCCTGTGGGCCAGGTAGTCTGCATAGAGGGCAGCTGATTGTCTGCCAAGGGTAGGACCCAGCAGGAAGAGGCAAGAGGTTTTGGAGGCTGAGAGCTGAGCCAGAATATGTTCGTCTGTGCCAGGCAGACTAGAGGGCCCAGCCAAGGTTCTCTTCCTAGATGGAGCTGGCATGAGGGCTCCAGGAAGAGGCTGAGATCATTCCCAGCCCTCGGGCTGGCCCCGAAGACAGCAAATAAACTTTCCTCACTGCTGGTTTCAGAGAAGCTCCACATTGGATAAAATTGAAATAAGCTTTGATTTAGACTAGATTGGATTTTTTTAATACCTACAAGTTTGGCTTTATTTATTTAAAATAATGTTTTCTTTTTAAAAGCCTGACTAGAAGTTGGTGGTTCTGGTGAGTTACTGAACCCTGGAATGATAGCACAGTCAGCAGTCTCAGCACTAGTACATGGGAGCTGGGTTTTGTAATTTACTGTACTTTCACCTAGCTTATACCCCGCAGATTTTAAGCTTAGAACTTGCTAGCAATTACTGTGTTAGCTGAGAAATTTGGAATTTCACTCTAACCTGAGCACTGTAAATTTACTAACTTAGTAGATAGCTGGTAGTAAAGATTGTATTCCCATGTTGGGATCAGGGAGTCCTTAGAGATTAGCCAAAAATTGCAGTCTTTAGTTGTATTTCTTTTGACATTATTGTTTTTGTTTATTCATTTATTGTGATAGAAGCATACGATAAAATTTACTGTGCTGAATCGTGACTTATTGGTAGAGTGCTTGCCCAGTGTGCTCAGAGCCCCGGGTTCAGTCTCCGGCGCTGCAATTAAATTTCACGGCAGCTACACCATTTTACCCACTAATAATGCATAGATGTTCTCATTTCTGAGATACTTGCCAACACTTCCTGTTTTCTGGCTATGTGTGTATATATGTATGTAGAGATGGGGACTCTGTAGCCCACGCTGGCCTTGATCTTCCTGCCTCAGCCTCTCTAGTACTTGGATTACAGGTATGTCCAGTTGTATTTATTTTTCTACTGGCAATGTCCCAGTGTTGTTTTCTGTTGTATTTTTTGCAGTTCTTGTTTGCATTTCCAAATCCAATGATATTGAATAATAATCCATAGTCCAGTTAGTGATAGTGAATCTTTTTCAAATGTTGATATGCTTTTAGAAGAATCTCTATTCAATCTTTATCCATCTTCAAATTGAATTGACATTAATTTATAGTTCGTGTATTCTGCTTAATAAACCTTGTCAGCTACCTGTTTTGAAACATTTCCTTGCATTCCATGGGATACCCCTACTGTTTTCCTTCCCCACTTCTTTTTGGGGGACAGGGTCTGTCTCTGTACCTTGACTGGACTCAAGCTCGTGGTTTTCCTGCTTCTGCCTCTCTCCATGCTGGGATTACAGGTGAAGATTGCCACATATAGCTGCATAGGTTACCTTTTCACTTGGCTAGCATTATATATTTTTGTAGTTGAAATATCAGTTCAATTATGAAAGACTAAAAGACTCATCAGGCTTTAACAGTAGATCCTACTGAATAAGGCACAAAGCTTGAATTCATTCTGTAGTTTGATGGAACCCCTTTCTGTCTGTAATCCTGGTCTCTCCAGCCTTTCCAGACTTACTAAGTCCTTCAACATCATCTCTCACACTTCCTCTCTCTCCTCTGTCCAAAGGCTTCGTGAAGGTGTTCAGTCTCACCCTGAACACCTTCACACAGTCGTTTTCTTGGAAGATGGTGTTGTCTTTCCCTCTTATCTAGCTTTGTTTTTCAGACTGCCTTTCCTTCTCTTCCTTTTAAGACAGCCCAGACATGAAGATTATCTAGGCAGCAAGTAGCTGCTTTTTTCTCCCACAGCTTCATACATACAGCCCTGGCTAGAACCCTTGTCTGGAAGCCTTGCAAGGCGGCTGGAGCACCCAGTTTAGTTTTGCCTTTGTATCCCTTTGTTCTTAGCTCATGGCCCTACCATAAGATCTAGCCCACATTGTTTGTGTACTTTAAATGATTATGGTAGAAAGAGCAAGTGTCTTTTTAGAAATAAGATAACAGAACCTTTACGAATTGTGCTTCCAAATATGCTTTATCTTCTAATTTTGTCTGGCAAGATTTTGGCAGCCAACTGTAGATTTTCTGGACTTTGTCTTGTCTTCTGTTAGAAAAGCAATAATTAGAGGAAATGATCCTTTTGAGAGGTTGTTTAATGAATTCCACTCTTAAATGTGCTGCTTTAAATCTTATTTGAAGTAAACTGTACTGATGCCCAAATTATTTCACTGTAGATTAGTATTGAACCAGAGTATTATGATGATTAATTTACTTATGTTAAGTTCCTTTTAGCCTTTTATTTGGTGTCTTGATAGGGGGAGGGGGTCCAGCAATCTAGAAAGGATTTATTGACTTTATATTTAGCATGGTTTATTCCTCTTGATTATGTCATTCAACTGAATTTGTGTATGTTAGAAGACTTCTGTATTAGGATAGTTCCTGTTCAGCAAACTGCTTGGTGTTTTATCAACTGGTGTTTAGATTTAATGGTTTAAAATTTAAGAACACCTCTTTTCTGAGTATGCAAAAGCACTCTTATAATCTTGAGCCTGGTGTAGCTTCCCTGTATCCTTCTCACCTTGAAGCAAGTCTAGGTACAGATGCACACCTGGCACGCATTCCCGAAAGCCTGCCCTCTTCCCTTGTCTGCTCACAGGTCAAGAAATGCCTGCTCCAGAATCCCAGTGTTTTTTCTGCCTAGGGAAGAATCACATGCATCTAGAGCAGTGGCCCTGTGTTGCAGCTACCCTTGCCTATGACAGCACGCTCAGCCTCATGTGGCTTGTTCCTTTTACTGCATCATCACTACCAAGAGATGTTTTCTTTTCTTCTCATTTTCTTTCTTTTCTTTTTTGAAAATATTGTTTTTATTTATGTACATGAGTATTTCCCTGCATGTGTGCATGTGCACTACATGTGTGCTTAGTGTGAAGAAACCAGGAGAGGGTATGGATCCTTTGGAACTTTATAGGCAGTTGTGAGCCACCATATGAGTGCTGGGAACTGACCTGGGTTCTCTGAAAGACGGGAAAGCTCTCTTAACTGCTGAGCCATCTCTCCAGCCTCACCCCCCTTTACGACCTCCTAGCAACACATGTTGTTTGTATTCTACAGAATATAAAACAATAGGGTTAGTGTGTGTTTTGTGTCTTAAACAGTGAACTTCATTCAAGATGGACTTGAGATTTACATGCTTTTAGTTTTTATCAAGCCTTAAATTTCTAGTCAGTAAATGTGAGCTTTTATTAAAAATGTAAATGTAGTATGTTAGGAACCTGTAAGCAGGAACCTATGTTGTTGTTGTTTTGTAAGGAAACACATTTCTTTTTCTTTATTTATTTATCTACTTGGTCTTTTTGAGACAAGGTCTCTCTGTAGCCCCAGCTGTCCTGGAATTCACTTTGTAGACCAGGCTGGCCTTGAATTTACAGAGATCCTCTTGCCTCTGCCTCTGGAGTGCTGGGATTAAAGGTATATATGACCACACTCAGCTATTTTGTTTCTTAGAACTTGAAAATACCACAGGAAATCTTAGAACTTGAAAACTCCACAGGAAATTAACTGCAATTCTGTGACCCTTATTTTTGCTTTGCTAAATGAGAATTTTTTTTAAATCATAGTAAAGGTAACAGACAACAAAACATTATGTTCATATATTTGTTGTATCTTTTCTTTGTTGACAATAAATCTGCATGTTAATTTAGTAAAGGGAACAATTTGCTTATTATTATTATTATTATTATTTTGTTGTTGTTGTTTCTGAGCCCTGGCTGGCCTGGGACTCGCCATGTAGACCAGAATACAGAGATTCTCTTTCTCTGCCTCCTGAGTGCTGAGATTATAGACATGCCCTGCCATGCCCAATTCTATTGTATAGTTTTTATTTCTTTGTGTGTGTGTGTGTGTGTGTGTGTGTGTGTGTGTGTTGATGTTGAGGGTGTCTTCCTTTATTGTTCTCTGCTTTATTATTACCATTTTTACTTAAAAATTTTTTGTTATATTTATTTTTAGTGCATGAGTGTTTGGCCTGCATGAATGTTAATACACCATGCGTGTGTAGTGCATGTGTGGGGAAGCCAGAAGAGGGCGTTGAGTCCCCTGGAACTGGGAGTTACAGAGGGTTGTTAGCTGCCATGTGGGTACTGGGAACTGAACTAGGGTCCTCTGGAAGAGCAGCCAGTGCTCTTAACCTCTGAGCCATCTTTCCAACGCCATTTATACTTGTGTGTGTATGTGTGTGTGTGTGTGTGTGTGTGTGTGTGTGTGTGTATGTGCATACCTATACCATAGCATGTGTGTGTGGGTCAAAGGACAATGTGCAAGAATGGGTTCTTTTCCTCTATCATGTAAGTCTTGGGGACCAAATTCAGATTGTCAGGCTAGCATAAGGGCCCTATACTACAAGCCATCTTTACTTATTAGTCCTCCACTTTACTTTTTGAGACAGGGTTTCTCCCTGAACCTGGAGAGTGCCAATTCGGCTACACTGGGTCCAAGGATCTACTGGTTTTCTTCTCCCCATCACCTACCCAGTGCTGGAATAGCACCTGCTGCTGCCTGGCTTTTTTTATGTGGGTGCTGGGGATGTGAATTCACACAAGTGCTTTAAGCTCTGTCCCCCCCAATTTTAATTTTTTTTTTAAACAAACCTGAAATGTAGTAGTTAAAAAAGCAACAAAATTACGTAGGGTTTGGGTTCTCCATCAGTCTAGGTATGCTGCTTCCTAGTTCTACTCACTGGAGGCTGCATTTCCACAGGGAGGGCATGGGTTTTGGACTGACCTGGTTCTTTGTCTGTGCGGTGACTTTGTACAAGTTGGGATTAACCTCTCTGAGCTTCCCTCCCTCCCTCCCTTTCTCCCTCCCTCTCTCCCTCCCTTCCCCCTTCCTTCCCTAAATAATTTTTTTGTTTTTATTTGTATAAATGTTTTGATTGCTGGTATATTACATACTGTCCATGAAGGGTGGAAGAGAACAACAGAGCCAGAACCACCATGTAGTGCTGGGAGTCTAGCCCAGGTCCTCGGGAAGAACCTTAACCCCCCCAAGTCACCTCTCCAGCCCCATGCTTTTTTTTTCTTATTTGTAAAATTGGAAGAGGATTAAGTCAGATCATATTTGCATGTGACACCTGTTATCAACTTATTTTCTCTAGACAGTAGACAACTTATTTGTGTATTTTTTAAGATGACACTTTTAAAAAAAGATTTTATTTTAAATTGTGTATGTGTGTGTGTGTGTGTGTGCGCGCGCGTGCGTGTGTGTGCACACACAGAATTCAGAAGAAGTCTCAGATCCCCTGGACCTGGAATTACAGACGGTTGTGAGCTTCCTGATATGGGTGTTTAGAACCAAATTAGGGTCTTCTGCAAGAGCAGTACACCCTCTAAGCCATTAAGTTTGGGGGGGAACAAAAAAAAAAGAACCTTTGAGTTTCAACTCCTAAGTCATTCCTTTATGCACTTAATGAATCCAAATCCTTGAACTTCTGAAGCTCACTCCTTCACCCATGTCCTACCTTAGTCTGGGAGTTTTTAGCCCTTGAAGGTTGAGGAGTATAATCACCCTTCTTTGGATGTAAAGTTTGATCTATCCATGTAAAAAAGTGGCCAATGACCCCCCCCT
>NW_008352659.1:6250110-6284752 GCF_000622305.1 Nannospalax galili | reverse complement strand
GTGTATGTGTGTGTGTGTGTGTGTGTGTGTGTGTGTGTGTGTATGTGCATACCTATACCATAGCATGTGTGTGTGGGTCAAAGGACAATGTGCAAGAATGGGTTCTTTTCCTCTATCATGTAAGTCTTGGGGACCAAATTCAGATTGTCAGGCTAGCATAAGGGCCCTATACTACAAGCCATCTTTACTTATTAGTCCTCCACTTTACTTTTTGAGACAGGGTTTCTCCCTGAACCTGGAGAGTGCCAATTCGGCTACACTGGGTCCAAGGATCTACTGGTTTTCTTCTCCCCATCACCTACCCAGTGCTGGAATAGCACCTGCTGCTGCCTGGCTTTTTTTATGTGGGTGCTGGGGATGTGAATTCACACAAGTGCTTTAAGCTCTGTCCCCCCCAATTTTAATTTTTTTTTTAAACAAACCTGAAATGTAGTAGTTAAAAAAGCAACAAAATTACGTAGGGTTTGGGTTCTCCATCAGTCTAGGTATGCTGCTTCCTAGTTCTACTCACTGGAGGCTGCATTTCCACAGGGAGGGCATGGGTTTTGGACTGACCTGGTTCTTTGTCTGTGCGGTGACTTTGTACAAGTTGGGATTAACCTCTCTGAGCTTCCCTCCCTCCCTCCCTTTCTCCCTCCCTCTCTCCCTCCCTTCCCCCTTCCTTCCCTAAATAATTTTTTTGTTTTTATTTGTATAAATGTTTTGATTGCTGGTATATTACATACTGTCCATGAAGGGTGGAAGAGAACAACAGAGCCAGAACCACCATGTAGTGCTGGGAGTCTAGCCCAGGTCCTCGGGAAGAACCTTAACCCCCCCAAGTCACCTCTCCAGCCCCATGCTTTTTTTTTCTTATTTGTAAAATTGGAAGAGGATTAAGTCAGATCATATTTGCATGTGACACCTGTTATCAACTTATTTTCTCTAGACAGTAGACAACTTATTTGTGTATTTTTTAAGATGACACTTTTAAAAAAAGATTTTATTTTAAATTGTGTATGTGTGTGTGTGTGTGTGTGCGCGCGCGTGCGTGTGTGTGCACACACAGAATTCAGAAGAAGTCTCAGATCCCCTGGACCTGGAATTACAGACGGTTGTGAGCTTCCTGATATGGGTGTTTAGAACCAAATTAGGGTCTTCTGCAAGAGCAGTACACCCTCTAAGCCATTAAGTTTGGGGGGGAACAAAAAAAAAAGAACCTTTGAGTTTCAACTCCTAAGTCATTCCTTTATGCACTTAATGAATCCAAATCCTTGAACTTCTGAAGCTCACTCCTTCACCCATGTCCTACCTTAGTCTGGGAGTTTTTAGCCCTTGAAGGTTGAGGAGTATAATCACCCTTCTTTGGATGTAAAGTTTGATCTATCCATGTAAAAAAGTGGCCAATGACCCCCCCCTCTTTTGAAAAGCAGTATTACAATGAAACACATTCTACAAGTAGCAGTGCTATCTAGCATCATAATCTGTGGTCAGAGGCTACATAGCTAGAATGTCCCCCTTTGTCCTATAGTCTATATAGAACTAATATAAAATGTCTTACATTTAGGTAGCCTTGATTCTCTTTAGTATGTAGCAACCAGATTATTAAAACTAAATTATTCAGACAAATGAAACAGTAAGAAAGCAATGTAAGATGTACATCTACAGGTGGTGCTGGGTAGTGTTTACGCTCTGAAGGACTTCAGAAAAGAATGGTCAGTGGGATTCTTAAAGTGTGAATGAGGTTCCACCTTGGGTTAGAATAGGTATTTTTCTGATTATCTTTAAATTTTTTTTGTTATATTTTATGTGTATGAGTGTTTTGCCTGCATCTGTGCAAGTGCACAGGTTTGCAGGATACATCTGCCCCAGTGGCTAGGCTATGAAGGCACTGTGCCGGACAGCTGGGGTTCCCCAGATGAAAGCAGGGAGACGTAGCAGATAGGAACTGTGCACGAAGCCCCACAATCAGCAGCACAGACAGTGCCACAAAATTGGTTCACAGTTGTCACCATACAGTGAGGATTGGAGGCGGGGGGCACTAAACTCTGGAAACACAGTAAGTACTTCTAGTTGTTTGCCCAGGCACATTCTCTGTTATAGGAGTTGTAAAGCAGCAAATCTTGAATTGCTTTACCTAATCACTGTAGGAGTACACACAGTGTCCCAAGTGTTCATGCTTTAAGATGTCTATAAAGTCTTTCATGTTTTATATTTGTACTTTTCTAAGTTAAAGAATAAAATTTCTGTGGCTATTTGAATGTGACAACCTTCCATTTTATAAAGTAATTACTGTTGAATCAAAATTTTTGCTCAACCTGTACTATCCAGTTACTTATTAAAGCCAGCTGAATGAGTGATTAAAAGGTTCAGATCAAAAGCAACAGACTTCTTTTCATGGAGGTTTTCATCCTTTAATTTAAAATGTGTCTATGTCTAACTGATTATCTCTCACATTCTATAAAGAAATATTGACATCCAGTAAAGTATGGAGTAACCTCACTCTGGCTGTGTGGGCAGTTTCTCTGCAGGCCTCTGAACCATTGATATTCCTGTAACCTTTGAGGCAAGATGTGTGTATAGTGTATTAATGAGCTGGTTGAAGTGATGTACAGTAATTTCATCCTTGGGTAAAAACAGATGTGAAAGATTCTATTTTAATATTTAATCAGGCTCTAAGCCTCTGTTGGCTTGTTTAAGTTGACCTGACAGCATTATACCTGGAAACACTTTGAATTAAACTCCGAGTGCTTGACCTTGTTCAAACAGTTGTAATTTAATAAAGCTGCTGTCTTGGTGGAGATGGTGTAGCTAATGGGAAAACACTTTTCTCCCAGAGAGTGTTCCATTTGCAGGTGCTGGGAGTGGGGTGATTCAGAGATTCTCAACAGTTTTGCAGAGTCACTGGGATTTGAAGAACTTTAAAAAAAAAATTTACATTAAGAAATTGTCTTTCAGAGGCTGGAGAGATGGCCCAGCGGTTAAGAGCACTGACTGCTCTTGCAGAGGACCCGGGTTTGATTCCCAGCACCCACATGGCGGCTACAAACCGTCCTTAACTCCAGTTCCAGGGGATTCCGAAACCCTCTTCTGAGGGTTGCATGACACGGGTGCACTCACATACATGCAGGCAATACACTCATACACATAAAATATAAAAATAATAAAATATTTTAAAAAAGAAAAAGAAATTGTCTTTCAGAAAACATTTTAAAACTTTTCTTTTGCTTCAGTTTTTATCCTTTTGGAAGTATAAGTATGTTTAAACCTTAATGTTTTAAGGTTTAAAGATTTTATTTATCTTTATTCTATGTGTATGATGAATGTTTTGCCTGCAAGTATGAGTGTGCCCATGTTGTGTAATGCCCATAGAGGCCAGATGAAGATGTCAGATCCCCTGGAACTGGAGTTATGGATGGTTGTTAGCTGCTATGTGGGTACTGGGAGCTGAATCCCCCAGTTCTCTGCAAGAACAGCCGGTTCTCTTAACTGTGGAGCTCTCTCTTCAACCCCTGATGTTAAGTTTTAAATGTCACTTTAGTTAGGCTCATTTTGGTTGAAAAGAGCAGGAAATTATTTGTTTAAAAGGGGGCTGGAAACTCATATCAGAAGAAGCTCTGGAATACCAGATAGTCACTCTGGTTCCCTGTGTCCTTCTGTCCATCCACCACCTGCCCATCTACCCTTCATTTCTGCCCCTGGTCTCTGTCTTGCCTTCCTCTGTGCTCAGCCTGCTGTGCCATTTTCCTCTCACTAAGCCTTTTATTAGTTTTAACTCTAGTTACTGCAGTTAACAAGTTTACTTCCTTGTTCAGATTCTTGGAGAGGCTCTTTTTTCTTTTTTTAATGTCATGTCAGAACTCCCTGTGCTTGAAAAATAAAACTCCCTCTTTGTGCAGCATGAGACTATGAACACAAGATATTTTTGGGCTTGAAAAAAAGATTGATTGGGTCAAATTCCATGAGTTGCCCAAGCTTATTGGGTAAATAAAATGAGATTAAAAAATTAATACACATACAGTTAAACATCTTCTGCAATCCCATTATTCAGATAGCTAACCATTTTGGTATATTGTCTCTAATATATTTTTCTTGCTCATACATAAGGTATACATTAACCCACCCCACCCCCCAAATTTAGAAAACTAACAATAATGGTTTAGAGTTCTTTATATCTACCTTTAGCTGTGGTTTTCTGTCATAATGCCCTGGCTATGAGATCTGTATTTTAACTGTACAAGGGGCTGAAGAGGAGGCTCAGGGGTGAAGAGCACTTGTTCTTCTTCCAGAGGACCCAGGTTCAATTCCCAGGATCCACATGGAGGCTTTGTTGCCCTCTTCTGACCTTTGCAGGCACTGCACACATGCTAGGTATACATACGGGTAAACAAAACACTTGTACACATAAAAATAAATAAATCATTTAAAAAGTAAACTAAATTAAAAACTATACAGTTTGGTATAAATGTCTTATTCTTTGCCTTTTTAACTAATGTGTGGCAGTAATAATCATTGTATATTGTCTCCCTTATCTTGTATTATTTATCAGCCCTTCCTAAAGGAGTTACTGTTGTTTCCATCATTCATAGCTCCTGACATAATATCTCATACAAAGTAAATAATTAAGTAAATACTTGTTCTCTCCTTTTCACTTGTTTATGACAATTTCTGGGAATATGAAAATACACTGGTAAGGTTCCATATTTAAACATATACTATATTTTTGTAGTATAAAATGCATTTATAACAGTGCTTATAAAGTAACTACACAGCACAGAGGGTATGCAGAAGGAATAAGAACTGGGGTAGTTGTTTTCAGACAATGGAAGGACAGTGCATGGGGTTTGTGAGCTGGCTACAGCAGGTCTTCCAGGTTAGCATTCTTCACCTTGTTGAATGTACCATGAGTCAGTTTGTTTGGTACAATTCTTAGACTGAGTCCTAAAGATCCTTCTGTTTGTACAATGCCTCTTCGTAGGCAGCAGTTGAAAGCCAATACAAGTCTTGGGTAATACAAGAGTATGGGTCGAAGCAGGGAATGTTGATTATATTACCTTGCTTGGCAAAGAGGGATTGTCCTAGTGAGCTAATGTAACCACACAATTACTTGTAACCCCATCCCAATCTGTTGTTAGTTTCAGTTTTGTTTTTGTTTTTGCGGTCGAGTCTTAGTCTATAACCCAGATTGACCTTGATCTTGCAGCTCTCCTGCCTCAGTCTTCATGTGCTAGAATCATACTGAGGTAGCTTCTAGAAACTGCTTGTGGCCTTCAGCTAACAGCGCATCTTCAGTACTATAACTGCTAGGAACTGAAACTGGCAAAAACCTAAATGACTGGAACCTTATTCTTCGAAGGAGCTTCCAGATAAAAGAGCAGCCTGGCCCTCATCTTGAGTTAGGCTTTGAGAGCCTGGACAGAGAAGCCAGCAGAAGCTGCCTGTGTTCCTGACCAATAAAATACTTTTTTTAAAAAGTGAGGGGAGCTGGAGAGGTGGCTCAGTAGTTTAGAGCACTGGCTGCTCTTCCAGAGGACCTGGGTTCAGTTCCCAGCACCCACATGGCAGCTAACAACTGTCTGTAACTCCAGTTCCTGGGGAATTTGAGGCTCTCTCCTGACCTCCTTGGGCATTGCACGACACGGGTGCACTTACATACATGCAGGCAGTACACTCATACACGTAAAATAAAAGTAACAAATTAAAAAATAAAACTGTGAGCTAATGAGTGGCTGTTGTTTTAACCCACTGTCTGTGTCAGTAGAAAACCAGTACATTATAAAGACTGGGTAATTCTTAGCTTTGTCAGATTTCTGTCCAGTTTTCTCTGGATATGAATGGCAGAGCTCTCTCTTAAGAAGCAGACTCCCAGGGTCAGGAGATCAGTGTATTTACTTGCTTGTTTACTGGAGAAGTCATTGTTCCAGGAACTGGGATGCTCAATTTGGATGGTCAGTACCTCCTTCCTGGAAGGCAGACCTCTGTGGGAATCAAAGGTATATTAATGAGCCTGATTTCAAACTATGAGAGTGAGCAGCATGAGCTTTGAATGGTGTCAACCACCCATCTCACAATAAGATGGTTTTTCCTGAGGCCTAAGGAGTATTTAAGTGGCTGACTGCCAGCTCATCTGGAGACTCTGTTAACTTTCAGTGGCTGCCTAGGAAATAACCACAATGTAGTGGATTAAACCAATGCAAATGCATTATCACACAGATTCTGTGAGTCCAAGTACTGGTTAGCTGGGCTCCATTTTCCATGTGGGTCCCTGGGATTGAACTCAGGTCATTAGGCGTGGCAGCAGGCATCTGTATCCACTGAGCATCTCACTGGTCCTCTGATCCCTTTCCTATCCTGCAGGGGAGAAGATTAAATACAGTCTGTGTACTAGGGTCCAGACTTCTGGGCCATCTTTCCTGCCTCTTTAGTTTTGTCAGTTGCATCCAATCTTGGACAGTCCAGGCTTAGAAGCTATTTTACATGTTAGAAATGACTAGAGACACTCAGAATTGTGCATCTTCTACCGGCACCCAGGGTATGTTGATTTTAGACTTTAAATTTCTGAAGGTCATTTTATTTTGCTAATCTTTCCTCTTTTCATAGATGGGAGTGAGATAAAAAAGAATTTTTTTTTACTCTAGTCTCCAAACTCCTCATAGCATGGCCTTTTTGGATTTTGTAGTCCTAAGAGTTTTATACTATTAGAGGAGTTTCTATCCTCACTGGAGTTTGAAGGTTGTGAGTTAAAATTCTTCTTGCTACATGGGAAAACCGGGGAGAAAATGAGCTATTTGCACAGTTAAATTATTAGCAAATGTAGAAATGTTTCTTAATTATTTATATTCTGCATTCTCTCTATGATGGCTTCCAGTAAAAAGCATAACTATCCTGAAATTAAAATAATTAGGAGAAATAAATGTCCAATTATGGGAATTTTGACAGTACATAAAGACAAAGATGCCTTTGCTTAGTGTAAAAAGAACATCAAGGCATCCAAAATGTTTCATGAGCTGGATTTTCACAGTTGCCTGTCTGCTGTTCAGAGGTCATTGCCTTGGGCCAGTGTGGCCCTGTGACAGAGTTAACCTGCCTGCACTCTAGTGAAACTGTCAAGAAATAGGCAATAAATTAGTAATGTAAAAGAATGTTCTCTGAGCTATCGGCAGTGAGGTGTTGATTGACTGGTGGAAAGGTAAGAGATAAGCTAATGGAAGTTGACACCCAGACTCAGCTGGTGACTCCTAGCTCAGCTTACCCAGAGCTTCTCCTGCCTTCTGCTTATTTTCCTTGGGTGGTGGTAGGTTATAGGGTAAACATGCAGACGTAAGAACTAGGCTACCAGGGTAAATCCTCAGCTCTCCATTTAACTCAGTCTCTCAGCACCCATTACCTGTTGCAGTGAGAGTTAAAAAGAGAGGCTCTGGGGCTGGAAAGATGGCTCAGCGGTTAAGAACACTGGCTGTTCTTGGAGAAGACCCGGGTTTGAATCCCAGCACCTACATGGCAGCTAACAACTGTCCGTAACTCCAGTTCCAGGGGATCCAACGGCCTCTTCTGTCCTCCGCGGGCATTGCATGACACAGGTGCACTTACCTACATGTAGGCAGTACACACATACCCATAAAAATAATACATAAAATATTTTTAAAAAAAGAAAATGAAAACAAACAAACAAAAATAGAGAGGCTCTGTAAGGTGATTAATATGACACTGAGCAACTGTGGTGGACCAAGGACAAGCTTTCTCACATGCCAGCTGTCAGCCCCAGAAGGTAAGAGTCAGAATTGTTTAGAATTGTAGGTGCAGGATGTTAATAAAAAGCAGCCCTGCTCTTCATTACTAGTTTTAAGTCTTCTCCGGAAAAACTGCTCCCATATTGCCTGCACTCCAGGTAGGTCTCTCTTCTTGAAATGCCACACTCCCACACCTGAGCTCTTCAGCATACACGCTGCCCTTCCCACATTGTAACCCTTCTCACAGAGGGAATGCCAGATGTGATAGGGCCTAACAGCATTGTGACAGGATAGTGTTGACAGTGTTTAATAAAACTAATGAGGGTGGATCTGGGAAGAGTAGGGGGCATGATCAAAATACATTGAATGAAATTCTCAAGGAATGAATAAAAATAGTAGAATAAATAAAATGAACAAGATACTTATAGTGTAAGTTTTAAGCCTTTAAGATTGCAATGTAACAACACCTGGTCTAAGAAGACACAATAAAAGATCAATCAAACCCAGAATTAAAAAAATTTGGGGGGGGATCTGGATCCTAAATATTATGGTATTTCAAGAATGTCCCCTTATAGTCTGAGCCAAATGGTGGCCTTGGTTGGATTTACCTATACTGAGAATGGAGACAACAAGGATATGTAAAAGGACAAGAGAAGAGAGAAAAGTAATCCAGAGAAAAAAGCCCCTCTTACTTACTGGACATTTCCTCTCTACTGGTGTTGACCTTCCATCTCATCTATCAGCTGCACTCGAAAGGCTCATGTGCACTGTCTTTGATTATCAGTGATCAGGATGCTGTAGGCCACTTTCCCCATTTCATCTCCCAGCTGTTCCAGCTGAGCTCATTGTTTCCTGCTGGGCCTGTCTGGAGCTCCAGCCTCCACCCTGCTGCCCTACACTGCCCATCCCATGTCCATTGGTCCCACTCTACCGTTTTAAGTCCCTTAGCTCACTGAGGGTTTCCTCTACTCCTGTCAGTAGTGCTGTAAATTCTTCCTTCATACAACACATTGCATTTCACACTTGCTTATAGGGCCCATTGTTCAGCATACAGATATCCCTTGGGACCTGCTATGATGGAGGCTCATCTCTGGGTTCTGCAGACGGAGGGTGGCCGCTAATCATGGAGAATTTCTCTTGTCCCCTTCCTTCGTCAAGATATACCTCTTTCACATCTATCTATCCTGCCTTCTCTTAATTACAAACAAAACCAACCAAACTTGCTGGAGTTTGCTTAGATACAGTGGGCAAGAACTTTCAGAACATTTTGGAAAGGGTCTTCTGGACCATCCAGTGTGGAAATCTCTCAGGAGGGGATTCCCCCTTCTCTGCACATCTCCACTTGCCATCAGACTGTCCTGTTTGGCACAAGTGTGTTCTTGAACCTGAAACTCCAGTTCATTCTGGTACTCTCCAATATTAGTCACACCACCAAGTCATGGCTCCATGACGATACTCCCAGAGAATGCTCCTCCAGAATGCTGTAGTAGTTATTCATTTGACCCATAGGAATTCATACAGTTTCATATAGACCTACTATCCCTTCCTGATTCTCTACTTTTCTAGCTTAGATAACTCTTGTAGTTTAACGTTTTATCACTAGATCCTAATGTAAGTTGTTTTGTTTTAAGTCAGAATCTCCTTGTAGCCCCAGCTGGCCTGAAACTCATTATGTAGACCAGTTTGATGTCCATCTCAGAGATGTGCCTGCTTCTGCCTCCCAAGTGCTGACATTTTTAATGTGCGCCATCACGCCTGGCTCAAGTTTTCTTTTTCATATACATAAACACATACATGTGTGTGTGTGAGAGAGAGAGAGAGAGAGAGAGAGAGAGAGAGAGATTCTATGTTTATCTTTACATCTGTACTCAGATAGGCACCAGAGAAAGACATGGCCTACTGATACTCGGATTCTGCCCTTTTCTTCAAACCAACTGAATCATTCCTCAACTTGGTCTCAGAACCAAGGCTTTATCCATCCTTCCTTCCTTCCTTCCTTCCTTCCATCTTTCCTTCCTTCCTTCCATCTTTCCTTCCTTCCTTCCTTCCATCCTTCCTTCCTCCTTCCTTCCTTCCTTCCTCCCTCCCTTTTTCCCTCCCTCCCTTCCTTCCTTCCTTTCTTCCCTTGACTTCTTGAGTTTTTGAATTTATTTTTGTTTTATGTGTTTGAGTATTTTGCCTGTATGTAAGTGCACCCGTGCTGTGCATTTCTCCAGAGGCGGGAAGAGGGCATCAAATCCCCTGGAACTGGAGTTAATGGATAGTTGTTAACCATCATGTTGGGTGTTGGGAACCAAACCTGGATCCTCTGCAAGAGTAGCCAGTGCTCTTAACCACTGAACTATTTCTCCAGCCCCCTGTATACAGTATACAGGTCTTTATGTGAAGAGTCTGGGAGGGAAATAAGCAACTGCGATATAAGGCATCTGAAAAGCAGTAGTAGGAAGTGATCATCTTGGCCTCATTAAAATGCAAGTGTCGCCAAGTCTGTTTCCTAGAGTTTCAGAGCTTACCCCCTCAGTTATATAGAGTTGTACTTTACCAGCTCCTTATGGGCTAGGTAGCAGGGAGGAGGACACAGATTTAGGTTATTTTGGTAACTGGACTCTGCCTCGATAATATTTGCAAGTTGTGTTCCAGCTCTGCTCTGAGCCTTTCCTCTCCTTGAAGCTGGGCACTGCTTTCCCTTCCCTTTCTTGGTTCTGCCTGGACACTGGCCCCAAAGGGTTAGAAGCAGGTGCTGTGGGGAAGGATGTTTTGGCTTAAGACCTGTTCTACAGCTTCCACTCCTCCATTCTTGTGAATCATAAATGGCATACTCGGTGCTTTTTTTTTTTGGTAGAGTTGTAGTATTTTTAGGGCAAGAGCGTGCCAGCTTGTGAGGTCCAACTCAAACCTTTTAGCTCCCACAGTGCTTTAAGGGGAGGAAGTGAGTGCTTTATAGTCAGCTGCCACTCTTCTCCTAACACCTCTTCTGCTCAATTAAGGTCCTATGTGCTGAACAGGACGTGACACATTGCGACCTCCTGGTCACTGCTTTGTTAATCAGTCCATCCTGATATGCTGTTACTTTCCAGTCAGCTCTCTTTAAACTGTTCTCCCCCCCCCGCAACCTTCTGTCTGTCTGTGTTTGTCTACCCTACCTACCTACCTACTACCTACCCACCTACCTACATACCTACCTACCTATCACAGCCAGTCATCTTTGGTGTTTTTGAGACAGGGTCTTCCTAGGGCAAGAGAGCTCAGTCTGCTGAGTACTGAGATTACAAATTTATTGCACCACACTGGGCTTTGTTACCTCTGGCTTTTCTGAAGCCCAGTCTCCCCTTGTCTGTGATACTTTATGTGTTAAAGTGCACAACAACTTTATCTGGAGGAGAAATGGGCTTTGTTTTTGAGACTTAGTAACAACATTTTGGTTTCTAAAGATTACTTATCACTTCACTCAGAAGTAATCTGTGTAATTACTGCTAAAGTTTGAAGCAAGTGCAGTAAATTTTTTTTAATCCTAATTTTTTTCTGTTTTCTTCCTTTGCCTCCCCCACAAACCAACTGAGCCATCTTGCCAGCCTTTCCGTCCTTTTTAAAAGGAGGCTTTTGCCTATATTCACTCATCTGGCATCTCTCACTCTTCCTAAGCTTGCACATAGGAAGTAATGTATTTTTCATTTGTTTTTAATTTATATGTATGAGTGTATTGCCTGCGTGTATGTTAGTGCACCCATGCTGTGGAATGTTCATGGGGGACAAAAGAGGGCATGGGATCTCCTGGAACTAGAGTTACAGATGGTGGTTAGCTGCCATGTGGGTGCTAGGATTTGAACCCGGGTCTTCTCCAAGAACAGTGTTCTTAACCACCGAGCCATCTCTCCAGCCTCAAGTTTTAAAAATTTTATGTATATGAGTGTATTGCCTGCATGTATGTAAGTGCACCTGTGCTGTGCAATGCCAGAAGTAGTCAGAAGAATGTGTTGGGTCCTCTGTTACAGATGATTGTTAGCCATTATGTGGGTACTGGGAATCGAACCCAAGTCCTCTGCAAGAGCAACCAGTGCTCTTAACCTCTGAGCCGTATCTCAGCGCTAGGTCTGTAAACTTTAAGCATATGTGAAACTGGAATCACTGCTCATGTTTTCTGGAAGGCCTGGGATTCACATACCTGCAGAAGATGTGCACTCTTTATTTGTCAGGTCTAGGCTAGCTTTGCTTTCAGTATCTCTCTCATTGACTTATAACAGAGAAGAATTTTG
The DNA here is from genome assembly GCF_000622305.1 of Nannospalax galili. NCBI lineage: Eukaryota > Metazoa > Chordata > Mammalia > Rodentia > Spalacidae > Nannospalax > Nannospalax galili. The sequence goes on along the minus strand of NW_008352659.1, from coordinate 6,272,790 downwards.
CATATTTTTCTTCCTTGAAAGAGGGTGTGTGTGTGTGTGTGTTTTTGCACATGTATGGTTTATTTACTTTTGCTGTGCTGGGAGTCCAACCCAGGTTTCACATATCCAAGGCAAGTGTTCCGCCACCGAGCTTACAGATTCAGCAAACAAATTTTTGTTGTTTATTGAGACAGGTTCTCAATATGTAGCTGAAGCAGACCTAAAACTTGTGATTCTTGAGGCTGGTAAAATAAGATTAAAAAACTTGTGATCCTTCTGCCTCAGCCTCCTGAGGACTGAGAGTACAGGCATGCACAACCATGCCCAGCTTTTTAATTCATTAATTTATTTTTAATTTTTTGCAGCCCTGGATGTCCAACTGAGAGGCTTCACATGTGTTTGGGAAGTCCTCTACCATTAAACCATGTCCCTAGTCTCACGAGCATACCTCTGCTGGGTAGTTTTTGTCAACTTGATACAAACTAGAAACACCTGGGAAGAGGGAACCTCACTTGAGGCATTTCCTCCAGATGATTGGCCTATGGCAATGTCTGTGAGGTGTCTTCTTGATTGCTAATTGATGTAGGGGGGGCCTCATCCCACTGGACTGTGCCATTCCTGGGTAGGTGAACTGGGGCTGTGTAAAGAAAGATAGCTAAGCAGGCCAGGGGAAGCCAGTGAGTAAGCAGCCTTCCCTCACCGTCTCCGCTTCAGTTCCTGCTGCCCCCAAGTTACTGTTTTGAGTTGCTGCCCTCACTTACCTCAGTGAAGGACTGTGACATGGAAGTACGAGCCTAATAAACCCCTTCCTCCCCAAATTGGTTTTGGTCAGAGTTTTATCACAGCAACAGGAAAGCCAACTAGGACAATACCCTTTTAAAAAAATTTACAGAACATTGTTTCTAATTGTCTTACCAGCTTTGGGCCTTAGTCTACATAATGTTTTTACAGATCCACTTTTATAGAAAGCATGCTGTTGATTTCTTTTGAGGTCGTCACTGTCTTCTCATCATGCTTTTAAGTTAAGACTTGGTAATATCTGATTCCTGTATCCATTTCAATTTATTCTTCCTTTAAAAGCATTTTGATACGGTTTCTAGAGTGACTGTGAGCTATGCTCATAATCTGGGAGAATGCAGTGAGTATGATTAATTTTCATAATGCAGATTTTGTTCTGTAAAAAAGACTCTCAGACGGGTTTCCTTCGAAACATTTCTTTAGTCTGTATTGCGAGGAGGTGTTTATTTTGTGAACATTTTGCATCTTCTTTTCCTGTCTCTCTCTTCTCTTTAGCTTATTACAGGTAAGAATGCAGTTGATAATAAGGGTACCCATAGCTGATTTTTAGGCACTCTTCAGTATCAAGGAAGAGGTGGTGCATAGTCCTGTGTTCCTGTATGCACACTGGCACAGTTTTCCTTCATCTCCTAGTCTGTGGCACTACCTAATTATAGTTCAGTTCAGTGAATGACCCATGTGAATTTAGTGTTGTACTCAAGTGTCTCTATCCCCGTGGTGGAGCAGAGAGATCATACTGGCCATATAAGTGCTCTCTAACCTGGTTCCAAAACATCAGCCCCAGGGGAGTCAGCAGCTAGTGCATTTGTTGGTGTCTGAAAGTAGAGTGTCTGTGTTGCTATTGATTTGGTTGTTAAGTCACTTGAGGAAAAAGTGGATCTAACTATAAATGATCGTTATAATTCTGGAGATAAGTGTCAAGTGAAGTAGTTCTTGAATTTGGGGGTTGAAGAGGAGAGGAGAGGTTTGGTGTAGCAACGTCTTCAGTATAGTTCCTGTGTAGTTAGGTAACTCTGAAGGTGCCTTTTGTTAGGGAAATTCAAAGTTAAACTTTCTTCTGGTTAACTTTGAAATGGATTGTAAATTCATCAAACTGTAACCAGGCCTTCAGGAACACTTGTATGTCCAAGGCCCATGTATCAATGTTTACGACTTAGAAACTTATAAAGAAAAGAGGTTTTCCTATTTAGTTCACACGAAGAAAGTTGGAAGTCCAAGATCAGGCAGCCCTATATGTTTGGCCTTTGGTAAGGGCCTCTAATAGTGGACGGTGATATCATAGCTGCAGCTTGTGCAAAAGCTAACTGCCACATGGTCAGACAGAAAGCCAGAGAGAAAGAGGTACTTGTAGGAGGATATGAATCCATTTCAAAGTCAGTGTGCTAGTGATTTTCCCCTAGGGTCTACCTCTTAATGACTTCACATCACCACCCTGGTAAGCAAGCTTCTACCACATGAGCCTCTGGGGAGCATTCCTAAACCATATATGAACCATATTAGGCTGCTAACAGATACATGTCTAGAAATAGGCAGCAACCTGACCTACAGGGACCTCGTCACCCAGGGCTTACCGCCATCGAGCCTATATCCCCTGTTTATCCCATTCTCCCAGGACAGTGGACTTGTCGGTCTTCAAGCCTAGCATGAATTGTGTTACTTACTTAGAAAGTCTAGCATTTTGTCCATACAGTATATGATAGTGTTTTCTTACTGTTACAAAGAATAATTAATCCAGAAATTAAAAGTCAAAGTCCTATGACAGAAAACAGATGCTGTTCTCACAAAATGAGAAATGAAACTCAATCTTATTTATTATTTAATGAATTCTTTTTAAATTGGAGAATTATGTGGGTTGCTTTCAGCATAATTTTTCAATATTAGATGCTTAGAGCTAATTTAGATTTAGTTAACTCAGTATTTATCACACTAAATTTTTATTTATTGCAAAAGTAATTTATTTCTCAGAAAAATCTTAGGGTCCTATAGGTTGGGGATGTCAATCAAAATTGGCAACTTTTTTCAAGCAGCTGGCTCAAGAATTTAGGAGTTTTTGTAATGATGAAGGCTCTCTCCCATTGAATTCAACAATTTAAAAGACCTGTGTAATTAGAGCATCTAATTCCTGTGTATATTCAATACAAATTACTTTTTTCTTTTGATGTATTCTGCTTTGCAAATAAATATCTTTAAAACTGTAGATTTTCATTAATTCATGCTCTTGCTTTGGTAAAAGTATGTGTTTATAGGGTCATCTTAATGACAAACTGTTGCTATAGGTAGCTTAAGAGAATCATCAGTCATTCAGAGCACCCATGTAAGCTCCTGTTTCTTTTCTAGAGCCATGCTGTGGCCTGTGGAACACATGTGCTCCCTCCTCCTCTGCACATGTGTGCTTTTAGCACTTTGAGCTTCCCTCGTGGCCTTGGAGATACTCTACTGTGAACATCACCTGCTCTGTCAGGATCCACTGTCATACCTCTTCTCCCTTTGTGTTAGCTAGTGCTCTGCCATCCATCCCATGGGGGCTTTTTGATTAGAGGTTGAACCTCTGCTGCCTTCCTCCTTGTACCTTTTTATTGTAATTCCCAGTAAGGCAAGGGATATTTGTGGAATTAAACCATATTTCCTTCCTTCACAATTAGTCTTTCAGGTGAATGATTGTCTAGTTTATCTTAAACTGAAACAGTTCTAAAAGGCTACAGACATTGGTGAATCAGCTTAGATCCACAGCTCTGATATTGCTGCCCATTGCTACTGTTATCAGTGCTCCTGAAAGTGATGTAATGTGACTTTGTCACAGTGATATTTAAAAACTATGTTTTTTCATGCATGTTATCATTGAAGTGACCCTGAGCTATCACAGGTTCTTAATGATAATGCCATGTGTCCAGCATCTGCACTTTCAGTTATATCTGTATTTCTACATGTTCTGAGTAATGCCTTATGATAATTTACATTTTGAGAAAAGATTTATTTTTATTTTATGTGCATGAGTGTTTGCCTGCATGTATGTATGTGCACCATGTGTGTGCCTGGTGTCCATGGAAGCCAGAAGAGGGTGTCAGATTTCCTGAAACTGGAGTTACAGACTGTTTTAGCTGCCATGTGGGTGCTGGGAATGGAATCCACATCCTCTACAAGAGCAGCAAGTGCTCTTAACCTCTGAGCTATGTTTCTAGCCCCCCATAACTCACATCTTTAATAAATTGTATTTTTATGTTTATGAGTGTTTTGCCTTCATATATATAAGTGTCCCATGTGCATACAATCTGGTTTGGCAGCAAGCACTTTTTTGCCCTGCCCCGCCCTCATCCTGAGGGCTCTTATCTTTTCCTATTTATTTATGTATTTATTTGTTTGTTTGTTTGTTTATTTATGTTTTGAAACAGGGTCTCTCTGTAGTCTCACCTGACCTGGAACTCACTATGTAGACCAGGCTGGCCTTGAACTCACAGAGATCCGCCTGCCTCTGTGGTGGGATTACAGATGTGTGCCACCATGACCAACTTTTCCTATCTATTTTCACTTGTCATCTAAAAGGCCAATCCGGGATCCCACCATTGCCTTAGTTGGTCGTCATCTTAGTTCTCCTGCTGATTGTTTGGTAGAGTTTATGTTTTTTTTTTTTTTTTTTTTTTTTTTTCTCGGTCTTTTTGGAGCAGGGTCTCCCTGTAGCCCCAGCTATCCTGGAACTATGTAGACCAGGTTGGCCTTGAACTCACAGATATCCGCCTGCCTCTGCTTCCTAAGTTCTGGGACTACAGGCATGTGCCACCATGCCTGGAATTATTCACCCTTTATCTTTCCTGATTTTAGGAAACAGTTTTGGGTCCTCTCTGTGAGCAAGTCACTAAGGTAGTCTGTGGGTAGAGAGATCAAAGAATAGGTAAGACTCCCTAAGCCCTGGAAGTAAGCAACTGAAAATTAAGAAGCCCCTAAAACTGACTAAATTCACTAGGCTCTTCTCTCCTCAAGCACATATGACCTTTGTTGAGAGACACTGTTGGAAATCCTATGTCTCAGTTAGCGTCCCTGCAGGACAGATTGTTCACCTCCTTTAGAACAGCCTCATCTTCAGGAGCTTCCCCCTAGGATGGAAGGTTTTATCTCGGAGGAAATTGCTACACACCAAGTCAGTTTCCTCCTTTACCATGTAGCTTCATGCCAAGGTGGGGTAACCCAGATTAAAGTAATTGCTGAAACCCTGGACATCAAAGGATGTCCAGGAGATTTGTCTTAATATTCATTGTTATATATTCAAAAAGGAAAGATTATTTGGAATGTTTAAAAGCCAAAATTCTGGCAACGACTGTATTCATACATGGTGCACACCTCCAATTCCAGCACTTGGAAGGTCGAAGCAGAATGATCAGGAGTCCAAGGCCATCCTACCTTACTTTAAAAAAAAAAAATTGGATCTTTTGTTTTTTTGAGTCTGGATTTCCTACAGCCCTAGCTAGCCTGGAACTCAGTATGCTGACCAGATTGGCCTCAATCTCATAGAGATTCACCTGCCTCTGCCTCCAGTGCTGGGACTAAAGGCCTGCATCACCACGCCTGGCTTACTGTGGGTTTGTAATGCCTTTGATTATGCTTCAGTATCAGATGGTCTCCTAATGCATATGGGACACTGTAATAGAAATATTTCAGAGTATGGTCTTTTTTTTTAATCTTGCAGTTCCTGAGTATAAACTATCCCTTGCTGTTCGGGGATATTTATATCAAGTTTGCTTTAGGCCCTGAGTTAACAAGGGCATTACCTAAAGAACTGTCTGTGAGCCCTCTTTAAATTTTTTGCCTTTGAACATGAACTAAATGCCTGTGTATTAGAAGTGGGTGTGTCTGTTACATTCTCACCTTCCAGACTTAACCTTTGTTTGGATGGGCACCCCAGAAACTCCTTCTGCAAGGTCCTCCTAACTCTCTTGGTTCTTGGCTACTTTTGATAGTTCTTTAGTAGCTATTTGAACTATTGGTTGTCACATTGACCTGATTTGTTTCATTTGTAAACAAAATGCTTAAGCCAATGTTGATTTTGTGTGTGTGTGTGTGTGTGTGTGTGTGTGTGTGTGTGTGCTCAGTTGCTTAGAGCTAGGTGCTAATGTGGTGGGGGTCATAGGTTCAGGCTCTGAGCTGAGAGGGCTGACTAAGCTTTCCTCTGGCTATGGCCACAGACCCTGACTGCCCCTGCCAGCTGTCCTACACATATATGCTATGACTCATTGTGGGGACAAAGCTGGAGGCATAGATAAGATCAGGCAAATCTATCATCTCTGCCAGAAAAGACAACTCCTACTGATAGGCCAGTAACATTTTCATTGGAAAAACAGCATATTTGTGTTAGCTTCTGTAGATAAGTCTGACTGAGTCTCTTTCTTAAAATATCTCCTGATTGTATGGGTTGTCTGAAGCAAGTTTAGAGTATAGCTCACATTTTAAAGCATGTTTCAGTGTAAGGAAGGGTTTGTAAAAGATCATCGTTCCAAACCAGAGATTTTAATATAATTCTTTAAAATAGAAATGTGGACCTTACAAGTCAAATTTGATACAGCATAAGTGATGATGGGGATCTGACAAGTTTAGGAAATATCTCGTAGTCCCCTTTATCCCAACCAGCTCTTCTTAACAGATAGAAGTGGAGGAGGGACTGAGAGGAGATTCTCTAGAAATGCATACACGCAGGTTGTTTACCAAAGCCTTTTAACAAGCAATAATTTACAAGAGATCCAACAGATTTAATTGAACTGATTTTATGTTTTGGAGGCAGAGGCTGGTATGGGGCAAAGACAAGGTTTTACTCTGTAGCCTCCCCCTCTTCTGGATTACAGGTGTGAGCCACTGTCTGGCATGGCTTGAGTTCTTAATTTATATGGTTAAAGCAGGGAGGGGTGTGTGTCTGTGACTTCTTAAAGGTATTTCATGTCCCATGGGAAACTTTTTGACTACAAGTGAACCTTAGTGTGGTATATGACTGTAGACTGTCAACAACCCCTTTATTTCTGTCATCATATTTCATTTTAATATGTTAGGAGGAAAGCCTTATTGTTTCAAACCTGTAATTCTCAGGCATATTACTTCCTTTCTCAAAGGGTCGTTTTTATTATTTTTTAGTTGTGTGTGTCAGGGTGTGGGTGTGCACATGTGCACTTGTGCGTGCGCACATGAGTGCAGGTACCAGCAGAGACCTGAGGTAATCCAGAGATCTCCTGGAGCTAGAGTTAAAAGCATTTGTGAGCTACCCAGCGTGGGTTCTGGGAACCAAACTCCGGTCCTCTGCAAGGGCAGTGGGCACTCTTAACTGCTGAGCCGTCCCTTTAGTCCAGGTGTATTAGTTCTTAAGATGAATTTCTCTTTGTATACATTTTGTTTTAAACACTAAAAACCCAATCAAGTTAAAGTTTAAAAGAATAATAGCACAGGTGATTTTGCAGTCTGAATTCTGAGAATTGCATACTACTAGAAGAAACCAGAGGCGTGAAAAATAGGTAAATGGAAAGATTTAGGTATCTAATGTTTAGCTAGAACATAAAAAGAGCCTTCCAAGTGCTCTTTCTTGCCTTTTTTTAAAATTACTTTTATTATTAGTGTCTGATTTGTTTTGTTTTTTGAGACAGGTTCTCAGTTTAGCCCCAGCTGGCCTAGATCTCACAGAGATCCTGAGTGCTAGGATTAAAGGAATGCACTACCATGCCCAGCTATTATTATTTTATTAGACAGGGTCTTGCTAAGTAACCCTTGTAGGTCTTTAACTTGCTGTGTATTCCTGGCTGGCAGTTGTAGTGCCTTGGCCTCCTAAATGCATGTGCCTCTGGTCCTTGCTTGTAAATTGGTTTTTTAAATTCTTGTTTACATATTGGGTGTAGAGTCAGATAGGATAAAATAAAAGTGATATTTAAAATAAACATTTGAGAAATAAATGCAAGGCAGCTTTATCAGTGAGTCATGAACAAATAATTCTATTGTGAGAAGGAATACCAGCCTGGATATGTGACACTGTCTCAAAACCAGACCAATGGACAAATAAGAAATGGCAGTGTGGAAAGGAACAGGAAGTAGAAGTGAGGAAGACTGGCATTCACTCATTCATTCATTCATTCAACCAATATTTCCTGAATACCTCTTGTGTACCAGGCACTGTTCCAGACTTTAGGGATTCATCAAGGAGCAAACCAGACAAGTCTCTGTCCTGGTGAAATTCATTTACATTCAAACAAGAAGAGACAAATACTAAATAAGAACTGTATCATATGTGAGCTGATGATAATGCTGTGCAGAAAAAGCAGTGTTGAGGAGGTCTGGAGTGATGGGGATGGGAAGCCAGTTCTGTTTTTAGTACTGTGATTAAATGGTGCTTAATCCAACTTCTGAAGGAAGTGAGTGGGTCATTCTTGGTGGTGGGAATAGCAAGGGCAAGGACCCTGCTGGCGAGTGTGCTGTGACACTTGAGAAGTTGCTAGGAATCTGGGCTGCTGAAGTGAGAACAGAGGAGGGTCAGAAGGGATGATGGCAGAGGCTCTGGAACCCACAAGCATTCAGTCTCCAAAGCCATTATAAGGCCCTTGCTCAAAGTGAGTGGGAATCTTCTATGGGATTTTGAGATTTTAAAACGTTTATTTTTATGTGTATGTGTGTTGTCTGCATGTATGTTAGTGTACCAGTGAGTGTAATGCCTGTGGAGGCCAGAAGAGGGTATTGGATTCCCTGGAACTGGAGTTGCAGATGGTTGTTAGCTACCATATGAGTGCTGGGGACTGAACCTGGATCCTCTGCAAGAGCAGCCAGTGCTCTTAACTGCTGAGCCATCCCTCCAGCCCTTATTTTTTTGGTTGATTTATTTTTTATGCATATGAGTGGTTTTTTTTTTTTTCTTCTGTGTCTATGTAAGCACACCCATGTTGTGCAATGCCTGCAGAAGCCAGAAGAGGATGTCAAATCCCTTGCAACTGGGGTTAGGTACAGTTGTTAGCTACCATATGTGTTTCCAGAACTGACTCTGGGTCCTTCACAAGCAACCAGTACTCTTAACTGAACCATCTCTCCAGCCCCAAGATTTTTGAGGTTTTGATTTTTTTTTTTTTTTTTTGTTGCTTGTGCTGGGGATTGAACCTAGGACTTCCCTCATCCTAGGGAGTGTCTTAATATTCAAAATAAACTATGAGCCCTGGTATTGTAAGAGAGGAGGGGACAGTTACCCTTTTGAAGAACTGTCTCAGTTTGATTGAAAGCGTGTGCCGTTTTTTTAAAACTGTAAATAAAGTGGTCATAATATAGCTCATTTTTTTCTTCTTCTTCTTTCCTTCCTAGCCGGGCGGGGTGGTGCACGCCTTTAATCTCAGCACTCTGGAGGCAGAGGCAGGTGGATCTCTGTGAGTTCAAGGCCAGCCTGGTCTACATAGTGAGTTCCAGGACAGCTGGGGCTACAGGGAGACCCTGTCTCAAAAAGACCAAAAAAAAAAAAAAAGTTTCCTTCCTAAGTCAGTGACTTCCAGATAGAATGTAGGATGCCAGTTTGATGACTAATTGGGTTAGAGGTTAATAGCAAGGCATCCTTATAAACATCAATGGGAGTGGTGTACCCAAATGAAAGCTTGTTATTAGGCAAAGATTCAAAGAATGAGATGACTCAAAGCCCTGGTATTGTAAGCCATGTGAATATTAAAGAGAGGAGGGGGCAGTTAACCCTTTTGAAGAATTGTCTCAGTTGGATGTTCCTTTAATACTTATGGTTGGGCTTTAAACCTGAAATTTTGCTACCAAAACATCTTTTATTGTTTGTTTTTCATAGTATTAAGGATTTTTTTTTATTATAGGTTCTTTTTTTTTAAAAAAAAAAGTTTTTATTTACTTATTTTGTGTATGAGTGTTATGCCTGCATCTGTGTGTACACTCATTGTGCAATGCCAAGAGTATATTAAGAATTACTTTTTTAATGTGAATTCTTTTTTAAAATGTTTATTTAATATGTACATGAGTGTATTGCTTGCATGTAGGTAGGCGCATCCATGTTGTACAATATCCACAGAGGTCAGAAGAGCATGTTAGGTCCCCTGGAGCTGGCGTTACAGACCTAGGGCCAAGCAGCACTCTGTAGTCTCTCATTCTCTGCACTTTGACTCTATGGCCAAACTAAAATGAAGAATTTTTTATTGTGGGATAATCATTCCACACATCCTTCTCCCTCTCTATTGCGTCCTGGCTCTCCACCCAGTTTCATCAAAAAGGATTTCATAAGCAGACTTAGGATTGGTCTTCTTCTAGTCTTTTTTTTTTATAGAAACGTTTCTTTTCCATAATCACCAAAGGGAAATCAGTGGATAGCAAAGTGGTTGGCAGGTGATTAAGCGTTTTGTAAAACCTGCATACATGGGATTAAGGCAGTTCTGTTGCTTAGGCTTCATTAACAGAAAAACAGGTTCTGTTGGAAGAGTATTAGTTTAAAAAATATTTTATTAGTATGAGTGAATTGCCTGCATGTGTGTGTATTTGTGTCATGCAGTGCCCAGGGAGGTCAAAAGAGGGTGTCAGATCGGCAGGTGATTAAGCGTTTTGTAAAACCTGCATACATGGGATTAAGGCAGTTCTGTTGCTTAGGCTTCATTAACAGAAAAACAGGTTCTGTTGGAAGAGTATTAGTTTAAAAAATATTTTATTAGTATGAGTGAATTGCCTGCATGTGTGTGTATTTGTGTCATGCAGTGCCCAGGGAGGTCAAAAGAGGGTGTCAGATCGCCTGGAACTGGACTTATGGATGGTTGTTAGCTGCCATGTGGGTGCTGGGATTCTCCCAGGTCTTGTTAGCTGTCATGTGGGTGCTGGGATGCTGAGCCATCTCTCCAGTCCCTGAAAGTTTAGATTTCATCTAAGAGCAAAAGAAGTTACTCAAAGGGCTGGAGAGATGGCTCAGTGGTTTAGAGCACTGGCTCCTAGATGATCTGGGTTTGGTTCCCAGCACCCACATGACAGCTCATAACCATCTGTAACTCCAGTTTCAGGCAATCCAACACTCCGCAGGCATTGACTGCATGTGGTACATTTACATACATACAGGCAAAACACTCATACACATAAAATTTTTTTAAAGCCAGGTATGGTGGCACATGTCTTTAATCCTGGTACTTAGGAGGCACAGGCAGAGGGATTTCTGTGAGATGGAGGCCAGTTTGGTCTACATAGTGAGTTCCAGGCCAACTGGAACTACAGGGAGACCCTGTCTCAAAAAAAGAAAACAAACAGCCTCCACCTGGGATAGGGGCTGAGCCCTTCGCCCCCCCCCCCCCTTTTTTTTAATTTAGTGATTCCTCTGAACTGGTAGTCTTTACTTCATCAAGAGTAACAATAATCAGTATACAATGTAAAACTCAACAAAAAGCATAGCATTTGTATAGCTGAGTTTTCAAATATTTTGCCTTGCCCAAAACTTTTATGTTTTTATTTTATTTGTGTGTATAAATATTTTGCCTATTTGTATATAAGTGCACCATGTCCATGCAGTGCCCAAGGACGCCAGAAGAAGATGTTAGATCCCCTGGAACCAGAGTTACAGATGGTTTTTAGCTGCCACATGAATATTGGGAACCTAACCTGGATCTTCTTGCAAGAGTAGCCAGTGCCCTTAACTGCTGAGTCATCTCTTCAGCCCCTTTCACAGCTTTGGGATTGTTTTGTTTTGGTTTGGTTTTTGAGATACGGTCTGCCCTATCAGACCAGGATAGCCCCAGCTGGCCTGAAACTTGCTGTGTAGACCAGGCTGGCCTGGAACTCACAGAGATACACCTGCCTCTACCTCCCTAGTGCTGGGATCAAAAGTGTGCCCCACAATGCTTAGCTTAGCTTTTTGCTCAGAACTTTTGAATTGTTATTCCTATTCTACAGCAGAACATTTCATTAAGGCAGTATATAGCAAGAAGAAGAGTTTATTGTTTCTTTTCCCTGGGTAAATTAACATGAAAAAATTGTTATATACTGGTGGTGCATTAGACCCTGAGAAGAGTCCCTTCGCTCAAGAAATGAATAGGTTGAGTGAATATGAGTTATGCATGTGGGACTGGAGTTGTATTTCAGTGGTAGAATGGGGGGGTTGTATGTGTAAAACAATGCTAGATATTGTGCCAGAAAAATTTTACATTCATTTATTTGTGTGTGTGTGTGTATGTGTGTGTGTGTATGTGTGTGTATGCGTGCATGTGTGCATGCACCTGCCATTCATGTGGAATCCTGAGGACAACTTGTAGTAATCTGTTTTCTCCTTCTACCATGTGGGTCCCAGGGATCAAAGTCAGGTTTTCAAGCTTGGTAGCAGGTAGGTGTCTTGTTGCCGAATACTAGATATTTGGGGTGGTACTTAAGGGTGATTTTATAATTTAAGAGGTTTTGTTTGTTTGCTTTAATTTTTAATTTATTTTTATTTTATGTGTATGAGTGTTTTGGCTGCATGTATGTAAGTATACTATGTATGTGCAGTAACTTTGGAAGCCAGATCCTCTACAAAAGCAGCATGTGCTCTTAACTGTGTTGAGCCATCTCTTCACTCCTTGTTTGTCTGTTTTTGAGACAGATTCTCACTCTTTAGTTCAGGCTGTTCTGGAACTCACCTTGGAGCCCAGGCTGGCCTCAAACCCATGGTCATCTTCCTAGCCTCCTAAGTGCTAGGATTACAGGTATGACCCAACATACTGGGTTTTGATTGTAATTTTAAGTGTGATGAGTACACAAAAGAAGAGATGAAAAATAAATAAGGAAAATAGGTTGCAAAAAATCTGTTGATCTTCTAGCAGAAGATCAGTGGGGTTTTTGGTTGTAGATGTTGGACCAGGATCTCTCTGTGTAATCTGGGCTGTCTTTGAGCTGAGGACACTCTGGCCTTAGTCTGTTTCAGTCTTGGAATTATAGGCATGTGCCACCATACCTGGCCTAGGAACAATAGTTTCCACTACTGGTTTAAGAGCTGGTGGAAGGTCTGCTTCTTAGTCTGTACTTTGCAGTTCTTACTGCATTTATATCATTTGTCATATGACTGTAGCTTTTGGAAAAAGAGATTGTTAGTTTTCTTACTTGGTTGTAAAACTTAGATGTTTTATGGCTCCTTTCTTGAAAAATTAAGATATCAAGCCAGTGAGTGTTTATTGCATGTACATTTTTTAGCTTTTAGACAATAGTAGAATAACCCAGGATTAATGTCTCTTTATAGATGACTTTGATAAGTACAAGATGGCAAGTTGAGCTTTTAGCCAAGAACTTTGTTTTCTTTCACTGATAGAACTTAGAGCTCAGAATAGTCAGATGGTTTCTGTTGAAGTAACGTTCTCACTATTGTCTGAGTTGTTCAGTGGATTATTAGTTACATAAAGCTTTGCAGAACCTTCTGGGCTTCTTACTGGGACATACAACACTTACTAGGTGGCAGTGCTTGGGCCACATCACTTAATATCGTTCATGATTTTATGCCTGGCTTCACCAGAGTCTGTTCCTCTTAATAAATATGAAAGTAACACTTTACCTTGGATGAAATTCATTTCTTCTCCCTATGCTGGGAGTTTAGTTTGCTAACCAGAATATCTGATCTACTTTATATGCCTGCCAAAAACAATATTTATATACTAGCTGCCTGTATTCTCCCTAATGTTTCCAGGCACTGTTTTGGAAACACTCCATTTCTACCCTGGGTTACAGATGCTCTTCTGTATAGTGAAATTCTGTGGCAAGTACTTTTCAGTGAGCATAAAGCATTTTAGGAAAATACATGTGTGGCAGTATTATCATTAGTCATATATTAACAAATGCTGCCAATGTATTCATTGTGTATAGGACACAGTCCAAAACAATCTGTATTGGTTTGGCAGTCTAATTATCTATGAAATGGTCATGTCAAATAAACAAAAAACCAGGAACTATCAGTGGGGAAAATTGTTTGCAATTATGATTAATAACTTGCTATGAGTAATTAATATAGCTCATAGTGGGCTGCTGGTTTTTCACACACACACACACACACACACACACACACACACACACACACAAATGTATCCAAAAGAATTCACATTAAGGGACTGAAGAGATGGCTCAGTGGTTAAGAGCACTGGCTGTTCTTGCAGAGGACCTGGGTTAAATTCCCAGCACCCTCATGGTGGCTAACAACCATTTGTAACTCCAGTTCCAGGGGATCTGACACCCTCTTCTGACCTCCAAGGGCACTGCACAATATAGGTACACCTACCTACATACAAGCAATACACATATTAAATAAATATTAGAAAAAAAGAATTCACGTTAAATAAAGTAATTTTAATACACGCTTGGCTTAATTCTTACCTGTGTTTTAACTTACTGAAGCAATAAGATAAGCACAATGAGGTGACACCTGCTGTTCTTGATGGCAATACTACTTAGGTCTTAACAATTTAATTTACCTCCAGTTTTTCTTTGCATAGACTTAGTTGAAATATGAGACATAGAATGCCCGGCAGGTTTTTTTTTTTAACATTTTATTTGTTTATTTTATATGTATGAGCATATTGCCTGCATGTGTATAAGTGCACGTGTGTCATACAAGGCCCAAGGGGCTTTAGATTCCCTGGAACTGGAGTTATGGACCGTTGTTAGCTAACATGTGGGTGCTGGGAATTGAACCTGGATCCTGTGTGAGAGCAACCAGTGCTCTTAACTGCTGAGCCATCTCTCCAGCCCCATAGGTGTGATTTTGGCTTTTCTTTAAACATGTATTGGAACGTCCCTTCTTTTTTCTTAAAGAGCTTGAGTCTCGGTTTTTTTCTTTTCTGAGATCTTTCTGTGCTACTCAGGCTTGTCTCGAGCTCTTTGTTTAAGTGATAGTCCTGTTTCAGCCTCCTGAGCAGCTGGGGCTACAGTTGTCTCAGCAGGCCAGGCTCAGTTTCCATTTCTTTGACTGCACTTGTGAAGCAGTATCAATGCAGAATTCTTCTAGATTCTAATTTTCCCTCCAGTTTTGTAGTTTCCCTATCCAACTACTAACCAAACCTGTCTGAAAAAAATCCAACTAAGTGTCCAAATTCTTTTTTTGTACCTACTTTATTGGATACTAGATAGCAGTATTAAGGTATTTATAGTATTAGGAGTGACTGGTTTAAACAGGTGTGAGGACAAATACAATTAAGCTCAGAACTCAGCAAATAGAAACAGCAGTATCCTAAACAACAGCTGTTAATCTCCAGTGTGGAGCAATTTTTGAGGAAATGAAGAACTCTGAGTCAGGCACAGTGATCATTTGTTATCCCAGCACTGGGAAGCTGCATCCCAGCTTGGGATGCATAGAGAAACCCTGTATTTGTCTCTGTTTTTCTTTCCCTCTCTCACCCCCGCCCCTCCAATTTGTGAGGCAATTATATGACCATCAATTTAAAAGGATTTTCTGCCAGGCATTAGTGGTACACACCTTTAATCCCAGCACTCTGGAGGTAGAGGCAGATGGATCTCTGTGAGACAGGCCAGCCTAGTCTACATAGCAAGTTCCAGGCCACCTGGGGCTTCATAGTGAGACCCTGTCTCCAAAAACCAAAAGGGCTGGATCACTGGCTGCTTTTGAAGAGGTCTGGGGTTCAGTTCCCAGCACCCACATATTGGCTTACAACCATCTGTAGCTCCAGTTCCAGGAGATCTCATGCCCTCTTTTGGCCTCCACAGACATTGCATGCACACAATGCACTTAACCTAAATGCAAGCAAAACACACGTACATATAAAAATAAAGTTTAAAAACCAGGACTTAAATTTTTTTTTTTTTTAATTTTAATTTGAAGCTCTTGCCAAGTTGGCTTTCCATCTACAGGAACTTTCTTTTTCTGTCTGCATGAATCTGTGCTCAAATCCGTATGGTTCTTTTGCTGTTGTTTGTTTTGTTTTATTTCTGTGTGTTCTTGTTTGTTTTGAGACAGTATATCAAATATAGCTCAGCTCAGGCTGGTCTTAAACTCAGTATGTAGTAGGGATGGGTCTTTAACTCCTGATCCTTTTACCTCCACCTCTCAAGTGGTAGGATTGTAGGAATGAACCACCAAGCCCAGCCAAAGTCCATATGTACGCTAATCATCACAGCAATTACCTTACTCTTTCCACCCATATCTACCTCTGTGGTTTGTTTACCTGTGTGCGGGGTGGCATGTTTCATGGCACACATGTGGAGGTCAGAGGACAATTTGCAGGGGTTGGTTTCCTCCTTCCACCACATAAGTCTCAGGGATTGAACTCTGGTCATCGGGACTGGTGGGAAGTGTCTTTACAGTTGAGCCATCTGGCCCTCCATTTTAAAGTTGTTATCAAGATCCCCCCACCTCTCCAACTCAGTATGCAAACCAGGCTGTCCTTGACCTCACAGAGAAACACCTGCCTTGCCTCCCAAGCGCTGGAATTAAAGGCGTGCTCTACCACACCCAGCTGCTTTCTTATAGAAGCATTATGTAGATTAACTCTACCCAACTTTTGTTATTTATTTGGTTGGTTGGTTCTGTTTTTTTAGACTGCTTTTCTGGCTGTGTAGTTCAGGCAGGCCTAGTCCACACAGCATAGTCCATGGCAACTCTTCTGCCTTAGCCTCTACCCAACTTTTAAATATTTACTGATAATTTATGTTCTGTCTGTACAACTTTAATGAACTGAAAGTTCAAAAACAGAATTACAACATCAAATAGAAGCTCCATGTACAGTAAATGTTCAAATATTTCTTTGGCTATATGCACTTAAGGAAGAAGTAGGATAATTCTTGAGATACTTGTAATTTCCAAAGTAATTTATCATGCTGTTATTTTATTGTCAGAAAAATTTATTACTGTGTATGTGTGTATGCAGGCATGCCTGTAGGAGGTCAGAGGAAATTTTGTGGAGTCAGTTCTCTCCTTTACCTTTACGTGGTTTCTAGGGAGCGAACTCAGGTTGCCAGGCCCTCATAGCAAGTACATTTACCTCCTAAGCCGTTTCGTTATCCCTTATTTTTCTATTATTATTATTATTTTTTTTTTTTTTTTTTTGAGACAAGAGCTCAGTTATTCCAGGCTGTTCTCAAGCTTACTTTGTAGCCAGGCAGATCCTCCTACCTCTTTCCCCAGTGCTGGGATTATAGCTGTGCTCCACCTTGCCCATCTTTTGTGGGTTTTATTGGTGCTGGGAACTGAACTTAGCCTTCTAAGTTCTCTACCAGCTGAGCCACATCCCTAGTCCCACAACTTTCATTTCAAAGAAGTATAGGAACTGGCCGTTTCTCATGTAAACTGTCAACTTTTCACAGAGTGTTGTATCAAAGAAAGACAGAATGTTTGTGAGATTATATTGGCTGTGTTTTTGAATTGTGTGTCTATGCTTTCTCTCCATGTAACTTGTGGATTCTACGATTTTTAAAAGATTTTATTTTTTACGTGTATGAGTGTTCTTCCTGCCTACATGTATGTATGTGTACCATGTTGTGAGCAGGTTTCCATAGAGGCCAGAAGAGAGCCTCAGATCCCCTTGAGCTGGAGTTACAGGTGGTTTTGAAGCCACCATGTGGGTGTTGGGAATCAAACCTGGATCCTCAAGAGCAGCCAGTGCTCTTCTTAACTGCTGAGCCATCTCTCCAGCTCCAAGTCATATGGACTTAGTCTTTGAATCTTCTGTGCCATCGCAGGTAAACAGATCGTGTTCTTTTTTTAAATTTTATTTATTAATTTATTAATTATTTATTTATTGCTTTTGGTCTTTTTGAGACAGGGTCTCTCTGTAGCCCCATCTGGCCCTGGAGCTTGCTATGTAGACCAAACTGGCCTCGAACTCACAGAGATCCGCCTGCCTCTGCCTCCCAGGTGCTGGGATTAAAGATGTGTGCCACCACCCCCAGCTCTTTTTTATTTATTTATTATTATTATTATTATTTTTTTTTTTTGGTCTTTTTTAGACAGGGTCTCTTCGTAGCCCCAGCTAGTTTGGAACTCACTCTGTAGACCAGGCTGGCCTTGCACTCACAGAGATCTGCCTGCCTCTGCCTCCTGAGTGCTGGGATTAAAACTATGCACCACCACACCCACTCTTTTTTTATTTTTTAAGGTTTATTTTTATTTATGTATATGTTTGTATGCACATGTGTGTGCCAGTGCCTGCAGAGGCCAGAAGAGGGCATTGGATTCCCTGGAGCTGCAGTTACAGGCATTTGTGAGCCAACTGGGATCTGAACTCTGATCCTCTGTAAGAAAAGGATTTGGTATTAAGCGCTGACCTATTTCTCCAGCCCCTGGCCATGCTCTTAAAACAGATGAAGTCAGCAATCAGTGGTCAAAAATGTTGATTGGCCAGTGTCTACATCAAATACAGTAAGAAGTCATGACTACTAACAGGTGCTGAGTAGTTAACCACATGCTGTACATGTCTTCATATATGTTGTGTCTTATGCAAGTCTCATCACAATGACTGTTATTCCCATTTACAGATGTGGAAACAAAAAGCAAAAGTGGTCAAATATTTTTCTAAGGTCACACAGCTAGAAAGTGATAAAGCTAGGAATTCATCCTACTGAGTCTCATTCCAGATTCTGGGTCGTTTTTCCTTTACTACATTGTGGGTCAATGAGCCTTTTAGATTCTTTGAATAAGTTATAAAAACATAGACGAGATACAAATTTTCCCATAACCAAGCTAAATGGGAAGGTTGAAAAGTCCTTAGATGGAGTAGAACACCTTTAATCCCAGCACTCGGGAGGCAGAGGCAGGTGGATCTCTGTGAGTTAAAGGCCAGCCTGGTCTACATAGTGAGTTCCAGGACAGCTGGGGCTACAGGGAGACCCTGTCTCAAAAATACAAAAAAAAAAAAAAAAAAAAAAAAAAAAAAAAGGTCCTTAGATGGAGTAGGTTATAAATGGCAGCCTTGTAGATCTCATTAGAAAGCGAGAGGGAGAAAAGGGATGTAAGCATGGCATTGTCTGCTGTCCTTACCCTGTGAACCCTTGTATTTCATACATGTACCAACTGAATGAGGATGTGTATTTATTGATCCCTTACATGTTATTGCTGGGTGACATCGGGAGCTCTTTTTTAGGATGGCTGTCCATCTGTTCTCCTCCAGGAGCTGCTGGATCTGTGCCACTGCCACTTGGCTGCTGGCTTTAGAAGAGCCTGAATCAGTGAGTTGCTCACACCAGGGAGAACAAACAGGCTCTTCTCCTTAAAGTGTCTGCAATTATATGACCATAATTAGAAATAAAATCTGCTTTATAATTTGCAGCTCACAAGGAAAGAGTTCTGCTTATCCACTGGTTTTTCACTTGGCCTAATCATTGATCATTGAATAAAGCATGAGGAAGCCACATTCCCCCTTGTGCCTCAAGTTTGCTGTAGGACTTGTGCTAACCCCTGTCCTTATAAGCTCTTTGTTGTATGATGAGGCTAGTCCAGCCATACAAGAGATGTCTATAGGGGCCTCAGTGCCACCTTACATTTTTTCTGAAAGGAGATAACCTAGAAATGAATAACTGATGGGTAGAGACTTTAAGCCTTGGTGCTTTGGGTTAGGATTTGAATTTATCTGTCATCATCATGGATAATAACATTGTTTAGATGAGTTTACTGTGTTCAAAGATACGTGGGTCACTGTTGATTTTTGCCTGATGGTTTTGAGTTTTATGAACAAACGTTGACTAATTCATGAGCCCCAACTGCAAGGTAGATGTTCTGTATCGATTAGACACATGCCCCTGGTTGTATGCTGTTAAGAAGGACTCAGTTGTGAAATACTCCTAAAGCTAAATCAGTAAGCTACTAAAGTTAGCTTTCCCCATGAATGTTGGTATTTTATTCCTTTTACTAAATGAGAAAGGCTGTTACGCATTTCTGTGAACTGGCCTGTTAAGAAAAATAGCTGTGTCTTTGGGACAATTACTCATGTGTTAACCATTCCAGGTGATTAAAAATTATTCATACATAAATCCTAGCTGAAGATAACTCTGGTTTATGGAGAAGACAACAGTTTTCTTTGGAAAATTATCTTTATTCGGATGACATGATAGAGAATTTTGCTCAGAATCTATCTAAATACTAATAAAGATTTCAAGGCATAGGTCCCCACAGTGTAAAAATGTCTACAGTCTCTGATGATCATGGCCAATAATTGCTAAGCAATTAGCTGCACTGGCAAGAGTGAGTCACAAGGAAGTTTTCTGCCATGATGTTTTTTTTCTCTATAGTTTATTGAATTTAGAATACTTTGGTTCACTGCCCCCTGCCCCCAACGTATAGATAATTACCAGCTGTTAAGAAATTCTCAAGGAATCCCCCAGGCTCCCTGGAGTCTAGACCCAGGTCATCTGGTTATCTTTCTCTTCTCTTGTCTTCTCTTCCAAGCTTCTAGAACCACCTTCGTGAACTCTTCCTAGTGGCTCGCTCCCTCCCTCCCTTCTGTTTTTTTGCACCTGCTCTCTCTGTGCATGAGGCAGTCACTAGAATTTTTCTCATTTCTATCATCTGCTCAGACTCCCCGTCTTTTCTCTCCGCACATTTTCAGTTCTTCTGGATAGAACGTTATTGGTTGGGTAAGTTAGGATTTTGGGCGTTTTCAATGTCTAATCATTTTCTTATACTCTTCTGAATTAAAGAGAATTGATGATCTTCTGATAGTCAAAGACCCCCACTCCTTTTAGCCTCTTTCAGTAATACCCTATAAGTTTTCCCTGCTTTCCACTTCTGGAATGCTCCTTGCCATTTAATTTAATATAATGGCATAGCCTAAACTGGTCAACCACTACTCTTTGTTGCTTGCAGCCGTGGTCATTGGTCTGCCACTTAGCCTGCCTGTGCTGCATTGTCTCCTCAGGAAGACTGGGGCAGTAGCAACATCTGCTTCACTAGATTATTGAAATAATTTAAGCTATTAATGCAGTATCTGGCACATGGTGAGCATACAGTAAGCATTAGATACTATTATTCACTTTGTGGGGAGGGGAAAATGAAGCCCCTCTCCACGTTATACTTAAATATGTGCATATACTTAGGTATATATATGTGTGCACACATCTCCATGGTTACATAATTTTGGAAAAAACATTTAGAATTATACCTTTTTTAGAAAATGAAAAATGCATATATTTAAATGCAAAACATACAAAATAAGTTTGAGCAGAATGCTAGCCAGTGAGGGCAGGGTTTACACAAAGGCAGCAAAGTACCTGTACCACTTATTTCTACTGCTCCCAATCTGGTATTAGTAGTCTGATCTTTTGAAAAGCACCAGCATCTCACATGATGTGTGGACACTTGGATACTTTGAATGGTGATGGTGATGGTGATGATGATATATTTTCCTTGGGAATTTTTCAAAAACAGGCATTTATTTGCCCAATTTTAAGTAAGTGGAAGAGAAATTTATTTAGTTCTTTTGTTTGCTTTTTTGAGACAGTATCTCCCCTTTAACTCCAGCTGGACTGGAACTTGATCAAGCTGGCCTCAGAGATCTGCCTACCTCTGCCTTCTTATTCCTGGGATTAAAAGCATGTGCCATCACGACCCGGTCTGTTTTGTTTTAAAAAAGATGATGTAAAGGAGGATACTGTAAAAATGATTGTGGAATGATGCTGCAGATAGATCTATCAGAAGTTTATATATGCTCCCTTTGAAATCTCACATATCTTCAGACATTATTTAGGATGGTTTATTGCATTTGTTTTCTTTTTAAAAACTATTTATTTTATGTGTATGAGTGCATTGCCTACATATATGTAAGTGTACCCCTGTCATGCAGTGCCCTGGCGGAGGTCAGAAGAGGGCCTCTGGAACTGGAGCTACGGATGGTTGTTAGCTGCCATGTGGGTGCTGGGACCCAAACCCAGGTCCTCTACAAGAGCAGCCGGCACTCTTAACCACTGAGCCATCTCTCTAGCCCCCACTTTTGTTGCTTTTGAATATTCTTGCTGAAGGTGATCCAGGCTGATTGGTCCATTATTAAAATATTGTAATCACAGGCTTATGTTGATTATTTGTATTTGAGAATGTTAAGTGTAGATATTGGTGAATTAATTTCAAATTAAATGACTCCTGATTTAGCAATGATGTATCACTGAAATGTTTATTTACAAAACGAATGGCTTATTCGTATTATGTGTTTGTGTGTATATCTGTGTGTGTGCCAGTGCCCAAAAATGTTAGAAGGGGGCGTTAGCTCTCCTGGAGCTGGAGGTAGTTAGGAACCCCTCAATATGGGTGCTGGTAACCAAACTCAGGTCCTCTGCAAGAGCAGTATGCACTCTTAACTGCTGAGCCATTGCTCCAGCCCTCAACAAGTGACTCTCAGATAGGAAAATGAGTTTTTAGTAAGGTAATAATGTACACTTACATGCATATTCACACATACACACACACACAAAATAAAATAAAGTAATAAAAACAGTAATAACTAAACTGAGAATGGAATCACACACCTGTACTTCTAGAGATGGCTCAGTGGTTAGGAGCACTTGCTGCTCTAGCAGAGGACCTGGGTTTGGTTCCAAGCACCCACATGATGACTCAGAACCTCTAACTCTAGTTCCAGGGGACCATACATCATCTCTGGCCTCCATCGGCATTGCTTACACCTGGTATACATACACACATGTAGCCAAAGCACTCATACATATAAAATAAAAATAAAATCTTTTTTTTTTCGGTCTTTTTTGAGACAGGGTCTCCCAGTAGCCCCAGCTGGCTTAGAACTCACTATGTAGACCAAGCTGGCCTCAAACTCACAGAGAACCGCCTGCCTCTGCCTCCTGAGTGCTGGGATTAAAGGCATAAAAAAGTTCATGCTAGGTGTGGTGGCACACACCTTTAATTCCATCACTTGGGAGGCAGAGGCAGGTGGAGCTCTGTGAGTTCAAGGCCAGCCTGGTCTACATGGTGAGTTCCAGGACAGCTGGGGCTACAGAGAGACCCTGTCTCAAAAAGAC
>NW_008352659.1:6239413-6250048 GCF_000622305.1 Nannospalax galili | reverse complement strand
GATAGATAGATGATAGATAAATAGATGATAGATGATAGATAGATGATAGATTGATAGATAATAGATAGATGATAGATAGATAATAGATATCGATTGATTGATAGATAGATAGATAGATAGATAGATAGATAGATAAAAATGTTTATAAAGAAATTTAAAAAGTAGTACTTATGGGCATGACTTTATTTTCCTTGTGTCATTAGGTGTATCATAGAGGTTGCCACTCACTCTTCTTATGAGCACAAAAATCACTTGAATTTCCCCAGTTTCATTTTATTTATATGATTTAACAGCTTATGTCATTCTAGGTTGTTTCATTAATGTTGGTTTTATAAATAAGATTATTGGAGAAAATATGATTGAGGGTGTATGAAAGCGGTGGCCAGAGCTGTACTGTTTCATGTTTGTAACTTTCATTTCTCTTCAAGTGTAGATTTATTCCTAGTGATACAAATTGCTGTTTTCTTTGGCAGACAGCAGAAGCAAGTCTATGTAAAATTATGTAATGTCTGAAAAGTTATATTCGTGATTAATTGGCCCAACCTAGAATGGTATTTGTGTGTGGAATAAGGCAGTCATGCTTTTTATTTGGCAGTGAGTTAAAGTACCCCTGCTCAGATCGGATTACTCTGCAGGGCTTTTTGACTGAGAAGTGTATGTTTAGGTTGATTTCTAAAAAGCATAAAATGTAGCTTCCAAGCCAAATATGCTGGAGTTCGTGTTGTAACCAAGGTCAGTCTTAGAATACTTCAAAAGCAATCAGTTCCACTCTGTCACACCTTCATTAACAAGTAAAGCCAAGAGGTTTGAAACAACATCATCATCATTTTAATAGCCTCTGAAAGTACAGCCAGTCTTGATTCTTCTAGAGAAGATTGCCTGGATTGTCAAATATTAGTGGACAATTCTTCCTGACCTTGACCTTTACTGCTCAGTTACACTGATGTATTTGTTTATCTAAGCTGGATTTTACAGGTGCTAGCAAAAGAAGCATTCAAACAGTTCCTCCTCCAGTGTCAGTAGAGAAATGATGTTCTTCATTTACAATACAGTTGGCTCTTTATATCTGTGGATTTCTCATTTCTAATCCAACCAACTACAGATGGAAAAATTGGGTGGGAATTGCATCTGGACTGGATATTTACAACTGCCCCCCATGTCATTATTCTCAATCACATAGCATTTGTGTTGTATTAGATGTTGTAAGTGAGCCAGAGATAACTTAAAATATAGAGGGGTCTGCACAGTAGATATATGCATATGCTATATTATCCGATATCAGGGATTTGAGCATCTCCAAATTTTGATGTTTGAAGGAGGCCTTGGAACCAACTTCCCACAGGGGTAGTAATAGTGAACTCGATGCCTGGAGACGGTGTAAAGCAGGAACTCTAGAGCCTGTCTTAGGGAATTTAACTTCAGTTTTCTCATCTATAGAGGAGATAATAGCACCTCCCTCTGACATTTTAGCAGTTAATTACATGGTCACCTGACCTTGCATCTCCAGTTTGTGCTCTTTAAAAACTGCTTTTAGTTGTGTGACAGGTTTTTTTTTTTTTTTTTTTGGGTCTTTTTGAGACAGGGGTCTCCCTGTAGCCCCAGCTGTCCTGGATTCACTGTGGAGCCCAGGCTGGCCTCAAACTCACAGAGATCCGCCTGCCTCTGCCTTCCAAGTGCTGGGACTAAAGGAGTGTGCCACCACGCCCGGCTTTAGTTGTTTGACAGTTTTATTTTCATACCTACCAATCTCGTTTCTCATCCCCCTCCCAATCAGAACTGTCCTCTCAACAAGTCCCTCCTCCTTTCTTGTATGTGGACCACTGAGTTTGGGTTTCTTGCCTGATGCTGGGTAGGAGGTAATTTACTGGAAGGGCAACTTATTAGTTACCTATTCCACTGAAGAAAATGGCATCCCTTCCTCCAACAACCAGTAATTGCCAGTAGTCTCTCAGGGAAGGGTAGGGCTCCATGAGCCCTCTTCTGTCCACAATATGTTAAGATGTTAAGGGGCCTGTGCTGATGCTCCCTTCAATCTCATACCTATTGAGTCAGAATTGGAGGTATGGTCTAGGTGTACACGTGTGTGGGAGGTGAGAGGACAACCCACAGGTGTCAGTTCTCTTTTCACCATGTCTGTCGCAGGGGTTGACTCAAGTTGTCTGGCTTGGCCCCAAGTGCCACCTGGGAGTAACAGTTTGAAAAGTCACGGCTCTCTGTTGAATTAGAATGATGATGGGAATAATAGAAAATCAGGGTTGTTTATTGAAGTAAATGTTTTCTGCAAATAAAGAACATTAAAGGCAAATTGAAATTATCACTGAAATTCAGGAATCTTTAGCAAGACTGATTTAAAGCAAAAGGTTGGGGAACAGGGACACTAATTAGCAATACTAGTCAATAGAAGATGGATTATCATTAAAGACAAAAATAACAACAAAGGATAATAAGGGTGTATTATGAGCATGTTTGTGCCAATAAATTGACTGATTTAGATGAAATGAGGAGTTTCTTTGAATGCCTAAATTACTAGTGACAAACTCAAAAAAGAAAATGAACGGTTTGATATTTGTTAAAGAACTACAGTTCAGGGGGCTGGAGAGATGGCCCAGTGGTTAAGAGCAGTGGCTGTTCTTGCAGAGGATGCAGGTTGGATTGCAGCACTCACATGGTGGCTAACAACCATCCGTAACTCCAGTTCCAGAGGATCTGGACTCTTCTGACCTCCACAGGCATTGCACAACATGAGTGCACTTACACACATGAAGGCAATACACTCATACACATAAAATAAAAATAATAAATAAAAGAAATATAGTTCATAATTTAGAACTTTGCTGCAAAGAAAACTTTGGGCTCAGGCAACAGACTTTTAAGATAAAATCTAACATTTAATAATACAAGTATTAGCTAAATTCCTTAATAGAAAACAGGAGAAGTGGGAGCATAGCCTAGTTCATTTTATGGGAGTCTCATACTGCAGGAAAAGGAACCTATGGAACATTGCTCATGGACAAGGCCAACCTCAGCTCTAAATCAGTCTGGGCTGCATGTCAATATCCTATCTTTAAGAAATTACCAGAAATTTAGCAAATCGAGGAGAGAGAGAGAGAGAGAGAGAGAGAGAGAGAGAGAGAGAGAGAGAGAGAAAGAGAGAGAGAAAGACTGAGTTTTGCTTAGGAAGATTATCTTGAAACACAAACTTGATTTGATATTCTAAGATGAAGGCAATATATGATCATCTCAATAAGGTACATGAAAAGCAGCCAACAAAACTAAAAATCCATTTATCATAAACACTCAGCATGTAGGAATAAAAGGCTCATTAATGTGGTAAAAGACATCTAAAGTCCTAGCTAACAACATAATTAATGATGAAAAACTTTATACTTCAAAGTTAAGATAGTTACAGGTAGTTGAAATAATATGTTAAAATGACACATTAAAAGTAAGACAAGAATGTCCTGTTCTATCATTTTCATCAGCATTGTACAGAGTTCCTGGCTGGCATAATAAGGCAGCAAGGAAATAACAAAAGGTAGACAGTTTGGAAGAAAGAACTAAAATTCAGACTGTATGATCACCCATATTGAAAATCTTAACATTAAAGATGACTTCTAACACCTGAGGAAAATTAGCACAGTAACAAGACACAAAGGCAATATTAAAAACATCCGTTGTATTTCCACATATTAGTAATGAACATTTAGAAGCCAAATTACTATACTGATGTGATGGCTCGGTGGGTAAAGCTCTTGCCCTGCAAACCTGATGACCTGAATTCAGTCCCCCATAATCCATATACAGGTGGCAGTAGAGCCCTTCCTCCAAAGAGTTGTCCCCTGACCTCCACATGCCCTGTCCAATCACATACACAAATAATAATTATTTTAATATATTTTAATTCTTTGAGATTTCATGCACACATACAATATTTTGATATTTACCCATCAAAAATATTTTTAGTTAAAAACTAAAATGCTCTTTACGATAACATCAAGCATCAAACAATATAAAAATATGTAGAGTAATAGAACAGAGAGTGTGGCTCAATGGTAGAGCATGTATTTACTAGCATGTACAAAGGTCTTGAGTTGCATGCCTTCACATACATACATGCATACGGGAAGTGTGGACAAAATGTGCACCATTAAAACCTGTAAAGCAGGGCTGGAGAGATAGCTCAGTGGTTAAGAGCACTGACTGCTCTTGCAGAGGACCCAGGTTCAATTCCCAGCACCCCACATGGCGGTTACGAATAATCCTTAACTCCAGTTCCAGGGGAATCCGAAGCCCTCTTCTGACCTCCGAGGCATCGCATGACACTGGTGCACTCACATACATGCAGGCAATATACTCATACACATAAAATGAAAATAATAAAAATATTTTTTTAAAAAACTGTAAAGCACCGGGTGTGGTGGCGCATGCCTTTAATCCCAGCACTAGGGAGGCAGAGGCAGGCAGATCTGTGAGTTCAAGGCCAGCCTGGTCTACATAGTGAGTTCCAGGACAGCTGGGGCTACAGGGAGACCCTGTCTCAAAAAGACCGAAAAAAAAAAAAAAAAAAAAAAACCAAAACCAAAAAAATAAATGTAAAGCATGGTTGAAATAAGTTAAAAACCTAAAGAAATAAATGTTCATGGTCATGGGATGGAGACTCTAGTGATACTTAATGCATACTTCCCCAACTGATAGAAAGTCTAACAGTGATTCCAATAACGATTTTAATAGGCTAGTTTCTTAGAAATTGATAGGCTGCTTAACAGTTAGATACCAGTGCAATAGGGCTATAACAGCCAACTTTTTTTGAAAGAGAATAGACTTTAATTCGTTAGAAAGAATAAATTTTTTTCAACAAACGTGAAGACTTGCTTTCGTTTGATCCCCAGAACCCATGTAAAAAACCTGAGCATTGGAGCTAGTGAGATGACTCAGTGGTTAAGAACACTGGCTGCTCTTGCAGAGGACCTGGGTTCAGTTCCTAGCACCCACACAGCAGCTAACTATAACTCCAGTTCCAGGGAATCTGACGCCCTGTTCTAGCCTCTGTGGGCATTGCACACACTTGATGCACTTAAATTCACGCAGACAAAACATTCATATACATAAAAAATAATAAATGAAAAAAAATTTTAAACTGACTATAAATATGGGTGAAAAGTAAAGTCAAATGAAAAGTGGTTTTTAGACTTACTACTAAAATGACTATAAAACTAGAAGAAAATACAGAATAAAACCTTGCAAAATGTGGATTAAAAGTAGGAAAATTGATCATTGGGACTGCTTCAAATTAAAATTAAATGATTATTATATCCTTTATATTGTTATATACATTGCATACATACATAGGAACTGTGCTTTCCATGAGGAACTCCCACAACTCATTAAGACTTATATCTTAGGAAAAAGGTAGATAGATGTTTTAGGGGTTTGCTGGGATTAAAGATGTGTGACACCACACATAAATTTAGGGACATTTAGTTTTTCTTTTGCTTAACTATTAGTCTTGGTCTATCATTGACATTGCCCGTTTCATCTAAGATAATTCATTGACATAAAGTTGCTTATATTTACCTTTGTTGTATTGTTTTTGAGATCTGTAGTAATAGCTCTTCCTTTCAGATATTGGCTATTTTTCCATTTTCTTAAGGCATTTTCCTTCCAGTGAGGCATTTCTGATGTGCTTAAGTCTTTATCTGTCTTATAAACTAGTAGCTCTAGTCTCAGATATTTAATATGCAGAAATGAAAACAATATATTATTTTGATGCAGTGTATCACTATGTAGGTAGTCATGTAGCTCAGGCTGGTCTGGAACTTAATGTGTAGACCAGGCTCCCAAGTGCTGGTAATTAAAGGCATGAGCCACCACACCCAACTGAAAATATAACTTAAAAAATTTTTGTGGATATAAAAATACTTGTTATAAGAATGTTCAGAGTGAATTAGGCGCAGCATTCTGGAGGCTGACACAAGAGGACTGGGAGTTCTAGATCAGCCTGAGCTTCAGAGTGACACCTTCTCTAATGATAATAATAATAATTTAAAAACAAAAGGAATACCCTTAGCAATTTTGTTTTAGCCATAAATTGAAACTGTCAATCAACTTTAAAGAGAATAAACTTGGTGACACCGATGGGCTGCCTACTGTGCTAACGTGGGTTAATCTTTTAGATATTTACAACAAAATGCTACTCAGTAATGGAATAATTCTGATATAAATAACAGCATTTGTAAATCTCAAAAACAGCATGGAAAATGAAAGAAGCCCTATACAAAATAATCCACACTGCCAGGCTCTTTATGTAAAGTTCTGAAATGTACCAAATTACTTAATTGTGATAGAAATGAGGAATGGTGGCTCTGTGGGAAGAGGACTAGGAAGTGTTGGACGAGGAGGAACAAGAAAGAACTCTTAGTTTGGGAGTGTGCTCTATATTTTGATAGGGAGATGGGCTATGAATCTACTTCATGTTTTATTCTCTGTAAAATACACCTCAACTCGCGTGTAGAGCAGTGTGAATGGCCTGAGTGCCATGGAACTATGTGCATAAAAATGCTTCTATGGGTGAGGTGGCCTGTTTGTAATCCTAGCGTTTGAGAGGCAGAGATACAGTTCCAGGAGCAAGCTCACAGGCCAGAGTAGACAAATTGAAGAGCTGTGGCGTATTTCACAAATATGATGAGCTTTCTTCTTCCTATTGTAGTGCTAGTGTAGGGCTTTTTTACGCTATGAAACTTCTAGGAAATTGAACTTAGAAAGTCCTTGACCTGATGGAACACCTCTAGAGGGGTCAGTCTCTTCCTAACCTTGCTGTAGCTTGGGCAGGGGAGGGAGAGAGGGCCTATGTGGCTCCCACCAACAGGCAGTGATGCTGTGGCTCCTCTGAAATGTCAGCTAACATTCAGGTAAGGGCCCCGAGTGATGCCTGGACTAAAGCATTAGTGGATTGGGAACTTCCAGCACAACAGAACTGTTGCCTAAAAAACAAGGTCTGAACTCTTGACATGTGGGTAGTAATTATCCAACCAATTCTCCTGTCTCCCTGCTTATGAATACTGTAGTTGAAAGGGTCAGAGGAACTGAAGAAAACAAAACCAAAATAGGCAGGAACAAGGAAATAATGTTCCAGATGGGTTGTATGCCCATAGAGCAAGTGAGAATTAAGTGTGGTAATAGAATTACACCACTTTTATTGGCTCTGAGGACAAAGCCTTGGAGTACCAGTTACATTCTGCTGGGAACACTGGGGTTCTGAGCAAATAAATATCAGTAACGTATTGAGTAGTGCAGAGTTTGTCTCACCTGCCATGCAAATCTCTGTGGATGTGTGAAGTATTGTTAGGGGTGCTGATGATGATGGTGATAATGTCACAGAAAAGTGAGTGCATGGCTCTTCTAAACTACCTGTCTCACCTCTGCATTTGGTTTCTGGGTATGAGTAGTTACAGCTGAGATGCTTGTGTTTCTTAGCCCTTAGTACAGGTTTCTCTTTGGTAAAGAAAATGTGTCCATTTAGTTCACATGTTCCTAGGCAAGGTTAGGGACTATATCTGGATTAAAATAGATGGCTGCCTTGGGGCAGTTTAGAGCAACTGAAGAAGCCAGCTGTCCTTTTCTCTGGCTGATACACACCACTAGGCTGTGGCAGCCACCCTAGGCCTTTGTCATATGTTGGTGTTATGATTGCCCTTTAATTTATCAGTTGCTTCTGGACTCCAGCTTTACTTAGGAACAATTGTCAGGTAATACATACAGATCAGTTACAATACAGAAGTTCTATCATCAGCACCCACTGTATTTTCAGAAAGTTCCAGTGTTTACTTTCTTTTCATTTTTTTCATGCCAGATTGTGTGTGTGTGTGTGTGTGTGTGTGTGTGTGCCTGCCTGTGCACGCATGCCATAAGACAACCTCAGGCATCAGTCTCAGAAATACTGTTCTCCTTTTAAACAGGATCTTTCATGGCTGTCAAGTTCCAGGCATCTTCCTGTTCCTACTCCCAAGTCCTGAGATTATAAGTACACGCCATTATATCCACTACTAACACATGGCACCATACCCACTACATTTTTATTGGGTGCTGGGGGATCAAACTCAGATCTTTGTGCATGTAAGGCAAGTAATTGTTTTACCAAGTGAAACACATGTACACACAATCCCTGTGCCATCTTTTTTTTTTTTAGACAGGGTCTCACTGTAGCCCCCAGCTGGCCTGGAACTTGATACATAGACCAGGCTGGCTTCAATCTCAGAGATCCACCTGACTCTGCCTCCTGAGTGCTGGGATTAAAAGTGTGTGCCACCACGCCTAGCTCCGTTGTGTCATTTTAAGACAGAACTGCCTGTACCCCTTTTTGTGCTATTTTTTTTTGTCTGTTTGTTTTGAGATTTTGTCCCACTCTATAGCCCAAGCTGGCCTCAAGCTCTTGGAGATACTCTGAGCTCCCAGCCTCCCAAATAATGGGATTACTGGTGGGAGCCAGCAGACCTGGCCTTCTGTCAGTTTTCTATCCTTAAATAATGACCTTAAAGTTTGGTCAAGGTCCTTCAAACGCTGAGGCTGTGAATCACTTGGGGAATACTTGTTTAATTTTTTTTAAAGTAAAAACCTAAAAGATTTGTGATACTCTAATCCCAGCACTTGGGAGGCAGAGGCAGGCGGATCTTTGTGAGTTCGAGGCCAACCTTGTCTACATAGTGAATTCCAGGACAGCTGGAGCTACAGGGAGACCCTGCTTCAAAAAGACAAAAGAAAAGAAAGAAAGAAAGAAAGAACTTTGAACTTCTGATTCCCAGAAAGAAAGAAAGAAAGAAAGAAAGAAAGAAAGAAAGAAAGAAAAGGATTTGTGATACTTGAATGCAAGTTGATTTAAATTTTCTATTTTTGTAAATCTCAAGTTTATAGTGCTAATATAATATAAATGTAGGGTTTATAGTTCTAATGTTGTGACATGCTTGCCAAAGAGAACAGTTTGTAAATCCTAAACAGTCTTCCTGTTACCATATGTTGAATTTCCAGCTGTATTGAATCAGACTTTGATCCCCTTAAAAAGATAAATGCAGTATCTGCAGTTTTTAGTGGTGGGGGTAGAAGAGAGATGTTCATATGGGATCCTAAAAGCCACGTCCCTGTCTAGATAAGAAATTGAAGGTCCTGGGGAAACCATTTTATTGTCATTTTTTCAAAACACATAGGCTTCATCTATCAGAAAAGGGGTTATTGTTAAACTCAGTGTGCAGATTAGATTTGTTTCCTTCCAGTAGAATCACTTTCCTTAATCAGTGTGCTTATAAATGATACACCTGCCTAATTAGAACAGGTCTAGACTACTGGATGCAGTGTGAGCATTTCAATTACCTCTACACAATTGGAAATTGGGCTGATGTTCTTCAAATATCTCCTCACTTCTCAGTCCTTTGTGCCTCATACTTGTGAAGTTGTCCTTGATTGTTGTCATTTTCTAGTACTATGTGGTCATATTTGTTGTATTTACTCATTGTCACTCTTAAACTACTGGGCACCTTTGTCACTGTGACAGAAGTTAAAATACAACCACCACATCCAAGATCTCCATTGGTTAACAATAATAAATCCTTTTGCTCAGTGCAGTAGAGAAGTTCAGCCCACAGAGCCAGTGGGGATAATATATGCTCCTTCCAGAGCCACTTATCCGCCCAGTATGACGAGCAGAAGAGGTGGTGCCACCAAAATCCATACAGCGGGAGCAAAACTAAGATAAAATTGTTGCCTGTGTAACGTCTTGTAGTAAGTACATCCCCAGTTACCTTCTGGGAAAAATGACTTAGCATCAGGTCCAGATTCATGAATTTCAAGGACAGACTTAGAACCAGATGAAAAGGTACATGAGTACTGAGAAAACGGCAGTAGACATATTGAAAGCAGAGTTCTGTTCTGCCCTGAAGGGTGCCGGCTACCACACCTCTTTGCTGAGGACTGGTTGCCCCGACCACAGTTATTGACCCATGGCTCGTGAGATAGCACTCAGAAAAAGTAAGATGTTTAGATCATCACTGGAAGTCTCAACTTTCAGAGTTGCTGTGTTTCCAAGGACCATGTAAAGCAAATTGTTGTAAAGCGAAATCCAAGTGTTCATGATCTGTGCCCTAATCAAGAGTGGGCTTGATCTGTTCTAGTAGACATCAGTTGAGTAAGTGGTTAAGTGACAAGAA
This sequence comes from Nannospalax galili, assembly GCF_000622305.1. NCBI lineage: Eukaryota > Metazoa > Chordata > Mammalia > Rodentia > Spalacidae > Nannospalax > Nannospalax galili. Next base: position 6,239,855 of record NW_008352659.1, on the reverse strand, counting down.
ATGAAGCGTCTAGTTCTATATTGGGTAAGTGTCAAACTGAGTACTGAAGTTTAAAAAAAGAGAAGAGGATGTTAGTAAGTTACTCTAAAAACAACAGGAGTGGCGTTTTCACTTGGGAAGTTGTTGCCAATAATACATTACCAGAATAAATGACCAACATTTATAAAGTACTTTCTTCTAAAAAAAGATCAAAAGCCAGGCATGATTGGTGCATACTTGTAATCCGAGATCTCAGAGCTCAGATCAGGAGTTCAAGACCAGCCTTACCTACATAGTGAGGCTGGTAAGACTCTTCCTCTAAAACTAAGAGAAGATTGAATGGATTGCACTTTCCTTATGATTTTGCTCCTGTTGTTGGGGTGGTTCCATCATGCTTGTCTTCTTTCTTTCTTTCTTTCTTTCTTTCTTTCTTTCTTTCTTTCTTTCTTTCTTTCTTTCTTTC
>NW_008352659.1:6229504-6239285 GCF_000622305.1 Nannospalax galili | reverse complement strand
TTTTTTGAGACAGTGTCTCCTTGTAGCCCCAGCTGTCCTGGAACTCACTATGTAGACGAGGCTGGACTTGAACTCACAAAGATCCACCTGCCTCTGGCTCCCAAGTACTGGGATTAAAATCATGCGCCACCATGCCCGGCCCTATTTTTCTTTTCTTACATGTTCTTTTTTTTGAGAGAGAAAGGAGGAGTATAGAACGATGGATGGTTCACCACTGCAACCCATGAACTGACAACCACATCTGGCTCTGTAAATAAATATACATATATGCATATTATGTGTAACTTTTATTTTTTGATAATTTCATACTGTATATGATATGCCTTGATTGTAGCCAACCCAAATCCCCCACTCCCTCAGGATCCCCCAGTACTCACTCCTCCCACCTTCATGTCCAAATCTGTATTATATAAAAGCTATAGGCCAGGCCAGGCCACAGCTGGTGGCACACGCCTTTAGTCCCACCACTCAAGAGGCATATGGATCTCTGTGAGTTCAAGGTCAGCCTGGTCTACATAGTGAGTTCCAGGCCAACTGGGGCTACAGGGAGACCCTCTCTCAAAAATACCAAAAAAAAAAAAAAAAAGCTGTAATGACCGTGTTTTGGGGTGCACCCAACTGGCTTAAAATCTTTTGGTCTTGTCAGATTATGCCTAGGGAAATATACAGCAAGCATAAGTGTCATTTATTATGCATGTCAGAGTATATGCCTAGCCTTTAAAGAATGATGGTGCTCCCCCCCATTCATGGCTGCTTTACTTGCCATATTTGTGGTCAGTAAGGAGATAAGTGAAAATAAATGATAGTAGCCAATATTTGAGATGTGTTGAAGGAACAATTCCCCATCTCAGAGCCATATGTTCATTTGTTTTTCTGTTTATTCAATGAGCAGTGAATGAGTTCATAGCTGAGGCTTGAGCAACGAACAGCCCCTGCTCTTCTGAAGGAGCTTAAGGCTTAGTGATAGAAGCAAAATCAGCTAATAGTATCATTCTGATAATCATTCATCACTGCATAGAGATGAGTGCTTAGGAGCAAAGTAGAGCTAGGTGAGGAAGTTTCTAGACTGGTAAGTGAATAGCTTCAGAGATGATGGTCAAGGCTCACCCCTCTGATAAGGTGATAAAGATACAAGGGGTATGTCAGGAAAGCAAGAGTGAAGGACTTGATCATGTGGCAAAGCAGGACAGTCTTTCTGTAATAACTTTCATGTGGCAAAGCAGGACATTCAGCTTGTGAAAGAGGCAGGGAGCTCCCAGGCCTTGGCTCTCAGAGCTTGTGTCCAGTACCAGTTATACACTTGTGAAAAGCCTTGGAAGTAGCAGAACATTGCCTGAACTTGAGATTTCAGTGCAGTGTGAGAAGAGGGCACAAATTAAAGGAATCTTCAAACAGCTTTTGAACGTGACTTAATTGGGAGTTAGTGAACTGAGTCATCATGCTTAAGTGTAGACATTCTCTAGCGATGAATTGTTTTCTACTTGGTGGTTGTGAATTTATAGTCACATTTACATTTTTAAGATTTTACATTTATTTATACCTTAGATTTGTTTTCTCCCTTTGGCATCCCCTCCCCCCACCCCTTTGACTTTGAGTTTCCCTTTTATTAAATAGTTACAGGCCTCTTGTTCTTGGTTGAGACACTTTTCTATCTAGTTCCTAGAATCATTTGTTAATTCATTATTTAAAAGAAATCCTGTAAGATTAATGTTCGTCACAGGAAGTCCAAGAATCAAAGCCTTTTGTAGAGCAGTTTTAAACTTAACTTGTTTGTGTCGATATTTATTAAGCATTTGAAGCTGTTTGGTTTTTGTTTGTTTGTTTTGTTTTGTTCTGTTTTTTGGTCTTTTTGAGACAGGGTCTTCCTGTAGTCCCAGCTGTCCTGGAACTCACTATGTAGACCAGTCTGGCCTTGAACTCACAGAGATCCACCTGCCTCTGCCTACAAGTGCTAGGATTAAAGGCGTGTGGCACCATGATATATATATAATCTCCAGAGTAAAGCGGGCTATAATTAAGAAAATATTTGAATCAAACTTCATAGTCTATAAAGTATTTACCACACTCAGCCATATTTGAACTTTTAGCCACCCTAGAACTATACAATGTAAATACCATTGTGTATGTTTACAGATGAGTCCTGAGTCTGAGAGACCACACTGTAAATCTAGATCTTTCCATAATACAGGTGTGAATATATGAATGGAAAATGTAAAATTGTTTCATTTATAACACTTGGAATTACCAAAATTGTTTTCTAATAGTTTCAAGAAAGTCGCAGAATACTCCTAGTTCCATAGTGGTTATGGAAAGGAGCAGGGTGTGTGTGTTTGTGTGTCTGTGTGTATGTGTATGTGTGTGTCCCAGGTCATTGTGAATGTAGGCTGTGGAAATGGCCTATAACACCCACTCCCCTTGTTTGTCATTGTCAGGAAGCAGATGCGAGCCTGGATACCCCTGGCTCTGCTCTAGTGTACGAGCTTTCATTTATTTTTGTCCAGTTTCTTAGACTAACAAACTAACATGTAGCTTCCTTCAGGACAGGAACAAAAGTAACTATCAACAAAAATAAAGTTTCTCAAAGTGCATTGTCCTGTATTTAAAGAGTGTTTCCTCAGAAAATGCAATTTTATTTTTAGATCAGAGGTCCTGAAGACTCTTTAAATGCCTTTAGTATCATAGACTCAATAAAAAATTAGAACCAGGAAAGATGTTTGAGGTATCCAAGTGCAAAGCCATGAATACACTGTCTCTGAAAAGAACTTTGAGGAGTCCCTGATTTCCCAGCTTGAGTGTGGTGATTTTGGAGACTCTCTACTCTCTTCCTAACGTCTTCTCATTACAAGGAGCTCTTGTACCTCAAAAATGAATCTAATCCGGGGACTGGAGAGATAGCTCATCAGACTGCTCTTTCAGAGGACCCGGGTTTGATTCCCAGCACCAACATGGAAGTTAACAACTCCATGTTCTAGGAGATCTGACGCCCTCTTCTGACCTCCTCGGGTATTGCACGACACTGGCGCACTTAACACATATGCATGCAGTACACTCATATACATAAAATTAAAAGAATAAATAAAATATTTTTTTAAAAAAGAATGAATCTAATCCACAGATTCTGTATGACTCCATTTGCATGAGGTACAAAGAGTATACAAATCCCTATAGACAGGGGATGGCAATTGATCGCCAGGCTGGAAGAGGGAACGAGGTCTTAGTGTGTCATGGATACAGAGTATCAGTTTGGAAAGATGGAAAATGTTCTAGAAATGGATGGTAGTGATATTTCTACAACATTATGAATGTTGCCACTGAAGGCACTCTTAAACTGGTAAATTTTATAAGTAATATATATATATATATTGTTTATATTTCTTTGTGTGTATGACATGTGTATGTGCGTACGCAGGTAAATATATGCCACAGCCTCCATGCAGAAGTTAGAGGATAACCTCAGGTGTTGGTCCTTGCCTTCTACCTTGTTTGAGACAGAATCTTTCTGTCTCGCTTTTATTTTGTTTTGTTTTGTTTTTTTGAGACAGGGTCCTCCTGTATTCCCAGGTGACCCGGAACTCACTATGTAGATCAGGCTGGCTTCAGTGTCACAGAGATCTGCCTGCCCCTGCCTCTATTATGTACATGTGTGTCTCTCTTGTGTGTGCATGTGCGTGTATGTGCATGCCCACTAGAGGACAGCTTGTAGGTATTTGTTCTCTCCATCACATAGATGGGTTTCAGGGACTGAGCTCAGGTTAGTCTTGGCAGCACGTACCTTACCTTCTGAGCCATCTCTAGCCCTAGATGGGCTCTCTCTCCCTGTTCTCAGCTGTGTGTCTCAGGCAAGCTGGCCTATGAACTATCTGTGATTCTCTTGGCTCCACTTCTCATCTCACCATAGGAATGACAGCATCCTGTTTTTATGTGGGTTCTGGGGATTTGAATAGAAGTTCTGACAGTTCTCACACTTGCACAGCAAGCACTTAACTCCTAGAACCCTCTCCCCAGCCAATTGTTTGTCTTCATTTTACCACAATTTTAAGAAAAATATTAGTGAGGGAACCAGCAGTTATAGGTCCTGTTGCTGGACAGCGTGAACATCTAACTCTCCCTGTTGGTCTGTGTTTTGTGCTTGGGAGCCATATAAATAAAATCTAACCCTTCTACCAAACTTGTCACCTCCAAAAGTTCTGTTTAAGGATAAACAGCCTCAGTTCCTTCTTTTTTTTTTTTTTTTTTATTCTACACTTAAAATCATGATCAAGATAAAGCCCTCACAAAACCAGACATGGTCACACATGCCCATCACTGTAGCACTCAGGGGGCTGAGGCAGGTGTATGGTGAATTAGAGGCCATTCTGAACTACATAAAGAGTTTGAGACCTGCTTGGGCTACATACTGCGTCCACACCTTGTGGTTACCTGGATTTCCATTTAGTTAGTTCTCTGTGTCTCTCTCTGTCTGTCTCTGTCTGTCTCTCTGTCTCTGTCTCTGTCTCTCTCTCTCTGTCTCTCTCTCTCTTCTTCCCTTTTTGAGACAGGGTCTCCTGTAGCCCCAGGTGGTCTGGAACTAGCTATATAGACCAGGCTGGCCTTGAACTCAGAGAGATTCGCCTGCCTATGCTGGATGAAAGATGTGCACTACCACACCCCGCTCAGTGAGTTTCTTTTAAAAATCAGGAATTCAACAAAAGATCATGATTGTATTTGGTTCCTATACCAGTTTTGTTGTCTAAACTGGTTCTTTGGATCTTACGTGGCATTGACATTCTTTGAAGAGCCAGCTAAGTTGTGTTAGGAAGAATTTTTCAATTTGAATTTGCCTGATCGTTTCCCTTATTGTTAGATCAACCAAGAACATGGCTTAGCAGTGCCAAGTGCTTCATGGCAACACTTGGAGGCACTTGTTAGTCCCATTGGTTAAAGACACACAATCTGCCAGATTTCTCCTTTGTACCATTTACCATTGTAATTAACCTAACATGGCATTATAGTGGCTGCATTTTTCGTAGTTCTTAAAACATAAGCTATTGGTCATGGGAGAAATTGGATGGAGACATTAGGAACACATTGCTAAATAGCTGTTGCTCATGATCGAAAGATAATTTTTAGCCATCTGTTTTTCTGAGAGAGGAGTGGAGAAAGGTAGCAAAGTGGAGAAACAGACTCTGGGGAAGAAAAGACTTGTGTTTGAATCTAGCTCCCCACTTGAATCTGTGCACATTTAGAGAAGTTACGTAACTTCTCAGGTCCTCGGTGCCCTTCCTAAAGTGGGGATAATACCACACACCTTGCCAGCTGGTTAGGATGAGTAGATGAGATAGTGGAAGAAGGCCTCTGTCCTCACAGCTGCCTCAGGTCCATTGCACAGGAGAGGCAGAGGAGCGTCTGTGTAGCGTCACTCTCTTAAAGATCAACTCTCCCTCACCCAACAGTCATCAGCTGCCAGTAGTTCCTCGGCTAAGTTTGGGGCCTCCTGCCCGTTTTCCCAGTTTTTTGCTGGTTTTTATCTGAGTTTGTATGGGTCTTGTGGACACTGTCACCGATGCTGTAAGTTGAGATGAGCAAGTTCCCAGGAGACTGTAAGACTCTGTTTCTTTGTGGTCATACACCATTCCTGGCTCTTACATTCTTTCCATCCTCTCCTCGGCAATGGTCCCTGAGTCCTGGGTGGATGAGGTTTAATATAAAAGTTCTATTCAAGGTGGGTGTGGTGGTGCACGCCTTTAATCCCAGCATACATAGTGAGTTCCAGGTCAGCTGGGGCTACAGGGAGACCCTGTCTCAAAAAGAAAAAAAAAAAAAAAAAAAAAAAAAAAAAAATTTCTATTCAGATTTTTTTTTTTTTGAGCAGCATCTCACTCTGGCTACCCTCTGCTTCTTGAGTGTTGTGATTAAAATCATGCACCCCCATGCCCTGCCGCCTGTTTATTATTTTTTAATCTTTAAATCTATCCATGAGTGTTGTTCTTAGATTCCGTAAATAGTTTAAAATAATCAGACATGCTAGAAAATGTGATCAACAACTTAAGTGCCTTTGTGAGATTTTTGTTTTTCTTTTAAATATTTTATTGGATGTATTTGTGGGGGGGGGTAGGTGCATGCCTGTGCATGTGGATGTCAGAAGACAACTTTGCAGTTTTTTTTTTTTTTTTGGTCTTTTTGAGACAGCGTCTCCCTGTAGCCCCAGCTGGCCTGGAACTCGCTATGTAGACCAACCAGGCTGGCCTCAAACTCACAGAGATCCGCCTGCCCCTGCCTCCCAAGTGCTGGGATTAAAGGCGTGCACCACCATGCCCTGCTAACTTTGTAGTTTTGTCTTTATAAATCTTTATATGCGTTCTAGGGATTAAATTCAGGTTTTCAGGCTTACACAGCAAGTTCCTTGCCGATCCCCTGTCCCCTAAGAGATTTCAAAGACTTTAAGAAATAATGGTTTTTGTTTTAAAAGTAGTATTGAAAAGAATGGCCTGGAACTCACTGTAGCCCAGGCTAGCCTTGAAATGATTGCAACCTTCCTGCCTTAGACTTGGGATTACAGGTATATGCCACTGTGCCTAATTTAGGGTTTTGTTTTGAAACTTCCTAAATACTACTTGTCCTTCGTAGATTTGTGTGGAATCAAATTGCCATTTACCCAGACTTCTGACTGGAATCAGTTTTACTTTATTACAAATGATTACTTTTTAAACAGTTTATACATAGTCTGAAAACAGTAAATCAAAATAATTCTGTGACCCATTTACATGCATTACTGTAAAAGTTTCATTTCATACAAGTGACAATTTTTTGAAGTTAATTAGACTCAACTACACTAAGGTTAGCAAAAAAGTGCTTTGAATTATCAATAATTCAGCAGGGCAGACATTTCTGTGTAATGCCGTGATTTTATAGAGTTTGTGAGATAGTTATCCTTAAAACAAATAGCTGTGAGCATGCATCAGCATGGTAGGCTCACTTGAATGTAGCGTGAAGTGATAGCATCGATGTCTTCTATTATTGGGCACAGTGCAGGACATCAGTCTTGCTAGCCATGAACTACTAGCAACCTTTGTCCTTTGTGTTACCTTTAGTTAAAAACGAAGAATGAGCACCAATGCTGGCTGATGGCTGTGTCTCTTTTTCAGCTAAAAATTCATCTGGGAAAGAAAAATGAAACTGCAGATTTGGATTTATTTCATTGCATGAATGATATGTGATATTTTGTAAATTATCACCACAAGGGTGGCAACAAGGCCTTGAACATTGTTCTATCAAATGAAAGCAAGAATCCCATTAGTACAAAGGCTGTGCTTTAGCTAGAATCTATCAGGGGAATGTTGTCACTATGAAACCAGATTGTTCTTTTAATTGCTATTTAAAGGAACAAAAGTGTTCCCAAGGTACTGCAGTTGAGCAGTTGCAAGTAATAACTATGGATCCATAATTATGCGGTGCTGATTATCTCGCATTTAAAAAACTGTGTCTGGAGTCAGTGACCAATTTGTTGTAGCTTGTCTTTTTTTGGTTTTTCTAGTACAGAATGTATTAAGCTGTGCTTTTTTAACTGGGACCTCAAAAATACATTTGCATAGCTACCTCAGAAAGTAAAGCCTGTGCATATTAATAGAACAAGGTCAAGATAATGAACACTCATGTTGTAAGATGAAATTAACAACTATATTAAACAATTTTGTGAATGCTTGGTTATAAGATGAATCCTTGATTTTCATGACATGTTGCAGGGAACCAAGACATTTGTTGTAATCATTATAACCATTTGAAATATTACCTGAGAGATGAGGTTGGTTTTTCTTTTTAACTAGCATGTGCTGCTTTATTTATTCAACTAGCAAATGTATTTTGAGTGCCTACTGTGAGCAAGGGAGTATATTAGGCATTTGGGATTGAATAGTTGAACAAATGAGGTTTATTCTGTGTTGATTTATACTTAGAGAATTAGATCTAGCAGAATCTTGTTTCTGGTTTACATATAAAAACTTGTGAATATGTTGAGTTTTCTTGCCCTGAATTTTTGATTCATGAGATTCAAATATAAAGACTTCAGTTAGCTAGCAGACAACATGTGTGAAGGCTTAGAATATGTAATAAAATTTTAGTTTTTTTTTTTTTTTGTCTTTTTGAGACAGGGTCTCCCTGTAGCCCCAGCTGTCCTAGAACTCACTGTGTAGACCAGGCTGGCCTTGAACTCACAGAGATCCGCCTGCCTCTGACTCCCTAGTGCTGGGATCAAAGGCGTGCGCCACCATGCCTGGCAAATTTTAGTTTTCATACAGTTTTGGCTGTTCAAGATAATGTAACCAGATCTGCAGGCACAGTCAGCTATGTTCATATGGATGTAAATACCAGCATTGCTGGTAGTAGTAAATAACAGTGGAGACTTGGAATGTATGTAGATTTATACATTGTTAAAAGCCATTTCCATTGAGAGTTAAAGGGTGCTGGGGGGTAGACAAATGTTTTGTTGTTTCTTTTATAAAGTGGGAATGTCCGAGATTGAGGGTTTATCTCCTTTGTGTGCTCTGGTTTCCCTTTGAAGCCCTTGGTGCCAGAGAGGCCCTATCAATAGTCTTTTGATCTTCTCAAGTGGTCCAACAGAATTGTAGTTCCTGCTTATTCTCTGTTCCTATGCCACCTAAAAACATACATTTTATGTCCCCTATTTAATAAGTGAATAATTACAATACTTGTGCTAAAGTTCAAATAATCTGATTTAACTAGATGTTATTCATGGACTTTTATGCTAAATAGATGAGCCAGTTTTTTAACAGGCATATAGGTTAGGGGAATGATTGAGATTTCAGATGAATCTTGAATGTTCATTTCAGAGGCTGTATAATATGTAAAGGTCTCAGGCTTTTTTGATTTAATAAAAAAATACTTCTGGATCTAATAGCTACACTGAAATGTATTCAAAGACTACTTTTCTACCAAATGATGAAAAGTTTTATTAGAAAATGTTGATTTGAATTATTGATTTGAATACTAATTTAGCAGAGTTTCTTTGTTGAAGAGCTATATAAGAAATTTTAATTTTAATTGTTTTAAATTTGAAAGGAAGGCTAACAATATTTTTTTCATTTTAATTTGTCATAGCCCCGTGCCGATCCCATTCCAATATGTAGCTTCTGTTTGGGGACTAAAGAGTCAAATCGTGAAAAGAAACCAGAAGAACTCCTGTCTTGTGCAGATTGTGGCAGTAGTGGTAAGTTGTACGCTTGCGTGCTTTGAACATTGACTTCCCAGTCTCATAGCTTTGTGCTATTTATCTCTAGCAAAACTACACAGCATTTTTCTTTAAAATAAATTATTTGGTGATAGAATTAGGTTTTAAATGTAAGAAGGTAAATGGAGGTATAGGGTGAAATACGAGTGTATCAGTACCTTGCATGTTTAGGTGATATTGTATATTAATATTTGTCACCAAGCTTCAGTTTCGTACCTGTATTGATAATTCAGTGTAAAGACATTAGTGCAGTAGGTAAATTCATAGTAGAGCATATCATTGTTTCTTGAGGAGGCGTCTCGCCCAGGTAGCCCTGACAAGCCTCAAACTCAGTCTTCTTGCTGGGATTACAGAAGTGGTGTACATCACACATAACTTTTTTTTTTTTTTGGTCTTTTTGAGACAGGGTCTCCCTGTAGCCCCAGCTGTCCTGGAACTCACTATGTAGACCAGGCTGGCCTTGAACTCATAGAGATCCTCCCACCTCTGCCTCCCTAGTGCTGGGATTAAAGGCGTATGCCACCACGCCAGGCTCACACATAACTTTTTTGAAAAAAA
>NW_008352659.1:6209251-6229382 GCF_000622305.1 Nannospalax galili | reverse complement strand
AAAAAAAAAAAGACGCCCCCCCCCATTTTTTTTTTTTTTAAGTTTTTATGTATATACATGTATTGCCTGCATATGTGTAAGTGAACCCATGTCGTGCAATGCCAGCAGAGGTCAGAAGATGGTGTCGGATACCCTTGAACTGTACTTATGGATAGTTGTTAACCTCCATGTGGGTGCCGAGAATTGAACCCAGGTCCTCTGCAAATGGAGTCAGTACTCAACTGCTGAGCCATCTCTCCAGCCCCCATATGTAACCTTTTTTTTTTTTTTTTCTTTTTTTTTTTTTTTGGTCTTTCTGAGACAGGGTCTCCCTATAGCCCCGGAACTCACTACATAGACCAGGCTGGCCTTGAACTCACAGAGATCAGCCTGCCTCTGCCTCCCGAGTACTGGGATTAAAGGCATGCACCATCACACCTGGCTACCTAACTTTTAAAATGCCAGAGTTGCCTGAGCTGAACTCCTAACTCCTAGTCTCAAGCAATCAACTGTCTCACCTTCCCAGTAGCTTGGACTACAGTCATGTCTAGATCATGGTAGAGAATTTTAAGATAAATACAACTAGAATCAGTTTGTTTTCTGTAGCCTGCCGTCTGCACACTGAGTCGAGTGTTTCAGGTTGTGACACCTACTAGTGGAATGTTATATTTCAGCCCAGCTCTGTGCCTGAATGAAAGGGACAGGATTCTAGAAATCTCAACAGTAGAAACAAGAAGTCATAAGGCATAAGAAATTCAGATTGCCTGGAATAAGGTAGGCAAGGTTGATTTGCAAGTCTGTTTTCCAAGCTAGGTATGTGGTGGTACATACCTTTAATCCCAGGTGAATCTGAGTTCAAGGCCAACCTGGTCTACATAGTGAGTTCCAGTCCAGCTGGGGCTGCAGGGAGACCTTGTCTCAAAAAGACCAAAAAAAAAGTCTGTTTTCCTGGCCAGTGTTTTTGATTAAGCGCGTAACTCTTGCCTAGGTTACATGTATACACACCCCAGCAGATAGAGTGGTGGGTACTAGATTCCTCCCCACCTTTGGTGCTAGGGATTATGCATGCTGGGCAAACACTATACTGCTCAGTTCTTATCCCCCAGCCCAAGATTTTAAAAAGTTCGTCTTTCTGGGTTGATATTTTGTTTTTCTCCCTAGTACTGAAATATTTTTTCTCAAAATATTATTTTAGCTAGAGAGATTGCTCAGTGGTTAAGAGCAAGAGCACTGGCTGCTCTTGCAGAGGACTGTACCAGGGTTTGGTTCCCAGCACCCACATGACAGCTAACAACCATCCATATCTCCATTTCCAGGGTATCTGACACCCTCTTCTGGCCTCTGTGGGCACCAAACATGTAGGTGGTGCACTCACATACACGCAGGCAAACACTCATACACATAAAAAATAAATAAATCTTTAAAAAAATTCATGACCAGCAGCTGGAGTTTTACCTTAGTGGTAAAACGTACTATGCACAAGGGTTCAAGTCCCAGCATCATAAACCAAAACCAAAAGGAGGATGAAGAAAAACAGCCTTGCAAAACCCTTAGCATACTCTCATGTAGTACAGTGGTTAAGAGTAAACTCAAGCCAGCGGAAACCCAGATCCTTTATCTCAAGCTCATTAATCATTCGAAGCCTCAATTCCTCTGGAGAGATTATAGCATGCACTTCTTGATAATCCAAGGAATCAAACAGCCAAGCACATGGCTTACAAGAGCTAGTAAGTAATGTACCATAAATGTCAGCCATTGTCATGATTGGGCATGCGTAAAGTTGTTCTCCTTGATCGCTGTAAGGAATTTCAAGTTTTGTTGCCATTTAAGAGAGCTGCTTGATGGGTAGATAGAGGAAATACTCCACACTGAGGAATGACGGGGCTGTGTAATGCCTTCGTCCTTATACAGAGGGTTTACTTAATGGGCCCTTTGTGGTTCAGCAGCTTCCAAGACTTGGCGAACAGGATTTACCTGGCCATGGAATCATGGACAGTGACAAAAGAGCACAGAAACATTATCTGTGTGTTCAGTTTAATAAATTTCAACCCTACAGTCTCCCTGTTCTAGGCTGGTCAGGTCCTGCCTCTCTCATCAGTCTGACTCTATATACTTTCTGGCTTTTCTCACAAGGCTCATTCTGAATGAATTATTCTTTTTTTAAATTAACTAGTCAGTTTAGTGGCATTCATTTATCTGGAGTTTACCTCTGGTGATTTTTAAGGTATATTTCAAAAACTGTTTCATTTCTTCAGTTATCTATTTATCTAGGCACCTAGATAGATTACAGAGGTACTTAAAGTATAGGAAGAAAAGTTCCCTTCACATATTCCCTTACCCATGGTTATACACTTACATGAGTTGGTGAGGAATCCAAGATTGTTATCTTCTGGATCATAAGTTCAAAGTCTCCCTCACAGGGTATCAAGGTGTAATTTTAAGCAGGTTGATCTCAGACTTTCTGATATAATCAATTTCCCCTGGTCTTTTCCAGATTGAAGACCTGCCAAGGAGAGAGGTTTGATCTTCTTTATACTTGAGGTCACTGAAAATTTCTTTCCTCTGAAGCTTATTTTTCCATTCATACTTCTTAGAATCAGGCTAGGGCTGCATAGGTGCATTGTTACATTTCCTCTCCTCAAATATGTTCTTTTATTTCCTAACAAATGGACAAGAATGAGTTAAGGGCTTCCTTAGCTGGATCATCTCAACCTCTGTCAGGGCAGAAAGCCAAGGCCTAGGGCCATTGTGTGTCTGTTAAGCATAGAGGATAGCATGGAGTGCCTCTCTAGACTCCACAGTGAGACACTGTGCTTGTGGAGTTTGCCTAATCTTCTTTGAGTATATTAGCCTGGGTTTGGCTACTTCATGGGGAAAGAACAAACAAAAAAACTATTGTCCCTTAACTCAGTGAAATGCTTTGTAGATATTGACGTCCTCTGGTAGATGAGACAAACATTCTGTGTTCTTTGTTTCTCTTTAAATTGAAGGGTCAAAGTAAAAATATGGTTAATTTTAGGGAGTGTTTTGGTCCTTGTAGTTTTAGTGTTATATTTTGACACCTCCAGTAATTATGAGGAAAACAGAACATTGAAGACCTCTGCACTGCCTCTGCAGTGCCCTGTGATGGTGGTGGTCCAGCAGTCCCAGTGGGATTAACAGTTGGGTTGGTACTCTGATTCATGTTGTGGAGATGGCTGCTTTCTCACGCTCAGAAGGACCTGTTTGGCAAATTGCGACTGTTTGTAAGGATCAAAGGCATCCTGAACGTAAAATAACTTTTGTGAAAAAATGTTCATAAGCAGTATAAAACCAGAAAAAGGAAATACAGATGTAGCCGTAAGGAAGATCATTCTTAAATGTGTTTCCCATATGCGCTTGATGCTTTTAGTCATCTCTATCTGAAGAACCATTTGCATGATGTCATGTTTGGACTGTGCTTAGCTTTCATAGATATAAGTAATAAACGTTTCCTTCTGCTTACATCATAGGGTAAGGCTAATTGGACTTCTCTGTTTTTTAGATGTCTGTGCTACAAATGATTGGGATTATTTTCTTTCCCTGCTAGAAGTTCTTTAAAAATATCAGTTAAGTTTCTGTAGAGTGAAACTGTGTGGTGAGGTATAGAAAGGGGTCTCAAACGTGGTATCTTTGGCCCTGGACTCCAGTTCTCTCTATTGCTGGCTGCATGACCACAGTTTTTTGATCTGTACAATGGGGAGGTTGTTAATGTCCATCCCCTGAATCCACAGGGCTGGCATAAGGGTAGTGAGATAGTCATGTGAAGATGATCAGTAATATGGCCAGCATGAAGGATTATCCTTGCTGCTCCTATGAATGTGAGAACTGTCAGATAGTCTTCAGGTCTGGAAATGTTAAAACTGAGAAGTGATTTCACTTGACTTTCATGGATCAGCCTCCTTTGAAATTAACACTGTTATATTCTCCTTGCCTCATTAAGGCCAAATTATCTTTAATTAGCTTCACATAAGTATTAGATATTATACCAAATGAAATTTTGTGTCGGCTGCTCAGATTGCTGGGTGGTTAAATCTTACTTACAGATGAGTTGTGTGCATGTGTGTTTTCAAATTAGCAAATCTAAGATAAGTGTACAGTTCAAAATTGCAGCATCGTACTAAGTGGAAACTCATTGAAACGGGAGGCAGCAGAAAGGCTGCTGTGCTGCAGCTGGGAGAGGGAGAAAACCCCTCTACAGTTCAGTACAGGAGCTGGAGTAGAGTATCAGTCTACCCCCAGGAACCTGAAGTCCCTCCTGGGTTCATCTGTACTCCTGAAAAAAAAAAATTACTGGAGGGAGCTGGTATAGTCTTTGGCTATATAAGTGGGTTTTTTTGTTGGTTGGTTGGTTGGTTGGTTTCTTTTTGAGACAGGGTCTTCCTGTAGCCCCAGCTGGCCTGGCACTTGCTATGTAGACCAGACTGGCTTGGATCTCACAGAGATCTGCCTGCCTCTGCCTCCTCAGAACTGGGACTAAAGGCTTGGGCCACCATGCCCAGCTGTCTATGTAAAATTTTCTTTTCTTTCTCTCTCTCTCTCTCTCTCTCTCTCTCTCTCTCTCTCTCTCTCTTTCTCTCTCTTTCTATGTGTCTATCTGTCTGTGTCTATGTGTCTTCTCTCTGCACTAGTTTCTTTTTTAAAATATTTTTTATTTATTATTTTTATTCTATGTGTGTGCGTGTATGTAGGTGAGTATACCCGTGTCCTGCATTGCCTGAGGAGGACAGAAGAAGCTGTTGGATCCCCTGGAACTGGAGTTATGGACAATTGTTAGCTGCCATGTGGGTCCTGGGATTTGAACCCAGAGGCCTCTTCTGCAAGAACAGTCAGTGTTTTTAACCACTGAACTATCTCTCCAGCCCCTGCACTAGTTTCTTAAGGTCATTGTGTGTATATGCCTCAAGGAGCAGTTGGAGCAGCTGGTTAGCTTCACAATGACTAGACACAGATTGAATCCTTGAACTGGAAAGGCGTCTTAACTAGTGAGTCTTCAAAGAAGAGGAAAGGGAACTTCCCCCCAAAATGAGGAATACTGGAAGAGGCCCTGGAGGAAGGGCAGCCCCACCCTACAGAAGCCCAAAGCAGGATTGAATGGTCCAGAATAGAAGGCAGGAAACAGAAATCTTGCTTCTAGACTGTTAGTTCACTAAAGTTGTGTTGTGTCACATTTCTGATTACTGTGGCCAGGTAACCTGAGTCAACTTAAGAGTCAGTGAGTTTGTCTTGGATCAGAGTTTCAGAGATTTTAGTCCATGAGCAGCTGCCTCCATTGCTTTGGGCTTTGGGGCCTGAGGTAAAGTTGAACATCAGTAGTGTGTGGAGGAGTCTGTGGGCCTTATGGCAAGAGCAGGTGCATGGGGCAGCTCCAGTAGAACTCATTGAGAGAAAAGGGGATGGCCTCCTTAAACCAAGATGGGAGTAGATGGGACCAGAGGAGGGCAGGTAGGGGAAGGCAACACACAGAGAAGAGCATAGTATATTCAGGAGAGAAGAGTTGATCAGTACTGATGTGCCAAATACAAGTTCATGATGTAGGGAGTTATATGATATGGGATAGAGTTAAGAGAATTCCAGTCTGCAAGGCAGCCTATATGAAAGTACTTGGATTTTTCCTAATAGTAATTGGTAGCCATGGAAAAATTCCATGATCAGATTTAAAAGTAACTTAGGCTATAGTAGAATAATTGATGAGAGAAAGGAAGGTCAAGATGAGATCTAGATTATTAAAAAGCAGATCTGTGTGGGTCTGATAGAGAAGAATAGGTATGTTAGGTTTCAGGATATGATTAGGAAGTATAATCAAAGTGTTTTTGGTGATTCCTTGATGTGAGATAGGAGAGTGGATGTCGGCACTGCCTGTAACTAAGTGTGCATGGTATGTCGTTTGCTGAAATGAGACCCTCCAGGAGAAGCAAGGTGTTTGTGTGCTGAGATTTGTTGTTAGTATTGTGGTGGTCCCTTTCCTTGTGGTGCTGAGCAATTCAGCACAGGCCTTGTGCATGGTAGGTAAGCACTCTACCACCAAGCTACATCTCCAACTCTTGGTTATTAAGAGCAGGGTTTCGCTGTGTAGCCTGTGCTGGCCTTAAACTTTCAGTCCTCCTGCCTCTGCTTCTGGGGTGCATTAATGCTAATTTTTGTTTAATGCTTGTCCATCTACAATATGACCTGAAAGGGTGGGAATCATGTCTATCTTCTCCCTCTTGTTTCTAGTGCTTATTTAATGTTAGCTGAATTAAGGGTACTTAGACACACTGCTCGTCAAATAGCCAGTCTGAGGGGCCTGCTATCTGAATCTTCCAGCTTCCTTTCTCTCCTTGTCTTGTGCATGCTAGGTAGGTACTGTACTATGGAGCTAATTTTACAGCTAGTACAAAAGTCTATCATAGGACTCAAGCAGCAGGACTGGGCTCTTTAAAAATCTTAAGGAAGAGGATCCATGCATCTCCTTGTCCATTTGGACTGTTGACAGGATTTAGTTCCTTGTGTTGTTGTAAGCCCCTTTCCTGGGTGACTGTCAGGTGAGCCCCCTTCCCAGCTGCTAGAAATACCTTTTGGCCTCCCTTCTTACATCTTGAAAGCCGGTCATGACAGGTAGACATCCTCACATGTTCTCAGCATCTCCTTTCCCACCCCATCTTTTAATTATATCTGCATCTGAAGAGTTGCTTTTACTACCTATTATGGGAACCAGGGCACAGACAGCTTCTAGGGCCATTATTCTATTTACTACAGCTTCTGTTTTTTTCTTCTCAAGTACTTCCTCCAAAAATAATTTCTATTCGTTGCGGTTCCTTTGGCACTTACTTAGTTTTAAGCCATTTTTCTTTGGTTTAAAATGATCAGAGACTCTGAATACTTCTTTGTCTGTATAACAATGAATGAATGAATGAATGAATGAATGAACGAATGAATGAACAAATGAACGAACACACACTGTGGCTCTCAGATCTGACAAACTGCTAGCTGCCATAGCAAAACTAGCTCTAGGAAGACAGTCATCATGAATTGTGTCAGCAGAGAGAACAAGAATTTTAGAGGAAATAGTTGAGTTTATGGAATGGCTAAGTAGGAGGTAAGGAGTGACATTATTGATTCCTGTTATCTCATGACTAGATTTGTAGCAATAAATCAAGACTCAGTTACAGTCTTTTGTCTTTCAAAGTTAGCTGTGAGAAAATAAAGTGGAAATTTCTTTTCATTGCTCAGCATCTTTTACAAAACCCTAGAAATTTAGAGCTTGAAGGCTCTTTAGCCAGTTCTCTAAACGAAATAAAGGGAAGATTGCTTCCTAAAAGGAAGATAGACGGAAGATTCTGGAATTTGATAGGGTAGCTTAAATAGTAGTAGTTTGAGATAATATTGCTTAAAGTGAGAGAAGCATTAAAAGGAAGAATGTTTCTTGCTTTGGATTGAAAATGCCTGAAATCTATTACTTTTCCAAATGCCTAATTATTAAAAAATCTCTATTACAGGCCATCTGTGGGAATAAATAGTAAGCTGTAATATGATGTGAATTACCATAGTTTCTGGATGCCAAGCTACAAAGTACAAAAGCAGATTTTAATGTAGAGAAAAATTCAGTGCATGAAATTGAGGTCATATGTGCCAGTGATGTATGACTTAGAGGAAGTAATAAAGGAGGGGGCCAGTAAATGGTATTTTTAAGCTGATAGGATTCATTTTAAGGGTGGAATTTAAATTGCTGTTCTTTAAAAGTTGAGTTTTGGTCTCCTCAGTAACGTGAAGGGTGAGCTGATCAAAGTGGCCTCCTCCCTCCCCCTTCTGAGGTTACTCTTCCAGGGACAAGTAAGCTGCTTTTGTTTGCCATTCTTGAGCACAGAGAGGTGATTGATCCCATTTTTATATATTTAAACCCTTTTCTCTCATTCATTTGAATGAGAGTGGTATCAGAGGTTAGCTGCATCTGCCTGGCTGTTTCTCCTGCCTCAAGTTGCAATCAATTGACAGTGTTTGATTTCCTGAACATCTTAGATACAAATGTTTAGTTTTTTATTTTTAAGAGCCAGGAATTGTGTAGTTTTATTAACAGTATTGATGATTGATTTTGAATGTTTTTACTTCAAAAAGGCAAATCTCCTGGTGGGTGGATTTTATGAAGCACCTGTGAAGCTTTAGGGAGGAGGACCTTTTTGGCAGCAACCCAAAATACATATTTAAACAATGAAGCTGCCACAGTCAGGAAATTATAAAACAGTTTTGAAATTGCAGAATCTGCTTTTTTTTTTTTATTACCCCTCGGGTTTCTTTTGCAACTTGGTTTATAAGTTCTTTCACGTGGGATTTACTAATGTTCTTACTATTTAAAGATCAGATTTTTTTTAAAAAATCAAGTTTAGAGACCTCCTCAGGGTTATGTGATAAAAGACCATTAGTGTTTAAACTGAATTGATTTCCAGAACTGAGGCTCACAGTCTCCAAACTTGTAGGGAGGAATCCCTTACTCATGGAAGCCAGGTGTCCAGCATCGTTCTATGGAGACACTGATATGTAGTGCCTGGAACTCTACATTAAAAAGTGCCTGGAACTGTGTAGAGTAGCTCAGTGCTCAAGAAAAGGAAGGAAACTAGCTGAAGGAGTACATCTTGCTTTAGTCCATTTTGCCTGAAATTTGTCCTCCTCATAGCTATCTCAAATTTACTGCTTGTTCTCCTCCTTACAGAATGGAAACTCAGTGACCCAGGGACAAAATGGCGGTGGGATCTTCCTGTTCTGTCTCAGCAAAGGGATGCTCTTTGTGTACTATTGAATGAGTGAATGAATTAAGACACTTACAGTTATAGCATATTAAGCAGCTCCAGCTGTTTGTTGAGGGGGTATCTTGTTACTTAGTCCAGGCTGGCCTCAGACTCTCAGTTCTCCTGCCTCAAATTATTCTCAAGTTCTGTGATAACAGGTGTGTACCACCATGCTCAACTACTTTCTCATTTAGCCCTTTTTTTTTAAACCTTAGATGATTCATCACACAGAGAGCAATTGTTTGACTTTGGGTACCACCGATACAGTATAGTGAGCAGATGGTGCTTGGTAAAGATGGAGAGGATACCAACAGAACACCCATTTTCTTTAAGTTCCCTAAGACTAATGGTTGGAATACAGATAAATTTTGAAATTTGTCTCAGGGAAAGCATTTACACAGTCATTCTTTTACATACAGGGAAAGAAGATGAAAAATCAGAGAAAAGGAAGTCGGTACAATTCAGATTCTCTGATCTTGTCTTCTCAGGTTCCTAGGCCTCATTGGTTGGCATCACAGCTATCCATTAAATACAGGGAAAAGGAGTTAAAAATCACACAAGTCTAGGCACTATTCCATAAAGCAATTGTGTTTTATTCTTATAGGACACCCATCCTGCTTGAAATTTTGTCCCGAGTTAACTACAAATGTAAAGGCCTTAAGGTGGCAGTGCATCGAGTGCAAGACGTGCAGTGCATGTAGGATCCAAGGAAAGAATGCGGTAAGTTCATCTTATCGGCCCTTCTCCAGGAAACTGAGTCTCAGCACCCAGGCTGTCCTCTGCAGAGAATGCTTCTATTGTCTATTTAAATGTTAAATATTTGTTTTGTCAAACAAAAGTGGAAAATTGATGCTCCTTGCTTACTTGTCGTTATTGTGACTCTGGTAACATGAGACTATTTGGAGATCTACAGTTGGTTTTCAGTCTCAATTACTCTCCAATATGTTATATTACAGGATAATATGCTTTTTTGTGATTCCTGTGATAGAGGATTCCATATGGAGTGCTGTGACCCACCACTTTCCAGAATGCCAAAAGGTGAACTTTTAAACCATATTAAAAATGTAGGCTTTTGGAATGTAGTTCAGTAGTACAATGTTTGTCTAGCATGTGTGAGGTCCTAAGTTTAATTCCCAGTACTTTAAAAAAGGAAAAAGAAGGTAGTTTATTACTTACTTGTTAGTCTTATTCTGATGTCTGGGAGTCCCCTACCTCCACCTGTATGTTCTTGCAGATTCTGGATAGAAAAAGTATAAAAGCATTTAGTTTGGGGGGGTTTTAGATATATAAAATACTCTAATTTTGACCTAGGAATGAGAAAAAGTCTCTCTTGCCCCCAAACAACTCCCTTATTAAATAAGTTTGGATTTTATATCAGAACTCCCTCTGTATTATCCCAATACATTTAAAGATAATTAATTTTTTACTTTCGAAATTCAGGATGACGCTGATGACTTCAGAGTGCTTCATGAGGAAGCCATCACTGTTTTGGGCTGTTAGTTGATATTTCAAACATGAGCATCTAAATTATCTTGTAACTGGTATAACGTGGAGTTTTCTTCTGTGTTTATTATGGAAGACAGCTAAGCCCAGCTCTTCCCCTGCCCTCTCAGTTTTGTAGTATTTAAAAGTGAGCTTACCTTTTTATTGTAGAATATGTGTATTTACATTGTGGAAAGTATAGAAAATACAAACATAAAGAAAAATCATTTGGAAAAACTTTCCCTGCCTCTGCAAAGGAACACCAGGGCATGTTCATATAACCTTAAGTTTCTTCCCTCCTCAATAATAGATTGTAAGCATTCACATATCATTGCTTGTTCTCATAAACATGGTTTTAAAGAGTTATGCAAAGCATTGTGTAGAGAAGGGGTTCTAAACCTGCTGACTTTGGGCCACAAATAAGCGTTGGTTGTACTTTTAAAATTCAAACTTGAGCTATCTAGGGTGGGCCCGCCTGCTTTACTTTGCTGTCCTCACTGTCCCTCCTGTCGTGTATGATTTGCTTTAGTCACACAATCTAGGTGCTTCCTGAGGGTGTTTCATTTTGCAGCCTCATGTATAAATGAACCATGACTGATTTAATTAACCAATTCTCTATGATAGATCTTTCAGTATTGCCATTTTCCCCCCACTCACAATTATTTCTTTAAGATAAATTCCCTGCATTAAAGGCCACATACTTGAAAGGCCGTATGAGTTTTTAGACTGACCATCAGTGTATGGGAATATTTTTTTCCCCTGTGTTTTTTGTTTGGTTTGGTTTTGGCTTGGTCTTTTTGAGACAGGGTCTCCCTGTAGTCCCAGCTGGCCTGGAACTCACTATGTAGACCATGCTGGCCTGGAACTCACAGAGATCAGCCTGCCTCTGCTTCCTGAGTGCCTAAAGGCGTGTGCCACCACACCTGGCGCAGACCATTTTTAATGGTAGTCAAATTCATGATAGTACTTAGAGCTTCAGTTTAGATTACCTGGTATTTGTAACATTTTATTTTTTACATAGTTTTCTTTACCTAGATTTTTGTTTTTGTGCTCCCCCCCCCAAGGAAATTATATTTTACTAGGGAGCTAGTTGTACATCAGGCTTTTTGTTGTTGTTAAAGTTTCTTTTTTTAAAATTAGTGTACAGAATTTTTGTAGCTGGATGTGATGGTTTATGCCCAAAATCTCAGCATTGGCCTATAACCCCAGCCTTCAAGAGCCTGAGGCAGGAAGATCAGTAGTAGTTCAAGGCCAGGCTGTAAGAAACCTGGTCTCACAGAGAGACAGAGAGAGAAGAAAGATGCATTTTTGTGAAGAATAGGAAATAGATATTTTCCTTCCAGATAGTTTAGTTTGTTGACTCTTTCCATCTTTCCCTTCTGATTTGAATTGGACCTTTTTGATGTGCTAAGCTTATCTGCAGTGTTCGGTTCTTCTGGTTTTTCAGTTGACCTGTTTCTAAGTGCCAGATGTATAATTTCAATTATTATAATTCCAGAGTACTTGATATGTTTTAATTTTAAAATTCTAGTTCATAATTCATAATCATACAAATCTTATACTGATAATCATTTTTAGTGTTGGAAATTACCAGAAGGGATTGATAAAACAAGCAAAAATAATTTTTTCCCATGGAAATTTCAAAGACTGATTGACTTGAAAATGTTTTTGCCAGGTGAAAAAATAACACCTGACAGAGGTTCCATGTGTGATTGTGTGGTGGTAGGAGACTTAGTGACAGTGGGAACCGCTTTAGGGAAGAGTTCTGACATAGGGGCGGCCTCTGTTCTCCCCACGTGGAATCTTAGCTGTGGCCTCTGAGAAGAATGGCAGAGGGAGCGGCCACCTTTCTAGAATAACGTTCTCCATGCAAACACCTTCAGGCAGCTTACTACAGCTACAGATTTAGATTTACTATCTTCTTCTTAAGTGAAACATTAAAATATTTTTTCATATATATATTAATTCAGGGATGTGGATTTGCCAAGTCTGCAGACCAAAGAAAAAGGGAAGAAAACTACTTCATGAGAAAGCTGCGCAAATAAAACGACGATATGCAAAACCCATTGGACGACCGAAAAATAAATTAAAGCAACGATTGTTGTAGGTTGAGATCTTATTAAAAGAAACCTTTCGTGTTGTGCTTTAAAGATGTAGGTGATTGTAACCCCCTCAGATTTTGTTAGGGTTTTTTAGCATAATTTTTCTAAACTCAAAGAATGAGGACTCTTTGTCCTTTTGTATGAGCAGTGGGATTTTTTTTCCCCCAAAATAACATTTTTTAATTTCAATTGGCATTTTGGGGTTTTGTCTTGGCAGTAGCTCTGATACTCAGTGACGTAGTTCAAGCAGCAAGATGGAAAGAATGCCAACCTCCAACTTGGTCAGCCTGCTTTATTGCTGGCTAAGTGTTAGAGCAGCTACATGTGAAT
This sequence comes from Nannospalax galili, assembly GCF_000622305.1. Classification (NCBI taxonomy): domain Eukaryota; kingdom Metazoa; phylum Chordata; class Mammalia; order Rodentia; family Spalacidae; genus Nannospalax; species Nannospalax galili. The sequence continues at coordinate 6,216,709 of NW_008352659.1, read as the reverse complement.
GCAGGTTTTTACAGCAGAGGTTAATGTGTCCATGTCATAGAGAATCTCTTTCATCCTCCAGGTAACATTTTAGGAAAATGCCTATCCCTTTTAATATAATATTACTGCTTTTTAGGGTCCCCCCCCCCAAATTAATAGCTTCTGAGAAACCTGCAGATGACTCTTTGTCCTCAAAGAGTTACATAGATCTTTTTGCAGGTGCAGATGTATGCAAAAATAGAGGTAATATATTTGTTGCAGTGGCCTAAGATCTAGTATGATACCCGTATTTCCACTGCCCTGTTGTCATATAATTGTCAATAAAACCCAGTTGAGAAAAGTTAAAGTGAAATGAATATATATTAACCTATATAGAGTATAGATTTGGTTATCAGTATTCAGCAAGGAATATACAAATGAATTTACCCAACTTACGTATCTTTAGCCATTGTACCAATAAGTTATCAGGCTCTCTATAGGCTTAGTGAAAGGGGCACTGTGGTTTAGAAATGAATAGGTACTTTACCCCCGCCTTGAACAAACACTGTGAATCTTACTACATTATTCTTTTTTCCCCTTATTTTACCTGAAGTAGTTCACTATATTATGTACTGTCAGAAAAATAGTACCCTTCTGTACTTTATCTCCCAAAGGAGAAATAGAAAGTACAGGCTCCTTTCTAGAGTTTTCTATGAAACTTAATGAAAGCCCTTTAACCAATAGGGTATATAGACATTTTTAAATGAAGTTTTTTATTGTTAATTTCTAGAACCAAACATAAAACATTTATGAATAAAATCTTTCATTTTAGTATCATTTGACATAGAAATTACATGGGTTTTCTTTTTTTTTTTTTCTTTTTTTTTCATTCATCCTGAATAAGCATTGTTCTCAGAATGAGACTGTGTCCTCAGGGCCCAATTTTAAAAAACAAATTAGGATATAAACTTTCTAAACAAAGGACACAGCTGAAAATTGCATCTGGCACTGATCCCAACTTTTTGTTTGTCCAAAATTGTCCTTTGAGCCTAGGAATTTTTAAGGCAGTCTAGGGAGATTTTCTTTTTACATGCTTTATAAGCATGTTATCCTTTCTGGGCAATCGATTCCAGATTCAGCCCCAACACATTTTAGTCTGGAAAAGTTGTTTGTTGGTAACCATCAGTATGTACTTTAGTGATACCAGATACCTCCAGTGTTCACTGATTTGGCTGGAGCAGTTGGTGCCAGGCAAAGTCCTGGCCATTGAGCCACCTCAGGTGAACCTGATAGAAATTGGTTCATTAAATCTCTGTGTACAAGATATCCACTGAAATGTGTTTTATTTGTAATTACTCAAGGTGTTTTGGTAATTCGGTATCATACCATTTTCAGGCTTCCATTTCTCCATTATTAGCCTTCAGCTAAATTGACAGTTTTGAGCCTCAGCATTGTCATAATCATATGCAAATGTTTCTATTGTATAAATTTCCACTGCAAAATGGGTAGCTTCCAAAGCCCTGGCCTGAGGTGCAAGTCAGCTGCCGTTCATGTAGGCAGCTGTGTTTGTGGAGTGACCTCCTACAGCAATATGGCCAGAACCCAGCATCACACGAAGTGAAATGTCAGTCAAAACTAGGGGCAGAGATTCTGCTGCCAAGTGTCTGATGATGACCATGGTAAATGTGCTGCTTCTTCACCAGACTTTCCATGTCATGTCCGACCTGCTGTAGCTTTCCTTTAATCATATCTTCAGTTTTTTTTTTTGTTTTTTTTTTTTGCTATTGTTGTCCTTTCTTCAGCAATATTTTATGCTATAATTAACTGTCTTCTCTCCTAGGAGAGTATTATTAGCTATTTTATCATCCTGAGCATAAACTGCTGAGAAGAGGATTTAAAATTTTTTTCCTTTTTTTAGTACAAATTTCTAGACATACTTGAATTGTATTTGTGTAAATTTCCAAACTGAGTTAAAAATTGCTTTTAACTAGGCTTATTCTTTTGCTTCAGGATCACACATAGGACCTGCTTCCTCTAATTCTTTAAAAAGGACACGTCAGAAAATCACAATTACTTGTGATAACACAGGGTTGCCTTATTTTTGTTTACTTATAATGAAAGTATTGGATGTTCTTCATTATCTGCATAATTTTCCTTTCCTATACTGCCCTTGGGTCCACATAGATTCTCCTAGTACCTGCTGGTTAGGCCCTGGGAGAATCACAACATGCAAATGTAGTTCTGTTACCCTCTCCAACAGAGAAACATCTAGGTGGTGGCACACATACAAAAACCATTCTTGAAGTTGCCAGTTCATTTTCTTAGGCTCAAGCACATTGAAAATGCATCTAGTTTCTATAGATTTGTTTTTAGATACCTTTCTAATTCTATTCTTAAATGCTGATACTATTCTCTAAATTTTTGCCTAGGTCTGTAACCAGTGATGAAGGATCCATGAATGCATTCACAGGAAGGGGGTCACCTGGTAGGGGTCAAAAGACTAAAGTCTGTACCACACCTTCATCTGGTCATGCTGCATCTGGGAAGGACTCAAGCAGCAGATTGGCTGTTACAGACCCCACTCGGCCTGGTGCCACCACCAAAATCACCACCACCTCCACCTACATTTCTGCCTCTACACTTAAAGTTAACAAGAAAACCAAAGGGCTCATTGATGGCCTTACTAAGTTTTTTACACCATCACCTGATGGTCGCAGATCACGAGGTGAAATAATAGACTTTTCAAAGCACTATCGTCCAAGGAAAAAGGTCTCTCAGAAACAGTCATGCACTTCTCATGTGTTGGCTACAGGTACCACACAAAAGTTAAAACCTCCACCTTCTTCACTTCCGCCCCCAACCCCCATCTCTGGTCAGAGTCCCAGTTCACAAAAGTCCAGCACTTCCACCTCTTCTACCTCTACCCAGAGCTCTTCCAGCCAGTCCAGTGTGCCCTCCTTTAGCAGTCTGACTCACAACAGCCAGCTGAAGGCACTCTTTGATGGACTTTCTCATATCTATACCACTCAGGGACAGTCTCGAAAAAAGGGACACCCAAGTTATGCACCACCCAAACGTATGCGTCGTAAAACTGAATTTTCTTCCACGGCAAAATCTAAAGCCCATTTCTTTGGAAAAAGAGATATTAGAAGTAGGTTGCTTTCTCGCTCCTCCTCTAGCTGGGCGATGACTAGAGGATGTATTTTTAAAGCAATTGCTCACTTCAAGCGAACAACTTTTCTTAAAAAGCACAGGATGCTAGGCAGATTAAAATATAAAGTGACCCCTCAGATGGGGACCCCCTCACCAGGGAAGGGGAGCTTGGCAGACGGAAGGATTAAACCTGATCAGGATGATGGTAAGCAAAAGGTCAAAGCTCCAACCAAATCTGCGCCTCGTCCCTTTCTCCTGAACCCCTGAAAGAAAAAGAAAAAAAGCAATCACTTCCTATTTGTCACATAGGTTCTAGCTCTTTCTCTGTTTTCACTTCACTTTCATACAGAAGCAGTGAAACTTTGACCTTTTTCTGATGCTGACTAAACCTCCAAAATTTTATTTTTCCAACTAATACTCTCCCACCTTTTATTACGTATTTCCATTTGTAGTGACACTAGGAACCCCTAGGTGCCTTCATAGCGTGGCTTCTGGCTTTGTAGTCCCGCATGAGCAGCCACTGTCGTGCTTCTGCATGCTCTGTGGCCAGGGCCGCCCAGGCACGTGCTGCCAGCGGGGTGTTTGAGCTCTGCATCTCCCTCTGCTCCATTGCTTTCTCATGACAAGGTTCATCCTGCTTCCGTCTCCACAGAGCCTGATCTGTGATTCTGTGAAGTGTGCATTTGGGTTTGAGTGTGTCTGTGTGTGTTATCTACCTTAGGGAGGAAACCGATTTCAGAATTTCATGGAACAAATTGGGCCCCGTACATTTGCTACCCTTTATACAACAAAAAGCCAAAATATGTCATTTGGACAAAGTAGTAGATTCTATGATGTCAAAGCTGATTGTAGGAATGCTATAACTAAATATTGATACAGCTTCTGATCTTGGTTGAAAATATGATTTTGCTTTGTATTGCACTTATTTTCCCTCATTTGTTTTAACTTATGAAAAGATGACACAATATAGTCAAATAAAAATTTGGTTATAGTAGCTAAAGAATTGCTGCTGGATCTATGAGCAGTACTTAGCTGTACAAGCTCATAAACTCAGAATGGAAGAAGAGATCCCTGTTTGCCCACTGTGCTAAGCTGGTGCCACTTTGGTAATATACACTGGTCGCCTGTGACTCAAGTCAGTGAATACACTTTCTGCTGGTTTTAAATGACAGATACTGAAATTAAAATAAGCATCAAACAAGAAAGTACAGATGTAAATGTGATTGGAAACAAGGATGTTGTAACCGAAGAGGATCTGGATGTTTTTAAGCAGGCCCAGGAACTGTCTTGGGAGGTAAGGCCTAGATACCACATTATAGGAACAGGAGTTGCATGTGACTTCTAACTATTACTGTGAGGTTACCATGTGATTTTACAGAGCATCCCCTCCATGGCCTTTGTAATTCTGTAACTCTTATGCCCATCTTTTTAACTGTAAGCAAAAACTGTAGAAATAATTCTTTTAAAAGTTGGAAAGGGAGCTAGAGAGATAACTGAGCGGTTAAGAGCACTGGCTGCTCTTGTAGAGGACCCAAGTTCGGTTCCCAACACTATAACTCTAATTCCAGGGGATCTGACGCCCTTTTCTGACCTCCACCAGCATTGCACATCAAAGATGTACTTAGATACATGCAAGCATTAACACCTCATACACATAAAAAATAAAAATGATAATTATTTTAGAAGTAGGAAAGGACTCTGCTAGTCTCTCAAAATAAACAAGAGTAGCACAAGACAGATTTTAAAAATAGAAATTATGGGCCAGCAAGTGAGTACAAAGCATTTGATGTACAAGCCTGACAACCTACGTTTGATCCCCAGAACCATGGTGGGAGGAGAGAACCAACTCCCAAAAGTTGTTCTCTGACCTCCACAAATAGGTGCCGCACAGTACATGCATGCACATAACACACAAAATGAATAAGGGCCGGGCGCGGTGGCGCATGCTTTTAATCCCAGGCAGAGGCAGGCGGATCTCTGTGAGTTCAAGGCCAACTTGGTCTACATAGTGAGTTCCCAGACAGCTGGGGCTATAGAGAGACCCTGTCTCAAAAAATCAGGTGTGGGGGTGTACGCCTTTAATCCCAGTCCTCGGGAGGCAGAGGCAGGCAGATCTCTGTGAGTTCAAGGCCAACTTGGTCTACATAGTGAGTTTTAGGGTAGCTGGGGCTACAGAGAGACTCTGTCTCAAAAAAAAAAAAAAAAAAAAAAAAAAAGACCAAAAAATAAAACAAAATGAATACGATGTAATTAAAAAGATGTTTCCAGGCTGGGCGTGGTGGCTCACACCTTTAATCCCAGCACCTGGGAGGCAGAGGCAGGACAGCTGGGGCTACAGGGAGACCCTGTCTCAAAAAGACCAAAAAACAAAACAAAACAAAAAAAAGATGTTTCCAACAATTTTTGTTAATTTTTGCCTGAACTTGGAAAAAAATTATTTAAAATTATTACCAAAAAGAACATCATTTTTCCGTTTACCGTTGCTTCTTCCCACACAGATGGCCAGCCATATGAAAAATGTGTCATTTTTTTAACTCTTCAGCATTGATGAAAGCAATATTGTGTTGAAAGCAATATCAATTGAAGTCATCTTTATTTCTACTGTCTAAAAGTAATTTCTCTAAATGATTCCTTTTAAAATGTCATCTGTGCTTCAGTTACTGTCACTGAAACAGTGTTAACCAAATTACTAAAGTTCTCAAAGCAAAATTTATTAGGAATTGCAGATTGTTTATATCAGTAAACTACATTAAATGTGTGACCAGTGTGACCAGGTCCCTGCCCTGCCTCTCTTCACTTTAAGGGGGTAGTGCTGTCTCTTGTAGGCTTGCAAGCTTTATTTTTAGCAACAGCCAGTCAGGCTAAAGACTTCTGATGGTTTTTATACGAGGAACCATTGGACATTTCATTCCTTATTTTGCCCATAACAGCGTGCCTTGTGTTTGTTTTCCTTTAGCTAAGATGAATGTGAAATTTTGGCAGGGAGGTATGGGCTAAGGGGTAAGGTGAGGGGACTATGATGGTGGCTTCATCTGGTATCATGTATAAAGGTAATAATGAATATAAAGCCCTTTCATTCCAACATGGTAAAGACTAGTTTTATCATTATGAAATGTATGTGGGCACATGTGTGCTGGTGCCACAGCTTACATGTGGAGGTCATAGGACAACTTATGGGAGTTCTCTTTTTCCACTATGTGCCTTCCAGGGCTTGAGCTCAGATTGATCAATCAGGCTTGGTGTCAAGCATATTTACCTGTTGAGGCAAAAACCTTTCTGGCTCCAAACCTAGTTTGTTTTTTTTTTTTATTAGCCAGAAGTATTTCTTTTTGTGTGTGTCAGGCTCTATACTAGACACTGAGGCTCCCACAATAAATCAGTCAGGCAAACTTGTCGGCCTCATACATGTAGCTCACTACATGGGAGGAGGAGTGATGAATACTCCACTGCACACTGCACAGTTGATTACTTACTTATAGTGGGCTGAGTATAGCTTAGTACAGGAACGGGGAGCTAGCTATCACGTGTATAATAATAATTACAAACAGATTGTTAAATTTAATTCTATAGACCTTGAGTCTGTTTGAGTCATATTTATTACCCATCTTTGTCATAATTGTTAGGATAGTCTGCTTTTCTATGAATTATATACAAAGATGCTTTTTTCATGGGGGGGGCTATAGTGTGTTTTAACATGAAAATTCATGATTAAGATCAGTGTTCTGGTTTTGATAGGTGTGGATAGCCTCAAATGGAAAAAAAACTACGTAAGTGAAATATACCCTTTCCTTGGTCTCTTGATGCTTGCATTTTTTCATAATTTTTTATTGTTGTTTTTCTTTATTAGAAAATAGAGTGTGAAAGTGGAGTGGAAGACTGTGGTCGGTACCCTTCAGTAATAGAATTTGGAAAATATGAAATCCAAACCTGGTACTCCTCGCCTTACCCACAGGAATATGCAAGGTAACAGAATGATCCTAGCAGGCCACTTGTGAAGGAAAGGAAGATCCTGAATTCTAAAGTAGGAATTAAATGATTTTGAGATAAAAGTTTTGGGGGGCTGTGCATGTAGCTCTGTTGGTAGAGTGCTTGCCTAACATGCATGAGTTCCTGGGCTCTATCCCCTAATACCACATAAAACAGGGTGTGGTGGTGGACCCCTGTGACCCTGGCACTTGGGAGGTAGAAGCTGGAAGATTAGAAGTTGAAGGTCATCCTTGGCCTTACCTAGTGAGTTCAATGCCAGACTGGATATGAATAAATAATAAATAAACATTGGTAGTTAAAAGCGTTTCCTGTAGCCCGGGCATGGTGGCACATGCCTTTAATCCCAGCACTTGGGAGGCA
>NW_008352659.1:6176030-6209067 GCF_000622305.1 Nannospalax galili | reverse complement strand
AGTATGATGGTGCAAGTCTTTAATTTCAGCACTCTGGAGACAGAGACAGGCAGATCTCTGTGAGATCAAGGCCAGCTTGGTGTACATAGTTCCAGGCCAACTAGGGATACAGGGAGACCTTGCTCAAAAAAGAAAAAAAAAAAAAAAAAAAAAAAAAAAAAAAAAAAAAAAAAAAAAGTGTTTCCTGTATTCTTCTTTCTCCAGCACATTTTTGTACTGTTCTTTGTTCTGTGCAGAGTCCTTGTGCCCTGAGAAACACAGGTGTTCTCAATTTGGCCTTTGCTTTCTTTGTTTAGTAGGACAAATGTTTTTTGTTTTGTTTTTTGTTTTGCTTTTTTTATGAACTGAATCTCAAAAACAAATTTTTTTGCCATTATAAGGTACTTGGTAGACTTTCTAGTCCACTTGCTTTCTTCTAATTAGGGCTTTAACTTTTATTTCTAATCTTTTGTTTTCAAGTTTCTTCTACAAATCAAGCATAGTAGAAAAAAATAGGAGGAAGTAGGTAGGAGGAGGGTTATCCTTAGAGGAAACCTTTCTCCAAATCTCTTTTATAGCCAATTGTTAATAATTTATTGGAAATGTAGAGAAAAATACCCTCAGGTTTAGTATCTCTAGAGTTAACTGAGAATAGTGGATGACATACCCCCAATGAGGGATTATGGCTATATTTCTTCTGTCACCTACGTCAGGGCACCTGCTTTAGTAGCATCGCAGATTTTTTTGCCCTGGAAAAAGTTTTGCTAATTATAAACCTGTTTTTCTTCTAGGATAGAATGTTATCCTTTTCTTTACCAGTCATGAAGATAGGAAGGGTATTCTGGAAGTTGAGGTGCAAACTAAGCATCCAGAGTGTTGGTTTTTCTCCCTACATTGTACTACTTGACTGTACTTTCTTGAACTGTTTGGTAGTAGTGGTTGTGGTTTTATAGTACTTGGATTGAGCATAGGGCCTCCCATGAGTTAAGCAAGCACTCAGCCAACTGAGCTTCACCCCTGCCTTATAACCATTTAAAAAATGTGTAGTGGTTTAATTATACAGATTAAACAATAAGTTATCAGCTTTAAAATTTCTGAAAAGAATTTGCATGAAAGTGTGGTATTTAAAGTTAAAATTATCTCAATGCCAGATGTGATAATACATGTCTTTAATCCCAGCACTCAGGAAGCAGAGGCAGAGGCAGGTAGATCTCTGGGTTTCAGGCCAGCCTGGTCTACATAATGAGTTCCAGGTCAACAAAGTCTACATAGATAATAATAATAATAATAATAATAATAATAATAATAATAATATAATAATAATAGATATTTGTATCTTAGCGCTGCCCAAAACTTTCTCACTACTCCTGTACCCCAAAGATCTTGCAAGTGCTCCTAAACATTTTCTTTTAAATAATGGCAGTAGTCTTTTTCTGCGTGGAGATAGTATACTTATAAAGTGTTCTAATTTCTAAGGCAGAGAAACAAGCTGGTTAGAACAAGAAAGCTATTACTCAGAGAGTAAAGCCAGGCATAATCAGGTCAAGTCTGTAATCTTAGAAATCTGGAAGCAGAGGCAGTAAGATCTCAAGTTCAAGTCCAGCCTGGACTATAGAATGAGATCGTATATCTATATCTATGTCTATATCTATATCTATCTATCTATCTGTCTGTCTGTCTGTCTATCTATCTATCTATCTATATGATGGATAGATATTTATATATCAATATATATATGGAGCTGGGTGTGGTGGTACACACCTTTAATCCCAGCACTGGAGGCAGAAGCAGGTAGATCAGAGGCCAGCCTGGTATACACAGTGAGTTCCAGGCCAGGCCAGTAAGTTCTATATGATGAGACCCATCTCAAAACAAATAAACAAACATATATGTATATATATGAAAATACCTAAGTTTCATTGGTTAGGTGCTTAACTGGGATCTAATGAAGTGATGACAAAGTTGATAGGAAATCTACAGAGTAAGGGCCTCATCTGTATCACCTGGTGCCATATATGTGTACATGAAATATGAATATGCGTAGTGTATATATGTGTATGTGTATATATATATATATATAGAGAGAGAGAGAGAGCTTCAACTGTCTGACTTAGAGATGGTCTCTTCATTTGTCTTTGTCTAAAGAAGCATGTATAATGTGTTTGTAAACAGTATCTCATTCCTTTATTGTTTCTATTTGAAAGGAATGTATACTTCATAATAATTCCTACATCATTACATGCAGATAACTATGCTAAACAATATAATATCACAGACAAAGCTTCATTTTTAATTAAAAAATTAATCCAGGCCAGCCAGAGTTACATAGTAAGACCCTGCCTCTAAAAATATATAAATAAATGAAAAAAGTTAAGGAATCATTGGATTCAGTGGAAATCAAATGGGGTCTTCTGACTTTAAACCCTGTATTTACTACTTTAGACCTAGGCCATATGTAAATATGTGATAAACTTTAGTTACTTCATCCGGAAGTGGTATTCAAAACAGCTAAACCAAATTTTAGAACGTCTGTGTTTCATGAATATTCAGATCATTTTAAAAAATAGTAAATTCACTTCTAAGTAAAAGATTACTGTAGTTATAGCACTGTGCATAAACACTATTGGAAATACGGTATTGTGTCTAAATTTTGAAAAATATTCATGGTCACCTTGTAGGATGGCATCGTTATTGTTGATTTTTAGGGTGCTGATTCCATGTCTGAAAACCTTTCTTCTCAGAGGATCTTTCTAAGGAAGTAAATGAAGTATTTATCACAAAGTAAAATCACACATTATAGATTTTATTGAAAAATGTTTTAAGGTTGTTTTAATATTTTTTTATTTCTGAAATTTTTTTCTTTTACTTGATTTTTTTCTTTTTCCTTTTTTGAAACAGTTTAACTTTTCTCCCTTGAACATTATAATCACTCTGATAGATTCTTTGATTTTTAAACTTTAACAGATTACCAAAGCTTTACCTGTGTGAATTCTGTCTTAAATATATGAAAAGTAAAAATATTTTGCTAAGACACTCTAAGAAGTGTGGATGGTTTCATCCCCCGGCAAATGAAATTTACCGAAGGAAAGACCTTTCAGTATTTGAGGTAAGCATATGTAAACAAAACCCTCAGCTTTTTGAACCCTAATATTTGTAATCGTTGACTGTCTGCTTAGGTGATTTGTGTATAGAAGGTACAAAGTATATTTAATTTTGGCATGGAAATTCAGACTGCTCTTTAAAATATCTCCATGTTTTGGAATGCTTATCTAGCTGTATCAAGTAACCCTTTAGAATGATGAGGAATTCCATCTTCATCACATTAACTTTTTTGTCTTCTCCCAATCCCTGTCTACAACAGATAGAGTCACCAATGAATTTATGCACTCCTCAGCTCTTTGTAAATTCCACATTTTTTGGCAGGAGAAATTAGCTTTGTTCAGAGACTCCCACCAGTGTCTGGCAGGTGCTCACTCTTCCAGGGAATTGAGCAGCTGTACGTATCTCCTCAGTACACAACCACCTGTGTTTCCATCCAGTTCTTGGCAGGGTAGATAATCCTTTCGGTGAGACCCTAGCAGATGTTAGGACTCTTCCCCCATCTGGGTGGATGGCCACCCCTAGAGAACTCTGCCATTCACAGGAACTCTTTGTGGCCATACGTCTGTTATTGTAAGTTCTTTGGAGACGTTTTGTGTTTTCAGAATTGATTTAATAGCAGAAAGTGTTTGCTTCCATATAGTTCCATTGTTTAGCTGGGCTTCTATGGTCAGTTTCAAGGATCTAGCTTAGCTGACTCACTTGTCCCTGGAGGACTGATGCCTTCTTTTCATGTTACTGTCTGTTCACCGCACTTCTTCGTGTCCTCCTCTCTTCTCTTCACTATAGTTGGACTCTTGTATTGCCTTGCTGCATTTTTCTTTGTTACCCATCTTGGTGTAGTGTTATACATTCCAAGTGCTCAGAGCAAGCCTTCCTTCTACACAGACATCATGTCTTTTTTCTAAAATAGAGTTCTACTTTAGGGTTCTCCTTTTCAGAATTACGTGTTCAAATGTATTATTCTGCTCCAAAGTTGTTTTTATCTCAGGCATACAATGTCTCTCCATCATGAGTGATAAAGGGAAGATGGTGAGTTTCTCTTGTGAACCAAGATCTCTCAGACAGGTTCCACAGTTTTTTTTCCAAGACTGGACAAGAAATACAGGAAAGTCTAGCTGTGGTATGGTTGTCGTTTTTTTGGTTTTTTTTTTAAAGCCCATTCCTGCAATTTGGTCAGGCTTTCTTAGCATGCTTGAAGGAAGAGAAGTGTTGTTTGTGGGAAGACTTATTTCCATTAGTTCTCATTAAGACCAAGCATGAGGTTTCTCAACCTGAGCACTACTGACATTTCAGGATGAATAATATACTTTTATGGGGACTGTAACGTACATTGTAAGATGTTTACCAACATCCTGCCTTCTATATACTAGATGCCAGTGGTACCACCATCCCCTGCAGTTGTGACAACCAAAATGCCTGCAGTCATAGCCCTGTGTCCCTGAGCAGAAGTCAGGACCACTGGTGTCTGGGAAAGCCTAGTACAGGTTATCTGACCTTCCTGCTAATATTAGAATGCTACCCAGCCAGGCCAATGAGTCAACATGAAGAGCTGCTCTCACTTGAAGTTTTAAACAATGTCACTTTGCTATTGGTTCCTTCTTTGATGCCTTGGATCTTTTCTTCTAACCCAAATGAAATTGAGATGACTGGTTATTGTTTCCCAAAGGACAAAGCTCATTGTTAGCCTCGAGTAATTATTAGATAAATCAGCAAGCATAAGCCTGTGTGGTGGAAGCTCTAATAGATCAGGAGGTCTTCAGGTAAAAATATCAGCCTTGTTAGAATGTGTTTGGACTTGACAGAGATGACAGTGGTCCAGAAGTGGGGTTGTAAATTTTTATTTATACATAAAAGGAGGTAGAATTGATAAGTATTAAAGTCTTCACTTTAGAATATTGAAAAATATTTCAATTACATGAAAGAAACTTTTAGCTGTTTTCTATGTGACTTATAAAACAAATGAAGAATCACAGATTACCGTTTCATTGTGTTTTTCTTCCCTTTACCTGTTCCTCTAATTTGACTTTTTACAATTGATCAGAATTTTGTTTAAGCACTTTTTTTCCTCTTATTTGTGGTTCACAGATACACATCCTCATCTTTTCTTTTTATAATAGACTGCCATTTCTAAAAGGATCATACTCCCAAATACATAAAAACTTCCTTTAATTAAAGAGAGAATTGTATCCTCTGTGCCCGTTGCCTGTATTTGATTATGTTGCTATGTGTGGGACCAAGGTTCCATCCAAGGGAAATAGTTATATGAAATCTAAAAATAATTTCTGCAATATGAGAGCCTATATGGTCCACAGGAGATTTAAGAATGGTCAAGCTCATTGTTAAGGAGCTCTGGTTAGCAAATACCCATTTTCCCCTAAGAAAAGTGCTAGGGAATCTGCTGTGCTTTCTGTTTTCAACAAGTCACTACATTTGATCAAAGAAATTGGCATCTGTGCCTAGCCCCCTGTCTATAGCCATCAGTGTCACAGCTTGATTCTCTTTATTTTGAAGAGAAGTAGAGTGTAATCATGGTACTTATTGTAGGTTGAAATTCATCTCACTCTCTCTGTAAGTATTCCCAACATAGAAATTTTATCTTTTCCAATTATATTTAAAATGATACTTGGGATAGAACCAAAATGGAAGCCTCTTTTGCTAATCCACATTTCTGAAGAATCAGAATAATACCATTCATTTATTTTATTTTTGTTTGAAGTCATTTTGAAAATAACAAAAATTTAACATACATGATAAATACTTGATTTATTTGCATTTCCTTAATTCAGATTTATTTGGTTCAAATTTAAAAATAAAAAGAGGGTGTGCCCAATCATTTTTAACTCACAATAAATTTCAAATAAAAATACTTTTTTGGTAGTGGTTGGTATTTCTTGAGATAGCTTAAGGAGAAATTTTAGCTGTCTTAAATTTAAAATGTGTAATTCCGATTTGCCAAGAAGCAGTTGTTGTCTGGTTAACTTTGTCTTTGTTTAATGGAGTGATTTAATCTCTCAGTTTAGGACTTAGAAATAAAATTATGAAATACTATAAAGAAGAAAGTGTTATATTTCGTGATATTTTTAGGTTAAATAATGTTGTCTGTTTCTCTTTTGCTAGGTTGATGGGAATATGAGCAAAATTTATTGCCAAAACCTTTGCTTGTTAGCCAAGCTCTTCCTGGACCACAAAACGTTGTATTATGATGTCGAACCATTCCTTTTTTATGTCCTTACAAAAAATGATGAAAAAGGCTGTCATCTGGTTGGATACTTCTCTAAGGTAAAACAAGAGCCAGCATGACCTTCATTTTCTTTTTCAAAATGTTTTTAGTAGAGCCCAATTCTTTGTACAGCGCTTTTTTTATGACTATAATTTGAGTAAGTGGCACATGTTTCTGAAAAGCTCAGCTTTTTGTTTAGAGCTGATTTAAAAAGACAAAAACAAAAAACCCTAGTGCCTAGGAAGTGTGTAAAGGACCTCAGCACCATGTGCTGTGCTGACAGCATCCATGTGACAATTATAATTGCCGCCTTGGAGATTGCCTCACGTCTTTGATTTCTAAATGTTGAGCTCCTTCCTCCTTTCTTCCTAAGTCGTGTCAGCATGAAGGTTTCTGTGGGGCTTGGCTTGATGGGCTCGTTCTTGCTTTCACTTATTGCCCTCTTTCTGTGGTCACACTATCTTGTGAGTTAGATATTGGCATTTCTGCAGCTGGTGAAGTGGCTCAGTGGGTAAAGGCAGGGACCCATGGTAGAAGGAGAGAACTAACACCTGAAAATTGTCCATGTGCACTATGGCATGCGCACGTGTACACACATACGCGCGCACACACACACACACACCCTAACTAAATAAATCAATGCAATTTTAAAAATAAAAAGAACAGCCAGGCATGGTGGCTCATGCCTTTAATCCCAGCATTCCAGAGGCAGAGGCAGGTGGATCTTTGTGAGTTCCAGGACAGCTGGGGCTACAGGGAGACCCTGTCTCAAAAAGACCGAAAAATAAAAAAATAAAAAATAAATAAAAAGAACATTGATATTTGGAGAGTCAAGTTGATAGAATGACTGCTTTTACACTTTTGACTCTCTTTCTGTGCCATGGTTTTAAGTTCTAAAGCAGCTTCACCTTAAAAAGCCTACCTGTCTCTGTCAGCTAACATGGAGAACCTTGAATACTTGAGGAGCAATGGCTTATCTTTTTCACTAGTTCAGAGCTGTTTTTTCAAATTCTTCTGTGCAAAGGCTGCTGAGAAGCATTAACTCATTTGCAATCAAGGGGAACTGGGTTTGAAAGTATTTATAGGTGGTGTTCTTAACTTTTCTTAGGCATGTACCTAAGGAAGTAGTTACATGAACAGATAATGATTATCCAAATGCTCAGCAGATAAGTGACTTTTAAGTGAATCTTCTTTAATATAAATGAAGCACTTTATAGAAGTATTGTTTTGGGGACTGGAGAGATGGCTCAGTGGTTAAGAACACTGTTCTTGCAGAAGAACTGGGTTTGAATCCTAGCACCCACATGGCAGCCAACAACTCTCTGTAACTCCAGTTCCAGAGGATCCAACAGCCTCTTCTGTCCTACATGGGCATTGTACAACACAGGTGTACTTACCTACATGCAGGCATAACACTCATACACATAAAATAAAAATAATAAATAAAATATTTAAAAAATATACTTTAAAAAAAGAAGTGTTGTTTTCGTGGAAGATATAAGGATAGAAATATGCCCAGTGTGGTGTTGCATGTCTGTTATCTTAGCACTCAGAAGTCTAAGGGAGAGACATCACAAGTTTGAACTCAGCCTGAGCTAAACAGTATGACCCTATCTCCCTGTCTCCCATTGCCCTTCCCTCCCCTCAAAAAGAAAAAGAAGGGCTGTAGAATACACAGGATGTGAATGCACTCTGCAGACTGGCTATTCTAAGTCTGTGGGACAGTACAGAGACCACAAACAAAAGCAGCAGCAGCATTCATGGGAAGCTGCTTCAGGGAATTGGTGGGAGGGGGGTGTTATGTTGTTTGTTTGAGACAGAGTCTCGATACATAGCCCTGACTGGCCTGGAACTTGCTTTGTAGACCAGGCTGACCAAAAACTCACATAGATCCCCTGCCTCTGCCTCTGCCTCTGCCTCCTGAGTGTTGGGATTAAAGGGATGTACCACCACTGCTGCTTGCTTCAGTGTTTTAATATACATATTTGTAAACTTTAAAATGAAAAGGAATAGCCAGGCGTGGTGGTACACGCCTTTAATCCCAGCACTAGGGAGGCAGAGGCAGGCGGATCTCTGTGAGTTCAAGGCCAGCCTGGTCTACATAGTGAGTTCCAGGACAGCTGGGGCTACAGGGAAACCCTGTCTGAAAAAGACAAAAAAAAAAAAAATTATATTGGACTGCAAATTAAAGTATATGCTAACATTTCGATTGCAGTGTGGAAGACTTCAGCCCTTAAGTGTATTTACTGACCAAACCTAGAGGTTGTTAGAAAGACCAAGAAAATGACTGAGCTGACCTAGCCAGGTTTTATATGAATCATTACATGCATATGACTTTCCAGGCAGGAAAGAAGGAACACTTACGTTACTCAGATTAAAGTTTAGTAGAATAGTGTGTTTACGTGTGTGTGGCAGTTGAGCAGTGTGTCTCACTTGGCTAGCCTAGGCTGGCTGTTCAGCAAGCTCCAGGAGTCCTCCTGTCTCAGCTTCCCCTTGCTTTGAGTCATCTGACTTTTATGACAGATATATATTTTAATGTGGGCTCAGGAGGACCATGCTCAGGCAGGGCTTCATGCTTGCACAGGAAGCACTTTATTTACTGAGTGATCTCCCCAGCCCAGTGACATCTGTTAAGAAGGGGGAAAAGGATTGCTGTTGGATTGCATTTCAATAAACTCTCAGAGGTGGGACTAGTTCTGGACAGAGAAAGGAATGGCATCAAGGATATATATCCTCTTAACCCAGAGCACATCCCTTTTTAGATAGAGCGGCCCATTTTCTTACTTTTGCGTAGTAAAATTAATGATTTAAACCTTTGCCATCAGTGTGCACATTCATTCATGGGCAATAGGTCTTCTGAAGAAAATGCACTCACATCATTGCCTTCCTCTTCATATTTTAGAGGCTCCACAGACAGCTACAAATATGTAGATGTTGAGGCTTCATCTTTTTCACAAAAAGATCTTAATTTCTTTCCTCAGTCATCTCCTGGGTGGGTGTTTGGAGTCGCTCTCTGATGTGGTGGTTCTGTTTGTGGTCAGTCTCATCTGTGGTCTATACTTGGCCACACCATTCAGAACCTCAGAAGCCTTTTCCATATCCTCTCTGTGTAAATTTTCTCTACTTTGAATAAAATACTGCTGTCCTGATGCTTAGCCCGTGAGAGTTGCTCACTATTTAGTTTTCAGAGCTGTCTCTCACCATAGTCCCCCACACTTCTGGTTTCAGGCTGTTGGTGATGTTTTGGTCTCACTTTTATTTGGAGACTTCAGGGATTGTTGTTCTTGGCTTTTTTGTTCTATTTTATTTTCCTGATTTGAGATGCAAATTAATAATTTCTCTAGCTTTTGACTTTGACTTCTTATTCACAAGAGAAATGTATTTGTGCACATCTACCCACATGTCTACTGTTTAAGTTTCACTGGGGACATTTGCTCAAAGGAAGAAGACAGATTGCTGTTGCAGAGTAGTAAATTATTATTTAGCATGGTTGCCAGCTGAATCCTAACTTACTCTACTGGGTAACTCTGGATGTTATTTTCTCTGTCTCCCAGGTTGTGTGATCAAGGAAGGTATTTTTTTTCCATACTGACAGTATTGTTTTGTTTGATTCCTACTTTCTTGAGTCAGTAATCATATTTTATTGCATTGACATTTTAGAATAAAGATATAATTGAGAAGCATATCCAGAGTTGATGTTTTACTGTTAGGTGATTGTTGATTAACACAGTAGGATTGGATTATTCTGCTTGGTTCTGATCTAGCCTACTGGCTTACCTCAGTGGACTGTTTTACAAGGACAGTGGCAGGTACAGGGGATCACCCACTTCAGCAGAGCTCTGACATATTTGATCTGTTTCTCTTTCCCTCAGGAAAAGCTTTGCCAGCAGAAGTATAATGTCTCCTGCATAATGATCATGCCTCAGCACCAAAGGCAAGGGTTTGGACGGTTTCTCATTGATTTCAGTAAGTGGAGTACTTTATTTACTTTCATAACAGCTTTTGGCTGTTTCAGGAAACAGTAACACATAAAACTTTATTTAACCTGCTTTGATGTTTTCTATCAGTAGATAATGGGGTTTCTATTTATGTCTACATGGGTTAGAAAATCATCAAGTGAAAATTTTACTGCTGGTTGGTTATTACACTCTAGGAAATCAAGACTAGATCTCCACAGTGTCACTGGCTCACAAAGCCATTTACCCTGAATGAACCAGCAGAATTGCATTCCATTCTGTGGTGCTTGTGCTCGTTAGCACCAAATAGGCAATTATTTGTGATTAAAACAAAAAGAATTGTTACTTAAAAGGATTTTTAGCTTTCTAAACTTTGGCCTATAATCTTGAATGAAGCAGAGGAGATGAGAAATGTTTCCATGTATAGAAATAGTTCCTAGGGAGCCTATTCGGAGCCTCCCTTTCAACACAACTCTTGGGTTCTATTAATTTCCCTTTGCTGTTATGAAAGTTAACAATAGTTTTGTTCAAGATGTTTCTCAAGAAATGTTTGTTTAGCTCTGGCACACACTGTTAATTCCAGTGTTCAGGAGGCAGAGGCAGGAGGATCTCTGTGAGTCGGGGCCAACCTCATCTACATAGCAAGTTCCAAGCCAGTTGGGGCTATAGGAAGTCCCTATCTGGAAAAAGAAAGAAAGGATCAAGCAGAGGGAGGGAGGGAAAGGAAGGAAGGAAGGAAGGAAGGAAGGAAGGAAGGAAGGAAGGAAGGAAGGAAAGGTTTATGTGCTTGTATCTTCTGAGCCTCCTCAGTTAAAACTAAATGTACTGGATATAGTATGGTGGGTTTTTTTGTTTTTCTTTTTAACTGGTGATTTTTCTCCCTCGTTTATGTTATATTGGATAAGTGACTGTAGGGTTACAGCTATGTTTGGAAAGTTGTCTCCAGTTGTCTATAACTTGAAAGTCAGGTATTCTCTGGTGATAGTAGCTTCTGGCTACGTGAAAATCTGTCACTTAGAACTGTATGTGTTGATGAATAGATTGCAGTTTCTGTGAGTACTAGCTAAATGAAGGAATTTTGAGTATATTGTCATAATCTTCATAAGGTACATGAAATGCAATGTAAACATGCTATGACAACCTGTGAGAAAGTGTGTTGACTAAATCTGTTTGTTAGATACTGAAATATTGAAGTCTGAGGATAAAATAACTATATAACAATTTTGGACCAATTTGTATAATTTACTGACATTAAAATATACAATTTTGGGGAAACGAGTATTTTGAGTTGATTATTTTTATACTTTTAGATAACATTTCCAGTCATTAATTTATTCTCCTGACCTAGTTATCTAGTAACTGTTTATGCCAAGGAGGGCCATCTTACCAACTCATTATATTTACTTTACAAAGTCCTAGCTCTAATCATTTTTTTCTTCTGTTTTTGGGGTGTGTGTGTGTGTGTGTGTGTGTGTGTGTGTGTGTGAATTAAATTTGTTCTTTGACTCTTATCAAATGTGTCTATGATGTATTCATGTATATAATTCACTCTTTCCCTCATCTCCCTCCCTGTCCCTCCTCCCTTCCTTCCCTACTAATCGGTCTCTTTCCTACATTTATTCTTTTTGTTTTATTTGTGTCCCTCTGGGTTTGACCAAGGCCATCTGTGTGGCTTTGAAGCCTGGTGATATTATGCCAATGAGTACACAGCTGAAGATGGCATTTACTTGCTATAATCATTTATAAAGGCAAAATCATTTGTCTGGTTCTAGAGTTTTTATAGTTTTGTCATTCATAAAGTGTTAAATAACGTGCCTTCTGGTCATTCCAGAAGAATGGCATCCAGACACTGCGGCCATTCAGATCTTACACTTGTTATAATATCTGTGTCTATAGAAGAAAGAAACTCCTCAGGTTAAATTCAGGTCCTTCCAACATGTAGTTCAAGACTGTCTTTTAGGTTTTTTAGCTCATCAGTATCCTTTCCTCAGATGTCTTGAGCATGCTTCCATAGCTCCATTCTCTGTCTGGACTGTCCCTTTTCTGGCATGGTTGCTTCCTCCTTTCCTACCAATGTCCATTCAAAATCATACTCACTGCTAATAGCCAGCTGAAGAGCCTTTCCTTTTTGGGTGTTATCTCT
This sequence comes from Nannospalax galili, assembly GCF_000622305.1. Classification (NCBI taxonomy): domain Eukaryota; kingdom Metazoa; phylum Chordata; class Mammalia; order Rodentia; family Spalacidae; genus Nannospalax; species Nannospalax galili. The sequence goes on along the minus strand of NW_008352659.1, from coordinate 6,196,667 downwards.
AGAGTTCTACCTCATACCCACTCACTTCTGCATTCTACATTAGCACACTGAGACTATAATCACCCTTTTGTGGTAATCTGAGATGTGTGCTGTGCTTCCAAGTTACCATGACCTCTTTGGATACTTTCTTTGTATCCAGGATAGCCTTCTTAGCAGTCTGCAGTAGATCTGATTTTGTTGATAGGAACTGAATCCCTAAAGTGGTGAGGATATCCGAAATGATGCCTTGGAAAGGAACTGGTACTTACCAGGTAAAACGTCAAGCTCCAAATACACTTGCACAGCCTAACATGGCACTGAAGACTTCATACCAGAGAACACCTGGTAACAAAGGCCTTCCCTTTACATGCTAAATCTTTGTTTTTTTAACTGTTTTGGTGAAAAATTCAGGCCCACCTTGTATTTTCAGACCGGAAATGCAGAACACAATAGAACATTTTCTAGGGAGCATAGGGCTATTGTGATGAATGGTGGTACTGATGGTCTTGAGGATCCATGACATTAATTCTGCACCTGAGTAGGGAATAAGCAGTGTGGTGAAAGATTTGAGTTTAGCTGAAAGGGAGGGCTAAGGATGTGGCTCAGTGGTAGAGCCCTTGCCTAACAAGCATGAGGCTCTGGGATCAATCCTTAGCAGCATTCTTAAAGGGGAGGGTAGGGGTTCAGAGGGAGTTGGTGCTGTTCCCTCAGAGTTTTATAATAATCAAAAGAAAATGAGAACTACTCTGAACCCAATAAAAATTCAATTTAAAACCAAAAGAATTCCTTGGCTGGCCATTTTAAAGAAGATAAAGTATGCTGTTGAAAAAATTGATAGCATCTCCTTGGGAGTCACTTAAAATAATGGTAGATAAATATCTTTCCAGAACTATTTAGATCCAATCTTTTACAAAGGGAGAGGCTAGAACACACGAGCTCTCATCAGTTTGGCCCTCATAATTCAGTGCTCAGGGTAAGAAAGATAAACAAGTTTGGATGTTTTATTAAAAATGTTTTTTTTTAAGGGACCTTTTAATGGTTTGGGGTTTTGTTTTTTTTTTTGCATGAGCCTGAGATCTTTTGATCAGGGTTGCATTTTCAGTAAGTCAAGTAAACTTGTAAAGCGGGAAAGCCTTTGTCTATAAAGTTTAGGAAATGTAAGCAATGTATAGTCAGTAAGGGAACCAAGGCTTCCCACCTGCACCTTGACCACAGACATGGTCTAGTATAGTATGTTGTATATAAAGGACTATAAGCACAAGGCTTTGCACACTAATCTTCAGTACAGTAAGGGAGTAGTAGGGTTGTCCACTGGACCAAATGCTGCCCTTGGAGTAAGTTGTCTCTTGCTTCCTGGGTCAGCTTGTCTGGGGTTTGTCAGAGTGAGGCTTCCTAGGCAGCTGTTTATAAAGTTTGGCCAGAGTAACTAAAAGGTAACAACAACATCCAACCTGTTCATAAACCACCTTGTGGGTTTTGTGACTTCCCAAAGTTTAACTTGGTGGAGGAGTGACTGCCACGGCTGAAGTTGATAGCACATTACTTTCTTTTGGATTGAGATTTCCTCTTCCTTAGTCAGAAAACTTTAAAGCCCTCCTACACACATCCAGACAACTCTCCACCCTCATCAGACAAGTCAAGACTTCAAAGAAGCCTACTTCCCACAAAACTCTTGCAACTCCTTCCCTCCCACAGGCAAGGAAAATAGCTGTTCTTCCCACAGGGTTCTGCTGGGGGCTGGGGTGCTAGACTGTTCCTTACCAGGCCCTGGCCTGCTTCTGCTCTCAGAACTGCCCAGCAATACCCTGTATATCTCTCTGTTTTTCTCTTTAATTTTAAAATAAATTTCAGACTTATTGTGCCAAGAATTTCCATAGATTCTTAACCCAGATTGCCTAGATTTGCCACACTTTACTGCATCAGCTTTTTTATTCTTACCCTTCTCTCTCATACATTTATTTTTTGAGGGTAAACTGCACATACTTTGCACCTTCCTCTGTGAAGATACTCTTTTACATACCCACACTATAATTTCTTCAAAATCAAGAAATTAATGTTGCTTCAGTATTCTTATCTAATTGCACATCCTATTCATATTTCGTAGTGCCAGTTTTCACTGCTGTCCTTGTCTAGGGGGGAAAACATTCCTAAGTCCAAGTTCCCATGGCATATGTGGTTCTTTTTTTTTTTTTTTTTTTTTTTTTTTTTTTGAGACAGGGTCTCCCTGTAGCCCCAACTGACCTGGATGGAACTCCCTATATAGCAGGCTAGCCTGGAACTCACAGAGATCTGCCTGCCTCTGCCTCTAAAGTGCTGGGATCAAAGGCGTGGCTAATTTACTTGTAGATTCTTTACTATTTCATTGACCTATGTCTGTTTTTATGCCAGTACCATGCTGTTTTGACACTGTAGCCTTATAGTATATTTTGAAGTCAGGTAATATGATTCCTTGAGGCTTGCTCTTTTTGCTTGTGATTCTTTTGGCTCTTTGGGTTCTGTTAGGGTCCATATGAAACTTAGGATTGGGTTTTCTATTTCTGTGAAATATACAAACTCACACTGAATTTGTATATTGTTTTTGGTATAGAGAAGAGAGAGAGAGAGAGAGAGAGAGAGAGAGAGAGAGAGAGAGAGAGAGAGAGAATATCTTAAAACTGGGAGCTTTCTCAGTCCACTTTCTGCTCTTAAATTATTAGAGTTCCAAGTCCATTTAACTGTCTGTCTCTCTGTCTGTCTGTCTGTTGTGGGGGTGGTGGCATGATGCGTGTCTGTGTGGTATGCAGGCATGTGAGTGCAGAGGCCAGAACAGGGCATCAGGTGTCTTCCTCTATTGCTCTTGGCCTTATTGCATGGAAATAGTGTCTCTCACTCAACATGAAGCTTATCAATTCATCTAGACTAGCTTGCCAATGAACTTCAGGGATCCACCTCTCTCTGATGTCTGCCACCCCGACCAAGGCTGCAGTTATAGGCATGGGCCGCTATGCCCAGATTTTTATGTGGGCTCTGGGGATCTGAACTCGGATCCTCATGCTTGCAGGGCATGCCCTTTGCTGACTGAACCATCTCCCAACCCTTCATTTAAGTCTTAGTAAACTGTCACCACCTCTTCCAACTGACTGATACTCCTTTTGTCAATATGGCTCTGCCAACACAGCTTCACATACATTTTGTTCTAGTCAGCTTTGCATATTGTTGGCCACATTCCTTTAGAAACATAATGGACATGTGTGCCTTGCTTTCTCATTCCCCTCTCTCAATTTAACTTCAGATCTTTGAAGCTATCTGCTTTAATGAGAGAACCACATGCAGTCTCTGCCCTGAGTTGCTCTATGTGTGGGAGTGAAAGGATTTTTTTGGTTTTGTTTTTGAGCACCTCACTATTAACTGAACTATTATTCAGAGACGTCTCAATTCATTCACAGGTTTAACATCAGGTATGGTGACTGTGTCCTTAATTTGTCCGTTGATGCAAGGTTGAGTTTTCATTGACCTCTGCAGCTTCTATTTATTACTGAGTCTTCTTTTAGATTTTGTATGTCTGTGAACTCCATTTTCTTTTTCTTTCTTTCTTTCTTTCTTTCTTTCTTTCTTTCTTTCTTTCTTTCTTTCTTTCTCTCTCTCTTGTTTATTTTTTCTTTTTTGGCTTTTTGAGACAAGGTCTCCCTGTAGTCCCAGAGGGCCTGGAACTCACTATGTAGACCAGGCTGGCCTTGAACTCACAGAGATCCGCCTGCCTCTGCCTCCCGAGTACTGGGATTAAGTGTCTCTTTTTTTAAAAAAAAAGTATTTTTATTGGTTCTTGGAAATTTTTCGTGAAATGTACTTTGATCATATTCAGACACCATCCCCATCTAAACCCTGACCTTACAACCCCTCCACTTTATGTCCTCTATTACTATTTTAAGGCCTATTATATCTAATTTGTATTCCCCTAATGTTATTGGGTGTGGGAGCCTGGTCAACCTACCTGCCATCACGTACTTAATGAAAACTGACTCTCCCTCTCTCAGCATCTATCACTTGCCAAGAGAGTCTGAGCTAGGACTGGGGCTTCCTTTCCACACCCCCCTCCATGCTGGGGTTTTGTCTGGCTTGGGTTTGCACAGGTCTTGTGCATGCTGTCACAAGTCCTGTGGGTTCATATGTGCAGCTAGCCGCCCTGTGGTTTCTAAACAGCAGTTTCCTTGTATTCATCCACCACCTCTGGCCCTTACAATCTTAACATCCCCTTTTCTGCAATGATCTTTGAGCTTTAGGACAAGAGGGTGTGATATAGGTGTCCCATTTAAGCACTCTGCAGTCTCTTGTTCTCTGCATCTTGATCAATTGTAGAGCTCTGTTATTCACCATCTCCTGCAAGAAGCTTCTCTGGCGAGCATTAAGAGATGCCCTAATATTTGGATATGATGCAGTTCTTAGATCTCTTTCCGTATTTAGTCATTGGGTCTCTTGAACTCCTTTAATCTAGAGCAATACCTGCTCTCTTGTTTTGATTTCAGTTAGTACTTTTTAGAAGTATTCAGGCCACTTGTTCTGTACATGCCCTTTAGTAGAGGCTGATCTGACATTTCCTCATTATTAGATTTGGATAATATGCTTTGGGAAAAGTAACAGAAAAGCTAAACGGTGTCCTCCTCGGTGTATGATAATGTACTTGTCCCATTACTGGGCTCAGGTGATACCTGCCACATCACTGTGAAGTCACTATTTTCTTCTTTGTAATTTCTCTCTGGCAAGAAGATACCATGAGATTCTGTAAATACCCTTCTCCAATTTTTACCTACTAGTTTTAGCATTCATTTATGAGATTAAAAAAAAGTTTTTTTGAAAACAGGGTCTCATGTAACCCAGGCTAGCCTCAAACTAGCTGTATAACCAAGGTTGGCTTTGAACTCCTGATCCTCCTGCTCCTATCTCCTGAGTGTTGGGATGACAGGCATGTGCCCCCATGCCTTACTCCATTTATGATTTTTTTATCTAAAATAACTTTCACTATGGTAATTACCAAATGGTGGTTTTATAATTCCATTGTTTCTTATACGTACTAGTTGAGATTCTGTAAGGAAGCACTATCTCATCCTCATAATTACTCATTTACTTACATGGCTACGGACTAATGGCTTTTTCTTTTATTCTATACATTACACTTACTGCTGCCACTATTGATTTTCCAAAACATCTAATTGACCCCTAAGTGTAAATTGTTTCAGATTTATGAAATGGAAACTCCTTCAGGCTGATTTCTGTGCCTTTTTGACAAGTTCCCATCCTCTGAACACTTCCTTACAGCAGGTGTTCCAGAGTCATCTTATTCTTGCCCTTTCCCTAGCCCAGCCTTGGACTCTCATTTTTTATAAGGATCTTGATTCCTTGTGGTCAAGACCAATATTTAGAAACCAATGTTTGGCACTTGGGTGTACTTACTGATATTGAGTGTCGCTGCACAGAGCTAGGGAAGAATAAGTATTTGTGTGTGTGCAGTTCACTTCCGTAATTCACAGTATATATACTCTAGGCTACACATTAAGTAGTTCTAAAACTGCTATCACATCACTGTGAAAAAGTAACCTCCTAACTAGAGGATGGTGTTTGTATACAGTTCTTTCTGGCTTTACTCTAAGAATATGTAGTCAAAATACTGTTTATACATGATACTTGGATTATGTCTTTTAAAAAAAATTTCCCATTCAGCGTGGTTACATATTAGTTGTTCAAACTGTTGGACTGGCTAGAGAGATAGCTTAGTATTACCATGCAGGCAAGAGGGTATGAGATCAGATCCCAAACTCCCACATAAAAAACGGTGTGCAGCTTTTGTATGTGTAAAATCCCAGCACTCAGGAGGAAGAGACAAAGGGTCTCGAGGGTTTGCCAGCCAAGCAGTCTAACCAAACTGTTGTGTTCCAGGTTCAGTGAGAGACCCTGTTTTAAGAAGGGGGCCCTTTAAGAGTGAAAGAGGGAGATGCCTAATGTCTGGCTTCTTTTTCTTTTTTTTTTTTTTTTTTTTCGAGGCAGGGTCTCCCCATAGCCCCAGCTAGCCTGGAACTCACTATGTAGACCAGAGATCTGCCTGCCTCTGCCTGCTGGGATTAAAGGTGTGCCCCACCACACCCAGCTCTTCAGAAATTTCTAAATCATTTTACAGCCACATCATACATATTGTGTGGCTATACATTGTTTATTCACCTGTCTCTATGTGTAAATGAGAGTTATTTCTGGTACTTTGCTGTTTGTTTTGTATGTGACTTGTATGTTTGTGTGTACATATGTATATGAAGGTTCCAGGGGTTTCCACCTTATTACATTTTTTAAATTTATTATTTTTATTTTATGTGTATGAGTGTATTGCCTGCATGTATTTGAGTGCACCTGTGTTGTGCAGTACCACGGAGGTCAGAAGAGGGCTTCGGATTCTTCTGGAACTAGAGTTAAGGACAGTTCATAGCCACCATGTGGGTGCTGGGAATCAAACCCAGGTCCTCTGCAAGAGCAGTCAGTGCTCTTAACCACTGAACCATCTCTCCAACCCCTATTTATTTATTTTTGTTTTATGTGTATGAGTGTTTCGCTTGCATGTAAATGCACCATGTGTGCAATGCCCACAGAGGCCAGAAGAGGGCCCACCCCACCCCTGACAACTGGAGTTTTTGATGGTCGTTAGCCCTGATGTTAGTGCTGAGAACTGAACCACATCCTCTGCAAGAATAGCCAGTGTTCTTAGCCACTGAGCCATCTCCCAGCCCTTCCACCTTATTTTTTAAGACAGGATTTCTCAGTGAACTTGCAGTTCACTGATTGGCTAGACTGGTCAGTGAATCCCCAGGATCCTCCTGTCTCTATTTCCCCAGCATTGGGATTACAGTCACACATAAGCCATCACACCCAGCTTTTTATGTGCGTGCTAGGGATCCTAGCTCATCTCTTCATGCTTGCTCAGTAGACTTTTTTCCCCACTAAGCCATCTCCACCAGCCCCCAATTTTGCTTTTAAAGGTACAATAATGAGTTATCTTGGTCATGTTGTAATATATTGTACTTACATAGCAGTTATAACATATTACATAAATACTTAGAGTTATTTAGGATTCTCCTTGACTGGGTGGTCACTGAAAGATAATTTTTTCACTCAGGCCTGCAGAGCTAGAACCCTGCCTGGTGAGCAGGTACAAACCATCTCATTCTCCTCAGCTCTGACTCAGCAGACACCAGGGAAACCAGCTGACTGAGCAGTAGGCAGGGCACTTGGCAGCTGATGGTGAAAAGACAGCATCCTCATTCACATGTGTGTTTGTGAAGGTGTGTTCTGCTCATTCTAAACTTGGCCATGGGAGCAGAGTCCCACTGTGTAGCCCAGGCTGTTCTGGACTCCTAATCTTTCCTCAGCCTCCCCAGTCCTGGGACTACAATAGTGTGCCATCATGCTTGGTTCACTTCTTTCATTGTTTACCTGCTCAGCGCTTAATGATAGGATGCCTGCTGTACACTTTTGCTAAATACCAGTGACAAAAATGAAGAGAGAGCTCTTGCTGGTGGTCATGTTGGCCGACAGTAAGTCAACAGTGGTTGTGAGTATGTTTGTATAGTGTGCTTTCAAATCTCACAAGAAATTGAAGTACAACAATCCAGGCTAAATGTTACTGTCAGCTTAGGGAACTGACATATTCAAAATCATGACTGTATGAGGAAGCATACTAGGTGTTGGGGTGCTGTAGGTAGATTAAGACCCCTGGAGTCCAGGACTCAGCAAGGGGGGGGTCTGCATTAGAGAAAGCTACTAGACATCATTGGGCGTGCAGTGGTAGCTGAAACAGTACATGTGAGTGAGGGCAGACCATGTGTAGGGAGACTGTGCTGAAGGGGAGAACATGAGATTTCTAGCAACCAAGGGGTTGATGAGGAATGTGGGGGAGGGCTCATCAAGAGACTTGGAAAGGGCCCAGAAATTGAAAGAAAATTGGGAAGAATGGCATCAGGAAGAACAGAGGAGGCCAGCACTTCACTTCCAGTGGTAACAGTAATCCTAATCACAGCTGACAGTTCTAAAGTACTTACTGTGTGTCAGGTACTGTCACCTGACCTACCCATGTTAACTCACTTAATCCTCACAAAAACTACAAGGAAAGTAACTTTGGGAGCATAGAGACACTAAGAAGCAGTCTTAGATCTTCCTTGACCAGTGTTCAGTGTTCCAGAAAGAAATGTATCAGATGTATATTTGAAGAACTGTGGCTTCAGTAGAATAGTGAGTTCAGGGTTAGCAAAATGGCTTAGAGGCAAAAGTGCTTGCTGTATAAGCCTGGCAATTTGAGTTCCACCCCAGAAACCACAGTAGGAGAGGACCGACTCCTGAAAGTTGTCCTTTGACCTCAACATGCACACACGTACCATACACATATAAACACACAGTAATAATAGTTTTATCTACCTATTCATAATCCCTAAGGAACCAGGTTGTATACTTTTAATACTTGTAGACCAAGTATTAAAAGGTTCCTTTTGTAGGATCATAACTATCTCTAGAGATGTGTTGTTATGAGACTGAAAACATCCCCTGTGAATTGCTAAGCAAATTGAATGAATGAAATAACAGTTTCGTATGCAGTATTTACCTGCTTAAGTCAATTTTTACTTTAATGGTTACCTTTTTTGTTGTTGTTTTGTTTTTGTTTGCAACGGGATCTCTCTGTAGCCCCAGCTGGCTTGGACATGTAGACCAGGCCAGCCTCAATCTCACAGAGGTAACTCCTGCCTCTGCCTCCCTAGTGCTAGGATTAAATGTATGCACTACCACACCTGGCCAGTGGTTACCATTTTACAAGTATCACTGACCAGTAAAAAATAACTCTCACCTGAGCAGTAGAAAGTTCCATAGGCTATTTGTCTAGTAAATGTTAAATGAATCACGAGAAAAACATCATTAACTTGCTTTCTCATCACATGGATTCTTAGGCAGAAGGACCACAATGATCAGCAGTGGTTTGCATCCCAGAATGCCAATTCAGCCTGGGCTCTTCTGAGGCCCTGAGTTTTTGTTGGAGTATAGGCTCTGTTTCGAGATCACATGTTGCAACAGAAATAAGATTGTCGTTCTCCACTGCCAACCTTGGACAGAGAAAGAGAGATGTGACATAAGTCACATTTACACTCAGTTGGTTGAAGAGACACTTAGCTTTTCCTTTCCTTTTATCAAATAATTTGGTTTTCGATCCATTTATTTTGGAAGGAGAATTCCAGTGTTCCTCAGGAACTATCAAGCAAGCTCTCTCTGTTCATCTTTCCTGCCACTCTCCTCCCTGTGAAGAGAGCCAAGGCAATTGTTAAAGAAAAATAAGTTGTGCATTTGAAATGGTTTTCAGGTCTTCTAGCCTTCTCGAAGATAGGGACTCCTCCCCTTGACACTGGGAAAATGTGGGACAGCAGCTCTGTCGTCTGGCCTTTGCAGGACTTTCAAATACTTGTTTTGACCTGTGTAATCAAGTGTAATGATGACTTATCTTAATAGATTCTAGTCTGTAATCTAATAAGGAAAATGGCTATTTTTCTTGATTTTCATATGTTGCACGGAAAGCCTTTGCCATTACTGTTTTATTACACTGAGCTGAAGTACGATGTATTTTAATATGCTAAAGATAGCATCAAGGTTGGAAATAGAGCTCCTGGTGATTTATTCAGAGGTTGAGTGTCACTGAATGCACTGAAGGGAGTTGCATGAGGCAATGCAGCCAACCGTTTATTTTCGTATCTTTAAAAAAAACTAACCCTGTTGTAAACAAGAGCGAATAAATAGCTCTTATAGAATAATTGTATTCATCGCTTCGATGAAAACATTGTAAATGTGAGACACACGGTCTGCAGTTTCATTTTTTTCTTCTGAAAGCCACTGTTTTGCTTTACAGAGCTCAGAATTTTTCAGGTTTTGGCATGCAGGTGGATTTTTGTTGTTGTTTTGGTTTTTGTTTTCAACAAATCTTTGTTCAGATTTCTAACTGATAGGCGTTTGCAGTGAGTCACGTTGGAAACCACTGCTGGGCAATTTCCATTCAAATAATCAGTAAGCAGGTAGCCTAGTTATCAGCAGTAATGGGGAACCTTAGCAGTGCCACCCTTAGGACAGGGGCTTGCTAGGTGCTAATGCCCAGCCAGAAGCACAGTGCTTATCACATAGTGGATATGCAGTAAGGGTTTGTTGAGGGAGTGAGTGCCCAAGTCTACATAATCGCCTTTGTGTCAGTGTCACCACCTCCCAGGCACACACCGCTAGCTTCTGACACAATTAGGTTTTGATCTTGGATTTTTTTTTTCCTCTTAGTCTTTATTGTGTCACTTATCCATGCCTTTATCCCTCATTCTGCAAGACTATGCCAGAGATGACCTAGGTGATACAGCATGAGGTCCTGTAGTGGAGTAATGAGGGCATGACAGAAGTCGGTTCATCTCAGCCCTGTGATGCTGGGCGTGAGGGGTCTGCTCAAGGCTCTGCAGAGGGCAGGTGCTCCCAACTTTCTTCATTTGCCCTTGCCTGTGTTGAAACAGGGTCAAGAGAGGTTTTGTTTGGATTGATTGAAATTAGTGCTATGCTTGGTCTTGGTTCCAAGGTAACTGTTCACCAGCTCATAAAAGAAGCACTTCATTTGATATACAACATCTAATGTAAACGTTTGTTGATATCCTTTCAGGACATTTTAAATAACACAAATAATTTCAGATGGTTTTTAGGTAGCTTTTTCTTTTTTTTTAATGTTTATGAGTGTATTACTTGCTTGTATGTAAGTGTACCTATGTCGTGCAGTACCCATAGAGTTCAGAAGATAGCATAGTATCTCCTGGAACTGGAGTTATGGACAGTTACAAGCTGCCATGTGGGTGCTGGGAACCGAACCCTCTACAAGAGCAGCCAGTGTTCTTAACTGCTGAGCCGTCTCTCTAGCCCCTTGGGTTTTTTTTTGTTGTTGTTTTTTTTTTTTTAATAACTATTTTGGGGGAAACAGTTTTGTTTAGGATTGTGCTAGAAAAATACTAGATAGAGCACTAATCCCCCACCAGATTTGTGTTTAGTGTGTTTTCCCTATAGTAGTCACACTACAATTTAATGTTTAACAATATAAAAGAAAACCTTTTATAATTATTTATGTTGAATCTTGCATTAGGTTAACAGCAGAAAGGAGCTTTTTTTTCCAACAGCATAGCATATACACACACAGATATGTAAAGTAACAGGATTCCAAAAGTTGGACATGGTGGCATATACTTATAATCTCACCATTCATGAGGATGGGGTAGGAGGACTACCACCAGTTCAAGGCAAGCCTGGGCTACATAGTTAAACCTTGCTTCAAAATTCCCCAGCTAGGCCTGGTGACAGACTGAATCTGTATTCTCAGCTACTCAGGAGTTTCAGACGGGAGGATAGCTGCAGCCCAGGACTTTATGGCCAACTTGGGCAACTTAAGACTGTCCACCTGGGGGGGAAATAAAAGGGAAAAAAAGAAATTCTGAGCCTGGTGTGGTGGCCCGCCTTTAAACCCAGCACTTGGGAGGCAGAGGCTGGGCAGATGGATCTCTGTGAGTTCAAGGCAGCCTGGTCTCCATAGTGAGTTCCAGGCCAGATGGGAACAGATGGGCTACAGGGAGATCCTTTTTAAAAAAAAAAAAAAAAAAATTTGTGTATGAGTGTATTGCCTGCATGTGTGTAATTGCACCCGTGTTGTGCAGTGTCAGCAGAGGTCAGAAGAGGTTGTTGGATCCCCTGGAGTTCTGGACAGTTGTTAACCGTCATGTGGGTGCTGGGAATTGAACCTGGGTCCTTTGCAAGAATAGCCAGTGCTCTTAACCACTGAACCATCTCTCCAGCCCCTTAATTTGTGTTTCTAAAGTGCATAAAAGTAATTGAGTGAGTTTTAAAAAATTCCATTATGCATATTTGTCCACATTGAAACAAATATGCAGCACAATTAGGTTGCAGAATGAACCAAAAGTAATACTGCTGAAATTATGAGAAAATGTGATGCCGGTAGACCTTTACTCTAACATCAGAGCTCAAAGGTGCTTTCAGCTGGGGAGATGGCTCAGTCGGTAAAGTGCCTGGCCCACAGCATGAAGACCTGCTCAGCAGCCATGTGTGCAGTGGTACATGCCTATAACCCCAGTGCTGGGGGTTGGAAGAGGAGGAGGAGGTGCCAGGTGTAGATGGATCCCTGGAGTTCACTCACTGGCCAGCCAGCCTAACTATAAATAGGTGAGCTCCAGGTTCAGTGAGAGGCCTTAGGTAGAAAAGTGATCCAGCTTTCTAGTCACTCTGCCGAAGTAAGGAAGCAAAAATTATTAGACAATCACATCAAAAGGACTCTGGAGTTACCATCCAAACACTGACAAGAGGTTTTTAATAAAGATAATTACAGTCGATTGAAACTTGTCAAGTTTAAAGTGAGAAGTTCATAATGAAACTGAAAACTAATGTGGACAATGAGAAGAACCACTTGATTGTCTTGAAGCCTGGTAAATGAAGTGTTTGTCCTACCATTCCAGTGTTGGTTGTACCACTAAGTAGCCAAGTAGTACAAGAGAAAAGCATCTATTACCTAGTGCAGTCTCTGCCAGTGAGTTGATGGATCCAAACACTGAGTATCAACAGCTGCAAACACTGCAAAAAGAGGGGCAACCGGAAATGATCAGCATCTGCTGTGGTTTTATGGGAAATGGCGTAGAGGAATACCCCAAACTGCATTGCAAGCATGCAGCTAGGAAGACCAAACTCTAAACCTACTAGGTCAGAGGGCTCCACTTTGAGAATACCATATGGCATCTGTCTTGGTGCTTGGGTTTTTTAACCCTTAAAACTGGACAACCTTTTTGATTTATTGATGGTATTATGTCAATGGCATTTTAAAGAGAGAATTTTTCACTTTTACTGCTTTAAATCAAAAACGTTAAGTACATGTTTAGTGGTTTGGTACCAACTTCCTGTCAGCCTTTCCAGAGCCATTTTTATGTGAAAGAGATATGCTGCACTTCAACAGAATTAGATCCTCAATGTCAGTCTAGTCTTTTAGATGACTGCCTTCCTGAAACTTCTGTTTCCCCTCTTAAAGACACCTAATTGAAGAGGGAGAGTGTTAAAAATGGAAGATTCAGGTAAGTGTTTGTAGAGACTGGAGAGAACTGCATAAGTGAGGCCAAAGAGATGAAGAAAGTATGACCTTAGAATCTTTTCTGTTTATTAAGGTCCAAAATGAACAAAAACAGCCCTGCCAGACACTGCATCAGTAGGTAGGAAATTGCCCTTTCCTCCTCCTAGAATGCTGGGTCCGAGAAGCACTTGAAAAAATTGGGCAGATATTTGGGCACTTAGAAAAGTACTTACAGAGGAGACCACGGGAAGTAAAAAGGATAGGCTGTCTTTAGACATACCAAAATGAAGCTGTGCTGGTTATTTATTGAAAATTCAGGGTTCCTTCTTAACAAAGATGATTTTCTGCTCGTCAATTTCAAGTCCTGCCCTGTGCTTTGCCCAGGCTAGAGCTTTCCCCATGAATGTAAGGAATTTAATAAGATTCTTCCCTCCTACAAAGCAGAAGGTATGTCTGAAGACTGACAGCCTTCCTTCCACCCTGCAGCTTTTCAGTTGCCTCTATTAAAAACTCAGAGACTAAGTATTTTTAGAGCGGAAATAAAATAAATGGTGCCTGTGAATTTGTTTTAAGCATTAAGCATATTGTTTATTATGCCAAACAGTTTAGCTAAATCTTCCTTGAAGAGGAAAAGAAATCACCAGGCTTCACTTACAACCTAGAACTTCTCACAGGGTTTTCTTTGAAACACCTTCCTGCCAACTTTTCATACATTAAGCATAAACTTTCTTTGGCCTTATCACATAGAATTAAATAGCTGTGAAAGGGTTAAAACTAAGGAAAGAGCGATGGTATCTTTCAGTCTCAGTTTTCCTGCAAATTATACAGGAAGTTTGTTTCTGTTCTCAAGCAGGGTAATTACAAGAGACAGTTACATAATTTACAGTTTCAGTCTACTTGTCGTAATCACACACTTCCACCTAGTCCTGTGTACCCTCCTGAGTATCTGCGTTGTCCTTTGCTTTGTAAATGATGATTGCAGTGTGATTGATTGCATGCGGTGTAGCATATTGAATTGGTTTTTTTTAATGAACTTTAGCTATTAACATGTGCATTTGAGTTGCTGTTATTTACATAGTTTGTGGTTTTAAGGTTCAACAGTTGCCTAGTAGTTAACAAATTAACCTCTGAGCTATTTTTCTTATTAAATACAGAAAATGGTGTCTCTGCAACCTAACTAGAGCAGTGCCTATCACATAGTAGATACTCAACTGCTGAAGCTCTATATTCCATTCCTTTCAAAATTGGAGATTTGTTGATGAGCAGTGACCACACAATGTAAAAGGCTCATGCAGATAATGTAGTAGTGTTGTTAATGCTGTGCTCATGTTAATGTACTGTTGTCAGTGCCTCAACTCTAGCTGCTGCCGGTGTTACAGAGTCAATCCAAAGAGCGGAGCTACATCTCATTCACGGGTCTCAGAAAAATATACTCTCTGCCAAGCTGAAAGAGGAATAATCAGTGTCTTTCTACTGTTAGTATTAGGCTAGACACAGAGGCACACACCTACTATCCCAGCACACTGGAGACTGAGACAGGTGGATCATGAGTTCAAATTCAGTCTTGGCCATATACCAAGACCCTTACTTTTTTTTTCTTTTTTGTGGTTGTTTTGAAACAGGGTCTCTCTGTAACCTTAGCTGACCTGGAACTCACTGTATAGACCAGGCTGGCCTCAGTCTCACAGAGATTCACCTGACTCTGCCTGGGATTAAAGACATCTACCACCAGGCCTGGCTCTAAGACCCTTTCTTTAGAAGTTTTTTAAAAAATATGTTTTATTTATTTTTATTTTATGTGTATGAGTGTTTTGCCTGTATGTCTATAAGTGCACCCATGTCATACATTGCCTATAGAAGCTAGAAGGCGGTGTCAGATCAACTAGAGCTGGAGTCACAGATGATTGTTAGCTGCCATGTGGGTGCTGGAAACAGAATCCAGGTCCTTTGCAAGAGCAGCCAGTGCTCTTAAGTACTGAGCTGTCTCTCGCTAGCTCTAAGACCCTTTCTTTAAACAAAAACATAAACAACTTTGTGCTTGCTTTGGCAGCACTTAGAACTACAAAAACTCTGCTAATGGTGGTATTCTTGGTTTTTCTCAAAGGTACATCCACCATAGTTAGAACTCAAGTTCCTCTGTGATCAGTGTCTAGATTCCTACATGACACCAAATCCACTGGCAAGTCAGCTAGTCACTTAACTAAACCCCCCATCCTACCCCCAGCTCCCACCTAGCATGTAAAGGCAGCTTGAGAACAGCTCAGGCATAACCCCGAGGGGATAAAGCTATTTACTGCCAGAGGCTTTTTACCTCAAATCATGTTTGAAAGCATTTGGGAGATTAGTAAAAAATAACTGAAAAGAAAAGCTTAGCAGTAGAGTGGAGGTGTTTGTCTGGATATCCTGAGGACAGCTAGAGCTGCTTCTCAGCCTTACATTCTAAACAGTAGTTCATCAGTCAGATCAATGCATGGGCTGTGATTTGATTTCACGAAGTTATCTCAAAGATTGACAACTCCCTCTTGAGATGTACTTTGTTTGAAAACAAAGTAAAATTTGGAAGAGATTTGTACTCTCACTTTTCCTCTTCTCCGCCTTGCTGTATTGTTTGTGTTTGCGGTAGGAAAGCTTATCTTCCAGAACTGGAATTCAGCACACTTTGTCCTGTACACATGTGCACACAAAGTATTTTGGGGTCATACTGGAGAAGGAATAGAAAAGCAAGTTGCTCTTCAAACCCCCAACCACTCCATCCTTTCTTCCCTTATTTTCATGTGTGAGTGGTGGTGATGAGGTGGCGGTGGTGGCAGTGGTGTGTGTGTGTGTGTGTGTGTGTGTGTGTGTGTGTGTGTGTGTGTCACATTCACCACCACCACCACCCCTTAACTATTATTTTGAGACAGGATCTTACTAAACTGCTTAGGTTGGTTTTAAACTTTTTCTGTAGCCCAAAGCAGGCCCTGAATTCTTCCATTTTCCTGTCCCAGCCTCCTGGATAACTGGAATTGACAGGCCTGTGCCACCAGGCTGGCTCCCGAACCTGTTTGTGCCTGCATCTTCAGTACTTAAACCAGCCCACCATGCCTAGTCATCTTGGGATGATTAGCCCAGATGAGTAGGTGTTGGACTGAGCCATCTCAACTGTCCCTACAGAACCTTGGACTAAAAGAAATGGGCAAAAGAAAGTCCAGTTTTGCTTTTAGTCATGTACTTAGAGGTAAAGTCTGTTGTGGTATCTTAGCACGAGAATTTTTTCACTCATGGAGCACTATGGGCAAATGCAGCCATTTGCTTAGAGTGCATGCTTTATGGAAAGTGTGTATGAATTTAATGGAGAATTTGAAATCTTGTAGCTTTACAATAGGAAATTCTTGTATGGATTTTATACTTTTTTTTTTTTTTTGGTCTTTCTTTTTGAGGTGGGGTCTCCCTGTTGCCCCAGCTGGCCTGGAACTCACTATGTAGACCAGACAGGGCCTTAAACTCATAGAGATCCATCCGCCTCTGCCTCCCAAGTGCTGGGATCAAAGGCATGTGCCACCACGTCTGGCCTGGATTTTATACTTACATGTGAAAATTTTATTCAAGTTTCAATTTCAGTAGCAATCTCAGGAGGGTGGAGGGCAGCAATTTACGATACTTTTTTGTTTGTTTGTTTGCACTGGTAAAAATTGAAAAATCAGATTATTTTCCAAAATAGTTCTTCAAATTAAGTCTTTAATGTGGTGGAGTTTTGATTATTTCTAAGAGGAAATAATCTTAAAATGCCAAATTACTTCATCTTTATTTATTTATTTTTGTAAACTTTGTTTTTCCTAAAACACTCCAGAATTTAAAAATAATTTTTATTACATTCTTTTTTTATTGTGTATGTGTGTGTGCACGTGCCACAGCACATGTGTGTAGGTCAGAGCATAACATGTGGAAGTCAGTTCTCTCCTACCATGCGGGTCCCAGTGATCAAACGCAGGTCACTGGAATTTGTGGCAAGCACCTTCACCTGCTGAGCCATCCTGCCTGTCCTACATTTCAGAACTTAAAGGGCAACATTACCTTCGCATGTCTTTCCATTTCTTTCGTGTCAAAAGCAGTGGTAATTGGTACTCAGCCATCTCTTGATAGAATTGCCTCTGAGTGACAAGTCAGAGCTCTTTGCTTCCATTTGTGACAGGCTTAATGAACAATTTGACTACTCTCAAAATATGTTAAGTAAACATCTTTTTATTTATTTATTTATTTGGCCTTTTTGAGACAGCGTCTCCCGGTAGCACCAACTGTCCTGGAACTCACTGTGTAGACCAGGCTGGCCTTGAACTCACAGACATCCACCTGCCTCTGCCTCCTGAGTGCTGGTATCAAAGGTGTGTGCCACCAAGCCCAGCTGTTAAGTAAACATCTTTTTTTTTTTTTGATCTTTTTGAAACAGGGTCTCCCTGTAGCCCCAGCTGTCCTGGAACTCACTGTGTAGACCAGGCTGGCCTTGAACTCACAGAGATTCACCTGCCTCTGCCTCCTGAGTGCTGGGATTAAAAGTGTGTGCCACCACACCTGGCATAAACATCTTTTTTTTTTAAAAAAAATTTATATATATATATATATGTGTGTGTGTGTGTCTGTGTGTGTCTGTGTGTGTGTCTGTGTGTGTATGCATGTATTGCCTGCATGTAGGTAAGTGCACCCATGTCATGCAATGCCCACGGAGGGCAAAAGAGGCTGTTAGATCCCCTGGAACAGGAGTTACAGACAGTTGTTAGCTGCCATGTGGGTGCTGGAATTCGAATCCAGGTCTTCTGCAAGAACGTTCAGTGTTCTTAACTGCTGAGCCATCTCTCCAGCCCCATTAAGTAAACATCTTTAAAAATTCTTGCCTTCCATGATTTGGGTTTGGGTCTATGTGATGTTGGCAGAGTATTCATCCTTCATTCCTCATCATTTTATCTTTGTTTCAGGGGCCTCATTTCCCTAACAAGGAGATTGAGAGACTGAGTCCATTTCAAAGTTGGTCATCTTCCAGGATGAGGGGAATATGTGTGTGTGTGTGTGTGTGTGTGTGTGTGTGCGTGCGCGCGCGCTCATTCATTCTGGTACACCGAACCAGGATCTTATTTGCATTGACACATTGTACACTAACAAAAAACCCTCAATAGAATGTTTAACTCAAAGAAATGCCCATGGAGTATGTCCCAGGGCATCGCTTTTAGTGTCTCCATTTCCCCAAGCTTTACCTTCTGCTCAAGTCTCTTATCAGACAACCCTGCTGCCACTGTAGCCCTGTGGGATGGTAGAAATGAAGACATGGGGTTGGTGTGTTTAAGTCTCTTTAGTATTCTGGCCCAAGTGCAGTCCTCAAGACCTTTGCTTAATAGTACAGTGTATCTGAAACCACACTGTCCTGAGTTAGGCAAGAGTTTGAGGTTGAATGAAACAAAAGTTTCCTAAGTTTTTTCATAAGCCCAGAAGTGATTCTGAAGTGCAGCTAGGGCTGAGAACCATGTCACCATTGACTCATCTTTGTTGTATGGCTTTGTCACAGGGATTTTTCTCTGGGCTGACTGTTTCCATGCAGCAAATGCTGCCCTGGTCACCAAGCTTAGGAACATATCACAGATGTGCAACACTGTCAACATGATGGCAGTGCAAGAAGGAAGGGAATCAGCTTTTCTGCCTTAACTATGAGTGCATGGTCTGTCTAAGCACCCATCTCTCTCTTGGTGACTGACATGCAGATTAAGTACTGCCTTCAGGGGAGTCCATAGCCACCCAAAGAACTGTAGAAGTTTTCTGACAAACCCCAGCATGGCCTGTAGGCTAGAGCACATGCACCACATGGCACCAGGGGATTATACCTCGACTATAGGCCATCCACTGAAAGGAGATGAAGGAAAACCATTCATCTCTAGAATAGATGTTGGGAGGTGGAGGACACTGAGAAAGAATAGTGGCCTCGCTCTTCATAATTGAGGATGAGTTCAGTGCTGGAGTGGTCTGCTAGGGAGCTACTAGGATCTTTGAGGAAAGATATCTAAGATAGTAACCTAGAGAGGCAGCCTGTGCTCTGACCCAGGGTAGCCAGTAGACCTTCCCCAAAGACATGCTGTCTCCACTCTGCCTTTCTCTGGCTCAGGCCATTTTCCCAGGAACACACTTGAGTCTTTCAGAATATGTGAGCCTTTGTTATATTTGTCTAGGGACGTAGTTCTGCTGAAGCTTGAAGCAGTCATTGTTTTTGTGGTTTAATGGACTTGCTGTGTCCTCAGAATAGTCCACATCCAAAACAAATTTGGGGGCAAATTGTGCTTGCTGGGAATTTTCAGTAGCTACTTTCTTGAGACCATTCCTGAGGCCAAAATGTTTATGGACTCTTCCTTTAATTAAGTTCCTTTATGGTTGATGGAAAACTCTGAGAAAGTGGGATGGTTTTCAGGTATCTCAGGCAAAAGTAGGAAAAAGAAGGTAGTTCACTGCTGTCTGACTAAAGAGCAGTTTTGCCATCCTTCCATCCAAGTTTTTCTTTATTTCCCCACAGTAAGGGTTTTTAGTCACTTAAATGATCACCTTAAGATTGTATTCATTCAGTATGGTGAACAATACTAATAGCTAACCCTTAAACCAAGTACCATGCCACACATTTTCTAATTAGCCTGTGCAATTCCCCCAAAAACTGTAAGAGATAAATTTGATAGTTGACTGCATAGGCTGGATGGAGATTCTGAAGCACACAGGCTGCGTAAATGTCATGAATCATGTAGCTGGTACGTGGTAATTCCTGAATTCCACTCCAGCGCTATGGCTCCAGAGCCCGTGCTCATGACCTCTTGTGACCTGTCATAGTGTATTCCATACGTGACAGTTCTAAAGTTCCCATGATCTCATTGCCTAACTTTTAAAGGTTCTCAACATTCGGGGCTGGAGAGATGGCTCAGCGGTCAAGAACACTGGTTGTTCTTGCAGAAGACCCGGGTTCGAATCCTGTCCATAACTCCAGTCCCAGGGGACCCGACAGCCTCTTCTGACCTCCGTGGGCATTGCACGACATGGGTGTACTTACCTACATGCAGGCAATACACGCATATACATAAAATAATAAAGAAAGAAAAGTTCTCAACATTTATGTGATGCAGATGCTCTCAAAGTATGGTCTGGGCAGTCTACAAGGCCATAAGTATTTATAAATAATAGTGTTTTTCTCTTTATCTCTTCTTCATTCCTGACTGTACAGTAGAATTTTCCAGAAATACCATTACCTGTGATGATCACAGTAGATTAAGGACCAAAGCAGATATGAGAATCTGGCTGTCATCACTTCAGCCAGACATTGAAGAGATGTATAAGTGCAAAATAAATTTTAGAAAATGTAGGGAGGTTATTTATTTAAAATTAAGGTGACATCATGGGTTTACTGTTATTTTACAAATTAGTGTCACTTCTTGGTAAAACCAGTAGACATATCCCTTATAAACAACAGCTCTGAGCCGGGCGTGGTGGCGCACGCCTTTAATCCCAGCACTCAGGAGGCAGAGGCAGAGGCA
>NW_008352659.1:6149565-6175993 GCF_000622305.1 Nannospalax galili | reverse complement strand
AGGCCAAGGTTACAAGAAAGACCGCTTTAAAAAAAAACCAAAAAAAAAAAAAAAAAAATAAGAACACTCTGTGGAGAAGTCCTGAAACCAAGATGTCTTGTGTACAAACCCCTCCTATTCAAGTGTAGTTCATAGTGTGGGAGCATGTTAGAAATACAAGCCCTTGGCCCCACACTATACCTGCATGTTAGAACCCATGTTGTAGCCAGTGTTGGTTGGTGTACAGGATGACGGTTGTGAAGCCCAGACATACAACAGAATGATTCTTCATCTCAGTGACCCTTGCTAACTTGCAGCCTGGTGGGGCTTTAGAAAACCCATTGTGTTCTCCACCAGCAAGGAGCTGTTGAGACCTTCCTCATCCCGTTGCACATTCCATATTTCTCCGTCCTTCACAAGCTTGCCACATCCCTCTCAAAACTAGCAGTGCCAGAACAGAATTTACAACAGCGGTCCCAAGGGCATACACCTCAGAATCACCTGGGCACAGGTACTGCTGGGTCTGCCCCCAGAGATTTGAATTAGTAGATCTGAGGTGGGATCTGAGAAACTATGGTTCCAGCAGGTTCCTTGGTGATGTGGATGCTGCAAGGTGGGGGCACACTTGGGATCTGGAGAGCATGTTCCATTTTGTAATTATATAATTACTATGCATCCATAGAATTTTGAGGAGAAATGTCTTAAACTTCCAGTTTCAAATCCAGTCTGTTAAGATACTGGCAATTTCTCAAAATGTCTTTTAGGGGGCGGGGGGCGAGAGAGGCATTCTGTACCTTTTGAGAAAAGGAAAATGGGAGCTTTCAAACAGGTCATAGGTCATTTGGACCACTGATCTTAAAACAGTGAAGCTAGAGAGCTTGGCTTCCTTATTCGCTGATTGCAGTGTCACCACTATGTCTAAGCGAGGAGTCATAGAGAACCCCAAAATCCATCTCAGTATTTAAACTGTAGCATGCCATGCATCCGCATGGTCACAGTGCTGCTCACCCCTGGAAACCAGTAACAGATGGGCACAGACCAGTGTAGTGCCATCTCTAAGAACGAGCTACAAGACTAAAGGCATCAGATTTCCTCTTCTCTAAAGCTGCCATAAATCCATGGCCTGGTGTCTGTTCCCAGGCTCGCAAAGCTAGTGTTGTCTACTGATGTGGCCTTTCAGTGGGGTTTGCTGAGCTAAACAGGTGTCTGATGAAAGGTGTATAATCCTTGGAGATTATCTTCCCCTAGAAACAGCTGGTGACCCTGAACTCAAATAATCCAGACAGATGGGAGCTGGGAGTGAGTAGCTAATGAAAGTTTATACTTCTGTGTTTGAGGAAGTTCATCAGTTTGGTATCAGGTGATAGAGATGGAAGTGTGCGAGAATGCGAGGTGGCCGCTTTTAAAGGGGGCCCGCTATCCCTTTCGTGCTCTTGCTTCAGAATAGTGTTTTACTCTTGATCCACTGGATAATCTTCACTATAACTTGTTTAAAGGAAGGTCTTTCCATATGATTGAGGGTTAGCTTTCCAATTATAATGTTGGGAATTACATTAATTTTAATTAATTCCTATTTTGGTGTCTGCAAGAACAAACAATGACCTTCTCTAGATAGTTACTTATGATAGATCTGTCCTGCTTTCCAGAGAGGGAGTTAACTGTTTGAATCTCAGGGATCAGGGCCAATTAACCTGAGACTTGACATGTTTGCTCAGCCTAAACAGAGGTGAGATGCACTTAGGTCCCATGCAGTACAGCTTGGAAGCACTGACTTTTCTAGACTCACAACGTGCTCCTCCTTTGCCTTCACAAGGTATTCTTTTGAATTGAACGTGGGAGGCCTGCACGGACACTCAGCCCTCACCTTTCTCAGGTTAAATAGTTCAGTGAGGCAGACAAGGAAGCCAGAGTTTGATAACATCAAAACAGCTGATATAGCTAAGGGCTTATGGATCACTCCATTTTCAATTACAGAGCTCCCACTCGCAAGTAAGTGCTGTTTGCTAGCACCTCTAGCTCACAGACAAGTTCAAGGGAATAATTTCACCAGCGATTAATTATACTGCTGCTTTTGGGATTTGTCCTCCACACATCACTTTGTTTTCCATCGGAAACAGTCAGGTCTCCCCAGGGGTAGCTGAGGTTTTCCTGAGTTAAGGAGAGGTGTTAGCGCTCGGGAGTCTATTCACCAGGGGTGTATTGTACTTGTTTCAGATGCTTCAGGATAATACATCGGCTTCCAAGATAAGTGCTTTTTATTTCCCTGCATCTTAGATCAATTATTTGGCATCTTTTTGGTAAGTTAAATCTAAGAGCTGTAACTTAAACCATCCCATCTCTGTAATTACTTAATATAAGTCAAATGTTCTTACCAAAAATTATTGTCTGCACTATATTGTAATTTTACTTTGAAAAGTAGGAAGAAACAAAGGTGGCAAGAAGTTCCTTACTTAAAATCCCATATTACAAAGGTCAGAGAAGTGCAGCACCAGCAGCTCGGCTCCATGCAGGGCAAGTGCCTACTGCACTGGGCATGCGCGTTGCGTCTTCTGTCGACCTGGTGCACGACTGGTAGGGTAGACACCACACACACTTTGCCTTCTACACAGATTCACATTCCCCATGTGATTTCACTCAACTAATAAGTTTATTCCTGGTCATTTTGATTGTTCCTGGTGGATTCTGTTTGATACCAAAACTTCCTCCTTCAGGAGGAGACTTGGGACTTCGAATGACTTTTTGCAGAAATGCCATTTTCATCTCACTCAGATGTTCCTTGATGGCCTCAGGAATCCATGAGGAGGGAGAGAAAGTTGCTGCAGCAGTGCAAGCTACTTGGGGCAGTAGCCGTGTACAGTGCCGTGTTATATGTGTGATCCCTGAAAGTCCACCCAGTATCTTCCAGTTGAAGCTTGAGTTTCCAGTTGTTTGTCCTCGGCACCCTGAAAAGTATCTGTAGCCTCCCTGCCTCCTCTCAGCCTTGGCCTACACAATAGGAGGGTGTTGCTGGGAAAAACCAATGGGCTCAGTGCCCGGACTCATTAGGGCTCATTACCCTGGACCTCTGGGACAGTGTCATATGCTACAGTCAAGTTCTAGGACACTGTTGTTTGATATGGTAGGAGTAGCAGCTGCTGAAAGGCTTGTACGTAAATGCTCCCCAAGGGCTCAAGTTGCCTGCTTGCTTGAGTGACCTCACCCTTCTAGACTCAGACCCTGATAGGGTATATCTGTACTACTTCAGGGTGTAAGAACATCAGCAGGTAGTTAAAATAGGGGTTTGAGGAATTCTGGCTGCTTCCTTCATAGTCTAGAGCAGTGACTATGGGAAGGTGAGGACAGAACAAAGAACATGTGCTTCCTGGGTAAGGTCGCCCTGTGCAGTGGGGAGCCTGGCGTGGGGAGGGCATGTACCGCCTTTGGAATCCTCTGCTTATATGGAAATTTTTCTGATGGACCAAAAGAGGGACTTTGTGCCTGCAACAGTGGGGTTCACATAAGAACCAATGAGGGCCTGGGGACTTCCGCTGTCACTGCAGGGAACTTTTAATCGTGGGATCTCATGGACAAAGGGGGATAGTGCCTCTGAATGGTGGTATGGCTCTTTTCCTCCCAGGAGTACAGCATTGGGGACCTCCAGCTGACTGAGTAAATTTCTCAGCATGCACCAAGCACTTAGAAAGCAGGTGATGGATGTGCCAATTATCTGGGTTCTGAGATTTGGGCTCCCTTCTGTACTCTGGAAACAGGAAGCTGCCTGATGTTGACAAGACCTGAGGTGGGCTGGCTTCAGCACAGCAGCCATCGATGTTAGCATTCCTGACACCACTGTTGAAAGCCTGTCTGTAGCTGACGTGTCGACAGTGGTTCGACTGTAAAATGTGGCACTTGTTTGCATTCAACCAAAATACTTTGCACTTAAACATGAATTAACGAGGTAAATAAGTCAGAAGTCTTAAGCAAAACCTGATATTAATTGTATTTCTGTTCTTTATAAATGATACTGAGATAAAGCCATCAAGATGCACAGTGCTATGATTATACCCTATAAAAGTTCAGGAAGAATATCTTGTTCTCTATTTCTGCATTATATGCAGTGATTTTTTTAAAAAGCAGGAAAGATGGATCAGAGGCATTGATTCCTCTTTGTAACAAAAAAATAAAACAGAAAATTCTTGCAAATGCAGCCATTTTGGAAATGTAGATAAAGAAGAGAAATGCTGAAGATTTGGGTGGTTTACAGAGCGGCATGGTTTTGTAATTGCTGCCACCTACTGTATGTGGTTGATGTTTGTTTAAATTCAGGAAGTTCATGAAGGTGAGGCTGTTGGAATAATTAGAGCAAGGAAGACGTCATTAGTTTACGCATTTCTTCTCTTCCATAAGTGGCTCTTAATTACCAAGACCGCACCAGCTTTCATTCATCACCGTCAAGTGGGTGTAAAGTTTTCTCGTTTCAGAGTTCCTTTTCCCTGGAACCTCTTTACAGTGAAAGTTCAACACACAAAGGAGTTTCTGAGTATACAGTCTAAGGTTTTGTTTGTTTGTTTTTCCATATTCTTTTTTAATTTGTAGGAGCAGCATCCTGGGGTTAGATTATAAGTTAATTTCCATGAAAGAGGTGAAAATAGAGTGAGTCGAGCAGATGTGAGTTGCTGCGGTTGACTTGAAAGACATTCTTTTATTAGTCCTAAAACAGCATCAGTTCAGCCGGCTAGTTAAATGGAACAAGCAGTATAGACTGGGTCAGCCAAAGCCCTTCTCTTTTATTAAGACCCAGCTGTCAGAGAGTCATTAGGTCCTTCCTGTGGAAAACAACTTGCCATTAATGTTTGGGGTGGTCCCTCCACAAGATTCCTGAGGAAGTGCCTGGTGCCGAGTTTCTGAAAGAATTAAAGCTGTGGGAGATTTAGATGTTGAGGCTTACCAGAAGTAATGTCTTCAGTTTTGGATTTGGTCTTTGTTACATACACCATATTGTATGTGTGGAGGAGATGAAATCACTGTAACTGAAGAGACAACATACGTAACAGGATGTGCTTCACTGTTGTGGTGCTTTACCTTGTAGCTGGTAACATTATTTCTAGTGGCTCCTGGCCCTAGTTCTGAGAACACCCCATATGAGTGGACTTTTGCCTTTTCTGCCCTAGGCTATTTGCTTTCTAGAAGAGAAGGCCAAGCAGGGTCTCCTGAGAAGCCGCTCTCTGATCTGGGCCGTCTCTCCTACCTGGCCTATTGGAAGAGTGTCATCTTAGAATACCTCTACCACCACCACGAGAGGCACATCAGCATCAAGGCCATTAGCAGAGCCACAGGCATGTGTCCACATGACATCGCCACCACTCTGCAGCATCTCCACATGATTGACAAGAGAGATGGCAGGTGAGTCCCTTTGTCCTGGGCAGCACAACTGCCTTGAAAACATCTTGTCAGAGAAGGTCCCTGGAGACCAAGCACATGGGGTCATTTAAAGACGATGCTCCTTCCCAGCATTGTCAAAGCCCTTCGATGACAAAACAACAAGCATGACATTGTACTGGTTGTTGGTTTTATTTCATTGTGCGGTACCCTTTTCTTATGCTTTCTAATTTCTAGTGAAGGTCAAAAGAAATCTTGTGGGGGGGGTCGGGGGGGCATGCTTGTTGTTTATGGTTTTGTTATTGTGGGCTTTTTTGAGATAGGCTTTCAAGATGTAACCCAGGCAGGCCTAAAACTCAGGGTAATCCTCCTGCCTTTCCCTCCCAATTGCTGCACCAGGGAGGCACCAGCATGCCTGTCTAAACCTCAGCTTTTGATTGCACTTTGTCCTGCCTTATCTTATTACAGATTTGTCCTCATTAGAAGGGAAAAGTTGATATTGGGCCACATGGAAAAGCTGAAAAACTGTTCCCGAGCCAATGAACTTGATCCAGAGAGTCTGAGGTGGACCCCAATTTTAATTTCTAATGCTGTGGTTTCTGAAGAAGAGCGGGAAGCTGAAAAAGAGGTAATGATCATCTCTGTCGTCCTAAATGGTGTGGCTTGTCATATAGCTCGCTTCAGCAACGACAGTCATTAGTGTCATTGTCAAAAGCTTGGTTATGTAGCTAAAGCTTGTGAAATGATACAGCACTAATTTACCCTAACTGAGGTTGCATAGTGAGACATGATAATTTTATTGAATTGAGTATGAAAAATGAAACATTTATCATTGATCACAAAGCAGCATTTCCCACTCCCGACAGCATGTAATCAGATCAGATTTGGTGCCGCACTCAGTGCTGCAGTGTCAATCGATTCTTTGTGTTTATGAACTTGCTTAAAGTGCTCCATGCCAGTGAGCATGTGATGTAGTGATAAAGGACTCAAATCAATTCGCTGCATCATTAATACTGCTAAATATCCCATGAAACCCAATCTTCTTTGATTTGTTAGCCTAACTGATGCAGAAGGGTCTTGAGATGATGCAGCTGGAATTTACTTGGCTGTCTGACTGTCCTGATCAGAACTCACTTAGAGACCCCTTGCCGTTGATCCTAGAGGCTCCAGCTGCATAACTGCCCTCTTATGGGTCACCATTTTTACCCTCCCCCCTAGGCTGAGCGACTAATGGAACAAGCTAGCTGCTGGGAAAAGGAGGAGCAAGAAATCCTGTCATCTAGAGCTAACAGTAGGCAATCACCTGCAAAAGTACAATCAAAAAATAAATATTTGCATTCTCCGGAGATCCGGCCAGTAGCAGGGGAGCGAGGACAGCTGCTTGAGCTGTCCAGAGAGAGTAGTGACGAAGAGGAGGAGGAAGAAGAGGAGGAGGAAGAGGAGGAGGAGGAAGAGGAAGAAGATGACGAGGAAGAAGAAAATGTTCAGAGTTCTCCCCCACGATTGACTAAGCCACAGTCAGTTTCCATAAAGAGAAAGGTGTGTGTCCATTTAGATGTTCCACCTGTGCATTGCTTTCAGTCAGATCTTCCTTGTCTCCGCCAGCATTCTCTTAGTATTTGCTTCACTCTGTACTGTAGATGGAGTTTGTGTGTGTGCAATCCTCCTGATCCAGTGCCATAGTCATTTACCTTAGAGACATGATTGTGTTCACTGGTGTCACCAGCATACCAGCTCCGTAGTCTGGTAGTCACTGCCACCTACTGGTGGACTGCCACCTACTGTAGGACAAGAGTCAGTCCAGTCATGATAACCAAAAAGGTACCTCAGAGAGCACATAGCCTTCCTTCAAGGCATAGGGAGGTCAGGAGACTTAACCAGGTCACATGACTCACTAGAAGGCCTGTCAAATCTGTGTGGTCGCCCAGAAATCCCAAGGCCAGGGCTCCTGCTGCTATTACTTTCTCTTACTGCTGTGGACTAGTTAGGTAGTTTACACCCTTGATTTTGATGCTGATTTTGCATGTGTGGCTATCTACACATTATCTTCATTGGGTGGTTTCTCTAGATTACACCAGCTCGTGTCCAGTGGTACAGAAAGTGAACCATTGATTGTGTCTTTAATTGCTAATTGCTCTCTCATATCGGATTATCTGCCTGCAGTTTCTATCTGTGACGTACAGTTTAGCCACTAAAAATAGAGATAACATGGTACAAATTAAGGCTCTTCTCCAAGGCCATCCCGAGTAGCGTTTGCCAAGGAGGCAGCTTGCTCTGCTAACCCCCAGTGGGGTGTTCTTTGTTGTGACCCTCCCAGTTAGTGGAGAGAGAGCAGAAAGGAAGGTCCCATGGAGTGTATGTATTTCTGGCTTCTAAACATTTTAATTTTTTACTGGGAAAATGCACTCTTGTACTATGTGTATAATGAGAGAAACTTGGTATAAAAACATCAAATGCCACAATTATCCAAGGCTTAGCTACAGTCATGTTTGGGAAAAGTCTTGTGGCTTAAGGAGGAGCAGCAGGCAAGGAAGATTAATAACCATAAATGTTAAATTACTAATGGGTTAAATGATTGTAGAATTATGATTAACAGGCTTCTGTGTGTCCATTAAGAACATTCAAAACAGGGGCTGGAAAGATGGCTCAAGCAGTTAAGAAAACTGAATGTTTTTGCAGAAGACCCAAGTTCGAATCCCAGCACCCACATGGCAGCTTAACAGCTGTCCGTAACTCCAGTCCCAGGGGATCAGACAGCTTCTTCTCACCTCCATGGGCATTGCATAAAGGATCCCAAAGGAATAAGATCAGGAAGACAAGAGAAGTCAAGTAATGAACTCCTTGGGGCTGGAGAGATGGCTCAATATTAAGAGTACTGGCTGCTATTAAGAAGACCTGGGTTCGAATCCCAGCACCCACATCACAGCTAACAACTGTCCGTAACTCCAGTTTCAGGGGATCCCACAACCTCTTCTGTCCTCTGCAGGCATTGCACGACACGGGTGCACTTACCTGCGTGCAGGCAGTACACGCATACACACAAAATAAAAATAATAAAAAACATTAAAAAAAATTTTTTTTTAAAGAACATTCAAAACATTTAAAATGTAACAAACAATTTACCTGGTGGCAGCTTTTTTCCACTCCCTGGACAGGGAGTGGAACCCAGTGCCTTGCACGTGATAGGTAAACACTCCACCACCAAGCTTCATCCTCTAGCCCTGAAGGCTGGCTTTTATCTAAATATATTGAACCTTTACTTACAGTGAATTTCTATCAGTTGTATGGCTCAGTATTGACACATTTTAGCATCCAAGCTCTCTTCTCCTTTATTTAAATTTTATATCATTAAATACTTTTTAACTTGGAGAAATATTTTCTCATTGAAGCTATGGGACCTCATTTGTGCCAGTCTTTGGTACAGATTTTTTTTTTTTAAGTTTTTTTAATCTTAGAGAAATTTAACATGTCTTTCAAATTTTTTTAGGTGCCTTTCATCTCAGTATTTTGTAAAATTACCAGTTGTTCATGTCCCAGGAGCTACCAGTGCATAAATGCTGTTGTTATAGGGTTTTTTTGTTTTTGTTTTTGTTTTTTTGTTTTCGGGGCGGGGGGTTTGGTCTTTTTGAGGCAGGGTTTTTCTGTAGCCTCAGCTTGCCTGGATCGCACTATGTAGACCAGAGTGGCCTCAAATTCACAGAAATCCACCTGCCTCTGCCTCCCAAGTGCTGGGACTAAAGGCGTGCTCTATCACGCCTAGTGTTGATTTTTAGCAGTAGAGTCATTCCTTCTTTGAGCACCCTTTATTTTCTTCATGGTTCCTGGAGTACTATGAAATTGGACAAGTAGATTAGTCTCATACACCATTATTTCCCACAGTGCTTTGCCTATAAAGGGTATCTCCATGACAGTTACCAAGTAATAAATGAGTGACCCGATAGTTAGCTAATTATTGCAACATTTGCAAAAGCACTGGATCTGGGATAGCCTTGAAATGTCTTTGATGTGCTGGATATTGAAGCCAGCACATGCCACTTCAAAAATATATGCTATAAAAGCAGTGCTCAGCTTTTTAAATCTGCAGTCAAGTTGTTAGGATGTTCCCTCTCAAAGCATCTGCCTGAGTAAACAACTGTTTTATTTGGAAAACACTTGCCTGTGTTCTTGGAACCTGAGAGGGATGTTAAACATCAAATGGAAGGTTAAGTACAAAGGCATTAGAAAAGTCTTTACGTGCAAAATTCTCAGGCACCCATTCAGTACATGTTTGCTGTATATCGGCTGAAGCATTTAATTTCTCATGAGCACTTATGTATTATGTTTTGAATTAATTTCAGAGGCCTTTTGTAGTAAAGAAGAAAAGGGGTCGTAAACGCAGGAGGATCAACAGCAGTGTAACAACTGAGACCATTTCTGAGACGACAGAAGTACTGAATGAGCCCTTTGACAACTCAGATGAAGAGAGGCCGATGCCACAGCTGGAGCCTACCTGTGAGATCGAGGTGGAGGAAGAGAGCAGGAAGCCAGTTCTGAGAAAAGCATTCCAGCACCAGACTGGGAAGAAAAGGCAGACGGAGGAAGACGAAGGAAAAGACAATCATTTCTTCAAGAATGCTGACCTTTGTAGAAGTGAGTAGAGGATTGTACAGATGTTACCCCACTACTGTCCACACAATGTTCTTCAGACGCATCTGTGAGGCTGTGCTAACACACCCAAAATACATGCT
This sequence comes from Nannospalax galili, assembly GCF_000622305.1. NCBI lineage: Eukaryota > Metazoa > Chordata > Mammalia > Rodentia > Spalacidae > Nannospalax > Nannospalax galili. The sequence continues at coordinate 6,165,929 of NW_008352659.1, read as the reverse complement.
CACCTGTCCTTTCTTAGTCTAAAGCTTCTGTCTTTTTGTTCTTCATATCTGATTTTATGTTAGACAACTTCTAAGACCAGAATATTCCTCTAGGTGGGTTCACTTTTACAGAAATTGGCTCATCCTCAAAACTTGAAGTGTGTCAGTAAGAAACACATTCCTTGATCTGCTGTGCACTTTTCTTCATGTTTAGTATTTCGGACATCAAGGTCTGTGTTACCAGTGCGAACAATGAATGTGATGACTCTTTTTTCTTGGAAAACAACTTTCATCAGTTTACCATTGGTATAGCTAAGTATTCAGCAGTGTCTAAAGACCCACTGTGACCAAAACCATCTCAGCTTATCCACACCATGAGTATTAGCTTTGATAATATAGGGTAACATAGGAATCACACAGACAGCTAGCCCTTCCTTTTTAGTTAACAGGGACCCCCCTCTTCCCCACCTCTAAAAACAAGCCAGATGCCAGTGAATTTTCTTTGATGCATGTTTAGGACCCACCAGCCCCTTGTCTGCCTGCTTGAGTGCAAGTGCTCCCAGCTGCATGGTGAGGGTTTGGAGGACAGGCTTTCTACACAAGAGCTGAAATGACTGTCCAAAACTGACTCGAGCCTGGAGAACAGGCCATCTCATTTCTCTGAGAACTGCAGAGTCACAGTTGCTGGTTTTAAGAGCTTGAGCCGTTGTCTTCTTGGATTCCTTAGCAAACGGCAACCTTCTTGCTGCGTGGCGTGTTGTGGAGGGAATGCTGTCTCGCCCTGGGTTCAGAGAAACCAAACAGGGTTCTGCATATGGGCAGGGGTTCCCCTAATGAGGGCAGAGGTCAACTTTGGGCTCCTTCCTCTACCATTCTCTCCATGGTTAATGTATTCCTAAGCTCTCATTTCCACTAAGGTCTGTTACCCCAGGGATTTGGTTGGCTGAAAACAGTAATGTTTATTTGTTCTGTGTTGTTTTCTCACTGTTTAGCCCTGGCTAACCTGGAACTCGCTATGTAGACCAGGTTGGCTTCAAACTCAGATCCACCTACCTCTGCCTCCTGAGTGCTGGGATAAAGGTGTGTGCCACTATGCCCAATCCATTCTCATTTTTACTTCCAACAAGGTCTTTCAATTTTTTTCTGAACTCGCCTGTTTCAGCTAGGCCAGTCTTCCAGTGCGGCACTAGAATCCTCCTGTCTCCATCAGCACTGGGCCTACAGGCACAAGCCAACAACTGGATTTTCCATGGGTGCTAGGGGGCTGAGGTCAGGTCTTCATGCTTGTGTGACCAGTGCTTTGCCCACTGAGGGCCCCCAGCCCTCTTCAGTCTCTTTAAACAAATACCTGCACAGACAACAGACCGCAGTGAGAGATCATTTTTGTGTGTGCGGAGACCGAACCTTATTTCCTGTTTGCCCAGGAGCCTGCAGATGGATTATCACTGCCTTTCTTCTCCTTTGTGCTATTTACCTTTTGTAGTCATATTCTACGTGATTCCTTTCAGGATCTTCTCCTTCCTTAAAGGTAATCATCAGAAAACTCATCTTCTGATTTAGGAACATACTCCTATAAAAGCTGGTAAGATCAGTACAATGTAGAATAAGAATGTATAATTTGGTGCCAGTGAGAGGGCTCAGCATGTAAGGGAGCTTGCCGCCAAGTCTCATGACCTGAGTTCAGTCCTGTAAATCCACCAGATAGAAAGTGAAAACTGACTCCCACAAGTTGTCCTCTGACACACACACATATACCATGGTATGCACAAACACTTATAAATAAATAAATAAATAAATAAATAAATAAATAAATAAATGTAAAAATATATATATATGGGAGCCTAGGAACATTGGGGCATGTCTATTACTTGCCAATATGAATAGAAAGGGAATAGTCTGAGCATCCTTAGAAAGCTTAACTCAGGTCTTGGTACCACTGAAGAAACATTCTATGTCACGTTATCAGCTAGTCAGTGGGAGTGCGAGGCTTTTGAGTCTTTATGAAGTCACTGTGTAGATGACCTTTCCTTGCTATGCACTCACTACAAGAAAAGGTGTCTCTTCACGACTGTTGTTATTTTCCTTCTCTAAAACAGTGTTTCTAATAAGCCTGTTGCTCTTCGTGTGAGTCTAGACCTGATTTTCAATCTTCTAAAGATGTGAAGACTTGCGTGTTTTATATGTACACACTCTGTTATGTATATTTGTTTGCTTGTATTTGTATAAACATTCACATGTGCATACAGGCACAGAGGAATGAAGTTAATGGAGCTGCAGTTACTGATGCAGTTACAGCTTCCAAGTCTCTTTTAGAGTTCAGACCTTACATTTGAACAACAAACTGATCAAAATACATTATGGACAGAATTACTGATAAAAGATTACCTGGATTTTAAATGTTCAGTCATTTTATGGTAATTATATTATAGGTTGTGTCATGCGCAGATGCAGTCTATTCTGTGTATCTAGTTCCTTGTTTCAGAGGGATACAGGGTATTTTTAAGTCAGAGGAAACATTCACAGTAAGGACCGTCTTCTGGGGTCATTTAAACACAGAAGCTGTCCACAAAGAGAAGGCCCTTCCTCAGGTTGAATAGCGAGCTACCCTTATCATTTACTAGTATAAATTGATTTTTATTAATATTATGGAACTCCAGGCTTTTATATCAGAGAATGTCATTTGTTGAACTTAAAATACTTTTCCAGGCCTAGGGTACTTGTCCTAGTTTGTTCTTCATTGCTGTGATAAAATACTCTGACCACTACCAACTTGGGGAGGAAAGGGTTTATTTAGCTTACATATCCTGGGTCACAGTTCATCCGGGAGCCCAAGGTAGGAACTCAGGGCAGGAACCTGGAGGCAGGAGCTGGAGCCCAGGCCATGGAGGAATGCTGCTTACTGGCTTGCTCCCCTGGCCCCTGCTCAGCCTGCTTTCTTATGCAACACAGGCCCACCTGCCCAGAGGTGGCACCACCCACCGTGGGCTGGGGCCTGGGCCCTCCCACATCACTCATCAAGAAGATGCCCCTCAGACATGGCCACAGGCCAGTCCAATAGAGGCAATTTCCTGATTAAGGCTCCCTCAACCCAGGTGTGTCAAGTTGACACTAAAGCTATCAAGCACAGTACTCAACTCAGCTTGGTTTTATTCCACAATATTTTTTTTTTTTTTGAGAAAGGGTCTCCTTGTAGCCTCAGCTGTCCTGGAACTCACAGAGATGCACCTGAGTGCTGGGATTAACAGTGTGTGTCACCACACCTGGCTTCACAATATTATTCGTCATGTCTTCACCATCAACTCTCAAAATACTAAACTGAAAGCAACATTAGCTAATAATTTAGAGAGAGGTATTCAGATTGTCTGTGGTTATACGTTCTAAAACTTTGCTTTTCTTCTCCTTTTTGTCTCTTTGCTAAGACGATATGGATGATAATGCAAATAACTTGAAAGAAGGCAGGAAAGAAGGCAGCAAAGACAATCCCGAACCTCTAAAGTGCAAACAAGTGTGGCCAAAAGGAACCAAGCGAGGTCTCTCTAAGTGGAGACAGAACAAAGAGAGGAAGACTGGATTCAAACTGAATCTCTACACCCCACCAGAAACACCCATGGAGCCAGATGACCAGGTGGCAGTGGGAGAGCAAAAGGAGCCTTGGGAAGACAAGGGCAGCGCTGCTCCCGTGGGGACTGAGGAGGCGACGGAGACCGTGGAAGCCCTGCTGCCCCACGATGGGAACAGAAGGGAAGAGACATGTGCACCTGTGAGTCCAAGCAAATCACCAGGTGAAAAGGTGGGTGAAGATTGCATCAAACCCGAGGAGGAGGAAGAGGAAGAACAGGAACAGGAGGAGGAAGAAGAGGAGGAGGAAGAAGAGGAGGAAGAGGAGGAAGAGGAAGAAGGAACTGCAGAAAAAGACCAAGATGGTGCTAAAAGTCAGGAAAAAGAGGAACCAGACATTGCCACCAAAAAAGAAGAGCCTGTACATTTGGATGATCATGAGGAGGAGGAGGAAGAGGAGGAAGAGCCATCTCACAACGAGGATCACGATGCAGATGATGAAGATGACAGTCATATGGAGTCTGCTGAAATGGAGAAAGGGGAGCTCCCAAGAGAAGCCTTCAAAGACATGCTAGAAAGCCAGGAGACTTTTTTAGACCTTAGTGTTCAGCCTAGTCATTCTAACCCCGAGGTCTTGATGGACTGTGGCATCAGCCTCACAGCTTCGTGTAACGGTGAGCCAAAGGAACTTGCTGGGGACACTGAGACTGCACCCGAGTCTGATGAGGAGCCCCCAGAAGAACAGGTGGAGAAGCAGGAGCAAAAGAACAGCGAAGATGTCGATGCTGGGCTCAAAGAGGGCACAGCCACCATGGAAATCGACTCGGAGACTGTCCAGGCCGTTCAGTCTTTGACCCAAGAAAACAGGGAACAGGATGACACATTTCAGGATTGTGCCGAGACTCAAGAGGCCTGTAGAAGTCTACAGAACTATACCCACTCAGACCAAAGTCCGCAAATTGCCGCCACACTGGATGATTGCCAGCAGTCAGATCACAGTAGCCCCGTTTCATCTGTCCATTCCCATCCTGGCCAGTCAGTCCGTTCTGTCAGCAGCCCCAGTGTCCCTGCCCTGGAGAACAGCTATGCCCAAATCAGCCCAGATCAGAGTGCCATCTCAGTGCCATCTTTGCAGAATATGGAAACCAGTCCAATGATGGATGTTCCGTCAGTTTCTGATCACTCACAGCAAGTCGTAGACAGTGGGTTTAGCGACCTGGGCAGTATTGAGAGCACCACAGAGAACTACGAGAACCCAAGCAGCTATGATTCTACTATGGGTGGCAGTATTTGTGGGAACAGCTCTTCCCAGAACAGCTGCTCGTACAGCAACCTCACCTCCAGCAACCTGACACAGAGCAGCTGTGCCGTCACCCAGCAGATGTCCAACATCAGTGGGAGCTGCAGCATGCTGCAGCAGACCAGCATCAGCTCCCCACCAACCTGCAGCGTCAAGTCTCCCCAAGGCTGTGTGGTGGAGAGGCCTCCCAGCAGCAGCCAGCAGCTGGCTCAGTGTAGCATGGCTGCCAACTTCACCCCACCCATGCAGCTGGCTGACATCCCAGAGACCGGCAACGCCAACATTGGCTTGTATGAGCGAATGGGGCAAAGTGATTTTGGGGCTGGGCACTACCCACAGCCATCCGCCACCTTCAGCCTTGCCAAACTGCAGCAGTTAACTAATACACTTATTGATCATTCATTGCCTTACAGCCATTCCGCTGCTGTGACTTCCTATGCAAACAGTGCCTCTTTGTCCACACCATTAAGTAACACAGGGCTTGTTCAGCTTTCTCAGTCACCACACTCTGTCCCTGGGGGGCCCCAAGCACAAGCTACCATGACCCCACCCCCTAACCTGACTCCTCCTCCGATGAATCTGCCGCCACCACTTTTGCAGCGAAACATGGCTGCGTCAAATATTGGCATCTCCCACAGCCAAAGACTGCAAACTCAGATCGCCAGCAAGGGCCACGTCTCCATGAGAACCAAGTCAACATCTCTGTCACCAGCTGCCGCCACCCATCAGTCACAAATCTATGGGCGCTCCCAGACTGTAGCCATGCAGGGTCCCGCGCGGACTTTGACCATGCAAAGGGGCATGAACATGAGTGTGAACCTGATGCCAGCGCCAGCCTACAACGTCAACTCGGTGAACATGAACATGAACACTCTGAATGCCATGAATGGATACAGCATGTCCCAGCCGATGATGAACAGTGGTTACCACAGCAACCATGGCTACATGAATCAAACACCCCAATACCCTATGCAGATGCAGATGGGCATGATGGGAACCCAGCCATATGCCCAGCAGCCAATGCAGACCCCACCCCACAGTAACATGATGTACACAGCCCCCGGGCACCATGGCTACATGAACACAGGCATGTCCAAACAGTCTCTCAATGGGTCCTACATGAGAAGGTAGACAGCCTGGCAGTCCACAGAGCCCACCAGCTGTCACTATTGGATTGATCTGCACAAATACCTTTGAAGAGTACGATTTCAAAACCAGCAATTGGTGTGAATGCAAAAACATTTGTTGGCACCATTTATTTAAAAAAAAAAAAAAAGCTGTATGCAGCAGGAAGCCTTATACAAGTTGTTGTTCTTTTCTCCTTTTCCTTTTTTGGTACCTTTGTTTCTGTTACTTTTATATAAAAGTCTCTGTGAATGAAGGCCTCCTTTTGGACTACAGTTTGGAGGTGGTCACTTGTTGCACCTGCTTCCATTAAACAATGTGGATATCAAGCCCCCACCCCAAAAGATCTGTTTTAATATTGAACCTAGAGCTTTTATTCCTTCCTTGTCTACGTCCATGTAAATGCCTTTAGCATTTCAGTTATTGTATATTTTGTTTAAGGTGACACTTGAGCATGCCGCTAATGTCCTTGTTAGTGACTGCATTTTGTAGTACTGTACAAGTGTTGTGCTAACAGTAAGCCATTTCTTAAGTTTTTTGCCTTGATTAGGGTACCCTAATTTGAGGGTTAAAAAAAAACTATATTTTTGTTAATTATAAAACTGTAAAGAGCTATAAAAGCTATTCCCATTTGGTTAGTCAAAAGGGTTTTATTGCTAAATGTCTGGTGTAAAGTTGAGACCCTTTTCCATTTTGGTGACAGATTTCTTTGGGGAAAAAGGCAGCTTTCTGTTTTATAAATGCAGACTTCTGTTTATTGAATGAAGCATATCTCAGTGTTTATGTCAGGTTTTGAAGCATTTCATATATGTCCAAATACTTGGCAGGATTTAAAAAAAAATAGTGAATTTGGTGTAAAGTTGCTATTTTATGGAAATGCCTCTAACTTTACATTTTCATTCCATCTGTAGATTTTTCTATCTTTATAAAATATTGGAGTTATTTTTTAAGGAAAAATAGAAAAGTAGCTTGTGAATAGCTCAAACTAAGCTCACAAATCGCATGTAAAAAAGCAAAAAGGTTATTTGTGTCTGTTTATATTGCTTCCTTTTTTGTAACCTTTGTACCTGTACAGGGTGACAGTAAGGGCCAAGCAGGAGAGGCGTAACCCTTGTATAAAATAGGAGCCAGCGACACTCTTGTATTTATCTGTTCTCTTTTTAGTCAGTTACTTCAAAAAAAGAAAAAAAAGAACAAAAACAAAAAACAAAACAAAAAAAGCTGTACATTTTAACATAAAATAAATTATGATGAGCCATTTTTAGCCTCTTGTGTCCTGTCATATTATGATTGATGGAGGATGACCAACTGAACTGTACTATGTGTCACATCTCAGAACACACACACATTTGGGGAAAATTAATTATTTAGTGTAAATTGGAGTGATGAGATTTTCCTGATCTGTTTTGACTTTGGGGGAGGGGTTGGCAATAAATAAGAGTAATATCTAATAAAACCATCACATATACCAAATACCTATTTAATAAATTAATTTATAATGGATTTTAATGCTTTTCATGAAAGTTTATTTTATGGTAGTGCATACCTTCTGTATGCCAATCATTGTCTTTAAAATAAAGTGAATTGTTTTTTCTTTTTTGACTTTGATTTTCATTTGCAAAGAGATCCCACACAGCTGTCCAGTCACCTCATTTATACTGTCTGTATAAACACCCTGAGGGCCTGGTACCATGTTAGAAACTTTTTTAAAGATTAATACCATGAGCGCCCAATTGGGAGTGTCACAGTTCAAAATACATTTCCTTAGAAAACAAAAGTGTGAAAGTTTTGCTCTGTGGTGAATGATTGTATGTTTTCATTAGCATTGAAAGTTTAGACCAAAAAAAAAGTGTTCACAAACACTTCTTGGCATTCAGAGAACGTTTGGCCTGTGAGTTAAAATGTTTGATTACTCAAGCAACAAACCGAGAAGTAAATGTTCGGCCTGGCACCTGTGCATAACCAGCCTGCCGAGCTCCCAAAGCATCTAAACATGGGGCTCACAACTCTGCAGATCATAGACAACCCTTAAACTAGACTCCAAAGAGCAGGACGCTCCATATACACAAGAACAAAAAGCCACCCTGATGGAAGAAGCCTGTGGGGTTTGGCTTTATGCTTTTACCCTTGGCGGCTTTAGTGTCCACATTTTACCTTTCAGTTTCCCAGGAGTAGATGAGGAAGGGCTTTCGTGAAGAGGCCAAGGGAGGACAGAATTCCGAGTTGTGAAAGGAAGCCTGACATCCATCCAAATGGTAGGTAATGGTGTGCTGTTTGTATGAACCAAATGCTAGAGCAGGTCAGGAATGGCCAAGAATCCCAGCAGCCCAGTGGATCACACGTTGTGCAGTGGACTGGCCCAGTCTCCAAGACTCACAGATACCTCACGGGCCTACACCTTAAACTATGTGCTTATTAGTGTCTTCCTCTTAACGGTAATATTCTTCGGCAGCTGAGACACCCCTTTCCCTTTGGCCTGTTAATTATACCCTTGAGTTGGGATATCTGGGCTCCAGTGTCCACACTGTTTTTGTTTGCTTCACAGCCCTACGGACCTTGCAGATAAAGTCCCAGTCACTTCCTCCACACCTGTCAGAACAGCACTGGGGGTACCTTGTGTCACTGGCGTCAGAGGAGCAACAGCATAGCCAGGTCTGGAAGCCTGTCATTGGACTTGGAGTCCCAGCATCCCTTAAGGAAAGAGGCTTAGGATCAGAAAGGAACCATCTAGCCAATTGGCTGCAGGGCACCATACACTCTCCCACACATATCCCCTCACTGGGCAAGTGTCTGCAGCCCCGAATGCAACACCACAGAACTTGGATTGGCCAGAACTGAATATAATCACCATTCAATTGGAATCCACTCGTGAGCTACATTTTTAAAACCAATGATGTGTTCTTCCATTTTAAAGAGTTCAGACAAGTGGTTATCTGATGTCAGCTTCACCTGAGTAGCTCAAGTGGTGCCTGCCTAGGTATTAGGGGAACCCTTTTGGAAGTAATGACTCAATATCATTGCAGACAGCTTTGGTGGACAGCCCTCCCACATAATCCACACCCTCCTATCCAAGAAATGAGAGCCTCATTTTCAATTTACAGATCAGGAAGTAGAAGAAAGAAGTCAATTTCCCAAATGAGCCCAGCTAAAGCTGTAAGCTGAAATATACCCAGATCTCTGAATCACAGCTCTATCCTAAAATACTGTAATCCTAAAAGGCCAGAGCCTGTCACCCTCTGATTTAAAGGGTTGGCTGATGGACCCATGGTGTTGTCAAATCCATTAAATGCTGTGTAAATCCACATTCTTGCCCAGCCATCAGCTTCAGATACGGAAGTATCACTGAGCAAGGCCTTGGCTTTGTTTCTGTCCAGGCTTCTGTACTTCTTTTTCTCAGGTCCCTTTCCTGCTTCCTCCTCCTCCACCCAGGCCTAATTCTGCAACTCTAGGGCTGAGGTATAGTATATCTCTCTCCTTACCTCATCCAATATGGAGACTTCCAACTCTACCCACTATTAGAAAACACCCAGAATTTTATCTCCAGCCATCAACTTTCCTCTAAGCTCTAGATTCCAGGTCAAATTCCAGAGTGATCTGGAAACAGCTGGCACTGCCCACCCCCACCTAAAAGGCTTTGATGGTTTCCTTTGTGCTTGGAATTAAATCTAGTTTTTTTTTTACCCATCTCCCAAACTCCCTCACATGATAGGGAGATCCTCAGCCTAGAGCCTCCTTCCCCATTTAGAAGATACACTCCAAAAAACTAACCTTGCAACCTCAGTGAGGTATATATGAGGCACATACAACAGCTAGGAGCCTGAGGCAGGAGGATCTTGAGTTCAAAGCCAGCCTGGGCCACACAACAGTGCAATCCTGTCTCGAGACCCACCCCCAAATAAAGATCACCCACCAACCAGTCCAGAGTGGGTCTCTTCCCATTTTACCTTAGTTCCCATTTCTCACATTGTGCTTTATTGCATCTGGTTGGTTGGTTGGTTTTAACCTCTTAACCCAGATTTTGGAATGTGGCAATTCTCAACAAATGCTTGGTAACCAAATGAAGTTTACTTATGAAGTCTTGAAACACTATTGCAAAATTTTGTTCCTCCTCTCTCCTGCCTCAGAATCAAGAAGAAGAGGCCCGGCACCCAACATTACATTCTCTGCTTCAGCAGAACTGGGGTCCACAAAAGATGGGCACAAAAGAGGGTGGGGGACAACTGCTTTAAAAAAAAGCCACCCTTGCCAGGCATGGTGGCGCACGCCTTTAATCCCAGCACTTGGGAGGCAGAGGCAGGCAGATCTTTGTGAGTTCAAGGACAGCCTGGTCTGCATAGTGAGTTCCAGGACAGCTGGGGCTACAGGGAGACCCTGTCTCCAAAAGACAAAAAATAAAAAAAAACAAGCCACCTTTAATGGGACTATATATGTTCCGTCTTTCCTACATGTTGAATTCACTTAAATGTAAGTACTTTATTAAAATAGAAATAGCAACTTGCGTCTGGACACAGAATAGGTGAGATCTAAGAGATAACTAGGCTCAGTGGAGGGCATCTGGATGCTGATGGTAAAGCCGAAGTAGGGACTCCTTCGACACCATGTCCCTCTCCCAAGAGCCTCTGGCTCACCAGACTGCTGTACACTCCCATTACACTGCATCTAAATCATCAAGCAATTCCATCCTCCTTGGTCATTATGCCACTGCGGTGTTCTGCCCCTCACAGCCATGAGAGTTGTGGCTGGTACAGCTGAGTATGCCCAGTTTGACACTGTCACACTTTCAGAGGGCACACACTCCCTTTTCAGCCCAATAGACCACTTGACTACACATCTGTATTTGCAGTTCAACTTTGCCTCTTTGTTTTGCAACTTACTGGCAACATTTTAGTATTTTAATTTATTACAAGACTGATATTCTAACCATGAGGGAGTCTCAAGTTACTCTCTTCCCATGTGCATGTTAACTAGGAGGACCCAGGCTCTTTCTGGGCATTCCCAGAATAATCCTGGGAAAACCAGGCCTAGCCATAAGGAACCAGGCGACAGGGCTTCCCTGTGGTATGAAGGCAAAAACAGCTCCCTGGGGTATATCAGTGATTTGGATGGCTTTACCCATCTGCCCTGGACTGTGACCTTTCTCCAGCAAGAATGTCCTTTTCAATTCTCCAGTTCAAAATGGAGACCTGGGCCCCTTCCCTTAGTTTCCCAGCAGGCCTTGAGGACCCTTTGCTTTCTCCAGGATGCTTCTACTTCTGGTCATCCACCAGCAGCCTCTCTTGTCTTCCAGAAGCACCCACTCCCTAGAGTACTGCGGCTGTTTTCTCAAGAGTGGAGAATGACCATCCAGGCAGCAGGCTTAACTCTCCAAGAGAACTCACACCAGAGCTCAACTAATTGCTGTATCCTCCCAGTCCATGCAAACCACAGATCTGCAAATATGTCTGGGTGTGAACGAAAACAAATCAGCCCTTCAGCTCTGATTAGAGTCAAAAAGAAAGGAACTTTCTTGTGTCCTGGTCCCCTAAAGAGTGTCTCCTGCCTCTCTTTTCCCCCTCAAATTATAGTCACAGTCTCACTTGTCCAAATTCACCCCAATTCATTTGGGTGATGTCAGCCCTGGCTGGGATGCAGGAAAGGGGCTTCTGTACAGGGGCCCAGGACTCTACCTATTCTCCCTTCCCCTACCCCTGGCAAACAAACAGCATCTATGGATAGTAACTTCCTACTCTAAGGGTTCACTCTAAAGAAACACAAGGTACCTCCCATGCTTGCCAATAAATGGTAAAATCTGTCCTCTAACACAGCTTGCCAGGCCACTTTTCTGTGATTAAAAAATCAAGTTCTATTTTTAAAAAGATGTTTTATAAAAATGTGATTTTCCTTTCAGACAGAGCCAAACGTTTAATCACAATACAGTGCGCACACATTAAAAAACCCCTTTCTGCTTCCAACTTAAAGACTATGCAGAACGGTACCTCGTCTGCACCCACTGCTCTCCACACCGAGAGGCCAAGACCGAGAACCAGTCCTGGACTCAAAGGAGACCACTACAAATCCTCCCTGTGCCCAGGCTTTGGCTTCACTGTCTCTTCTTCATGATCAGCAAAGTCTCTGGCCAACACCACATTCAGCCATCCATTCTGGGTCCCAGTGTCCCTGCTCCGTCCTAGGAGGCCCTATAGCTCCAGCTCACTGTTCCCATGCCGGGCCTGTTGCCTCTGCTGCACCAACTGCTTGTCCAGCTCTCGGAGCTGCTTCAGGAAGCCCCGGTTGGGCAGGACACAGCGGTTCTTGGCCACTTGTTGAATGGCGTCCACCAGGGTCATGTTCCTGTGAATCATCAGGTAAGCCAAGACCAGAGTCGCTGACCGGCTCCGGCCCATGGCGCAGTGAACCAGGATTTTATCTGCGGGTGAAAGGGGACAGAAAAACCCATGCTGAAGAGGGTGGGGCTCCTCTATCCACCAGCCTAGCTAGGGCAACAGCACCCCATCTTCAAAATGGAGATGCCATCACTGTCTCTTTCAGAGGGTTTTTGGGAGGGTGGTTTGTGTTAACATACTTATATGCTGTTTGGTATGTGTTAAAGACTCAATAGAGGGCAGATGTTATTACTGTTGCCCCCAGTAAGGAGCACCTGACAGTGAGAACTCCCAACTCAATGCAGAAGAGACCTTCCGGGAGCTTTTGTCTGTTTGTTTTTAGTGTTTATTTAGTCGTTTTGAATAGGGCAGTCACTAGAGTTCAAATATCAAAGCATACCCCCAGGAGACCCACTGAGAAACTCTCCCAACCAGCGCCTCAGCACCTGAGAGCAACAGGTGTTACCTATTTCTTTACCAGAGAAGAATCCCAGCATAAGCCCTCTGCATTCTCCTTTCTTGGCTCCTAGGTAGCAAGTTTTAGATCTTTTCTTCCCTTCCTGCATCCTTCCCTTGCTTTCTCCATCTTGTGTACTGAACCCAGGGCCTTATACCTGCCAGGCATCTTTTAACTACACCCCCAGCCTTTTCACAATCTTTCCTATATCTTGCTTCTTTCATTTAACAATATACATTGGAGGGGCTGTAGAGAGAAGGCTCAGCAGTCAAGACCACTGGCTGTTCTTGCAGAGGACCCTGGTTCATTTCCCAACACCCACATGGTGGCTCACCACTGTCCAGAACTCCAGTTCCAGGGGCTCCTATGCCCTCTTCTGGATGCTACAGGCATTGCATGCCTGTGGGGCACCTGTAGCCATCCATACAAAGCATTCATATGTATAAAATAAAAATAAATCTTTTAAAAATTATATATGAGAACTCAATATATTAGCATATAAATAGTTCTCTTTGGGTTATTTCTTGAGTTTTTGGTGTTTTTTTTTTCCTATGCTGGGAATCAAACTCAAGACCAAGAAATTATTTGCAATGCATATGCCTTCTTGTCTTGTCTGTCTTGTCTGTCTGTCTTGTCTTGTCTGTCTTGTCTGTCTTGTCTGTCTTGTCTTGTCTTGTCTTGTCTGTCTGTCTTGTCTTGTCTGTCTGTCTTGTCTTTCTTGTCTTTTCTTTCTTGTCTTGTCTGTCTTGTCTTGTCTGTCTTGTCTTGTCTGTCTTGTCTTGTCTGTCTTGTCTTGTCTGTCTTGTCTTGTCTGTCTTGTCTTGTCTGTCTTGTCTTGTCTGTCTTGTCTTGTCTGTCTTGTCTTGTCTGTCTTGTCTTGTCTGTCTTGTCTTGTCTGTCTTGTCTTGTCTGTCTTGTCTTGTCTGTCTGTCTGTCTGTCTTGTCTTGTCTGTCTATCTTGTCTTGTCTGTTTGTCTTGTCTGTCTTGCTTGTCTGTCTTGTCTTGTCTGTCTGTCTGTCTGTCTTGTCTTGTCTGTCTGTCTTGTCTTGTCTGTCTGTCTTGTCTGTCTGTCTTGTCTGTCTTGCTTGTCTGTCTTGTCTTGTCTGTCTGTCTTGTCTGTCTTGCTTGTCTGTCTTGTCTTGTCTGTCTGTCTTGTCTGTCTTGTCTGTCTGTCTTATCTTGTCTGTCTTGTCTTGTCTTGTCTGTCTGTCTGTCTTGTCTGTCTTTCTTGTCTGTCTTGTCTTGTCTTCTCTTTTCTTCTCTGTCTCCTGGACTACTGGGATCATTAGCATGTGCCATTTGTCTTTTTTGGTCTTTTTGAGACAGGGTCTCCCTGTAGCCCCAGCTGTCCTGGAACTCACTATGTAGACCAGGCTGGCCTTGAACTCACAGAGATCCACCTGCCTCTGCCTCCCAAGTGCTGGGATTAAAGGTGTGTGCCACCACACTTGGCTTTCTTTTGTTTTTAAAGACAGGACTTCCTTATGTAGCCCAGGCTGGTTCTAAATTCAAACTCAAGATCCTCTTGCCTCAGTCTCTCAAGCACCGGGATTCCAAGCATGTTTCACCACACTAGGCTTTGTGTGTGTGTCCGCATAAAGCTCCTTTGTAGGGAAGACCCATAGGTAACAGTAAACACAACACACTTTAGTCCCAGCACTCTGGAGGCAGTGGCAAGTGGACCTCTGTGAGTTCAAGGCCAACATGGTCTACATAGCAAGTTCCAGGCCAGCTAGGGCTACAGGCCCTATCTATCTATAAACAAACAAACAAACAAACAAACAAAATTAGCTAACCACTATTTCCATAATTGTACTGGAGATTTTTTTGTGATCTTGTTTTGTTTTAAACTGGATCTTAGGTGTCTCAGGCTGACCTTGAACCCAATAAGTAGCTCAAGCTGGATTTAACCTCCTGATCCTCTTGCCTCTACCTCCAGAGTGCTAGGAGTACAGACATATACCACCACACCCAACTTTCAGTACTAATAGGTTATTAGTTGCTTTGAGTGTGTTGACACACACTAATTTTGTCCTTGTGACATTCACAAAGGCAACAGTGGGCAGAATTTCTGGTGCCTTAGCATGAATGATGTCACAGGCACTAACTATACCAGTAATCACTGCCGTCTGCTACCACACACTAGGGAGAGGGACAGGCAATTCCTGTAGAAATGTCCTCAATGAAATAATAAAAGGTCTACATAACTTTTCCAGGTCATCCAGAACTACATAGTTAGATTTTGTATCAAAATTCAGAAAGAAGGAAAAAGAAAAGTAAACAAAGTGAGCTTCTCAAAGAAAAGCGATATTTGTTGTCAGGGATAAAATGGAAGCTTTCAAGCAAAAGTTAACTTGGGCTGGAGAGATGGCTCAGCCGTTAAGAGTTCTGGCTGCTCTTGCAAGAGGACCTGGGTTTGATTCCCAGCATCCACATGGCAGGCAGCTAACAACCATCTGTAATTCAAGTTCCAGGGGATCCAATGCCCTCTTCTGACGTCGGTAAACTTTGCAAGACACAGGTGCACTTACATGCATGCAGGTAATACACTCATGCACATAAAATAAAAATAGCAAAAAAAAAAATTCTAAAATATTTTAGAAAACTTGTATCTGTGATATTGAGTTTCCTAATACTTTAAAATTTTCTCATTAAGATGGGCGATGGAGGCCAGGCACAGTGATACACACCTCTAATTCTAGCATGTGAGAGGCAGAGGCAGGAAGATTACTGCAAGTTCAAGTCCAACTTGGGCCACATAGTGAGATCCAGACCACTCCAGGCTACATAATGAGATCCTATATCAAAAAACAAAGAGGGGCTGGAGAGATGGCTCAGTGGTTAAGAGTATTGGTTGCTCTAGCAGAGGACCCAGGTTCAGTTCTCAGCTCCCACACTGAGTAACTCACAACTGCCTGTAACTGGAGCTCCAGGGGATGTGATGCCCTCTTCTGACTTCCTTGGGCACCAGCACTGACATGCCCATACCCCACACACATAAAATAAATTAAATCTAAAAAAAAAAAAAAGAAAACCCTAAAATAAAATAAACAGAACCCCCCCCACTACCTCGCCAAAAAAAAAATCCCTCCCTTGTCCAACTCCTTATCTAAGTAAGGCTGAAGTTACTTCAAAGGAAACAAGTGATATTTGTTGTGCGTGTATATTAGCATGAGTGTGTGTATGTGTGTGTCTGTGTGTCTGTGTGTTCGAGAGCAGAGAAAGGGGTATAGAAACAGGAAAAAACAAACAAGAAAATGTGTAACCCAGGTGGCCTCAAACTCACGATCCTCCTGCCTCTGCCTCTTCAGCATACCTACTGGCATGTGCCACCACAACTGGCACAACTATCCATAATTCTAGTTCCAGGAGATCCAGTGCCCTCTTCTGGAGTCTGAGGGCATTGCATGACACAGGTGCACTTACATACATGAAGGCAATACACACATACACATAAAATAAGAATAAAATATTTTTTTAATTTTTATTATTTTTATTTTATGTGTATGCGTGTATTGCCTGCATGTAGGTAAGAGCACCCGTGTTGTGCAATGCCTGTGGAGGGCAAAAGAGGCTGTCAGA